>NC_089875.1:113093961-113421461 GCF_040182565.1 Anser cygnoides
GGTCTGTTTGAGGACCCATTTGGTGAGGCAAGGGGAAACCCCGGGCAGCCAGGAGCAGCTGTAGCACAGAGTCCCAGACCCGAGAGGTGCAGGGGATTATTCTCCCTGTCCCCTCAGCTCTGGCTGGGACAAAGCACGTTTGCACCAAGGAGCCTTTTGCCACATGTGCCGGAAACCATCTTCCACAGGCTCCAGGCTCCCACAAAGGGTTAAGGTGAGGACGGAAAACCTCCCAAACCCTGTTAGAATACTGAGTGATTTGTGGCCGGTGTCTGTTCATTCAGCTCAATGCAAAGGGGCTGTAGCCCTATGGCTTAATCCCTCCCTGCTCCTCCAGAGGGCAGGGGGGGTGGGGGTCTCCACTGGGGCAGGGGGCAACCCCATGAACCCCTCCTAGGGTCACATCCATCTGCCCGCTGACCGCAGCCCCGTCTGGGTGTGATTCTTGGCAGCTTTTGGGTTCGTTCTGCATCTCCCCATAGCTAGCAGGCGAGCCGCAGTGAGTTTATAAACCCCGGGGGAACTGTCCACCAAATTTTGGATCCCTGGCAAAGCACACTGCTTGTAATCATGGATGTGGGGAAATCAGAGCCCTGCTTAGGGTATAGTAAACAAAACTGGGGGGGGAGCAAGGACAGAGGAACATATTTAAAAACAAAATAAATTGGCTATGAGAACACAGTTTAAAACTGAAATGAAACCTTTCCCAGCCTAGATCGTGTTGGGAGAAATACAATACTGAAATACTGAAATACAATACTGAAAAGGGCTGCACCGGGGTAATAGGATTACAGTGAGATGCCCAGTCACTTTATCATTTCTACCGCTATTTGTTTTCAAATGACAATTACAGAACCCAGATGTGAACCACTGGGAGATTTTATATTAAGGCTGGGGTGCTCTGTGAGTTTCAAAGGGAGCTGAAATACCAGATTTAAAGTTCACTCTTGTTATATGATGTGGTAAGGCTGTTGATAGCCTGTCAAGGCAGCCTTTTAATCTACACACCTCCTAGACTTGGGATAGATTTATTCTGGGGAGAAGGGAGGAGATTTATATTGCTGGTCTTCATTATGCCTCATGCTTTTCCCCCTTCTAACAGTTAACCTGTAATATGATGAGCCACATGTCAGGAATAATCGAGTAGAAACCATAGGTAATCCCTGCTGAAAGATAACCTGGATCTTGCCCTGATGCAGCCTTGGAATTAAAATTCCCTGTCTCTGAAATTTGGAGGTCTTCAGTAAACCACGGATAAATTTCCTGGTAGACAGTGAGGAAGAAAATATGTTACCCTGGTTTGCCTCAGTTTAGAACAAAACAAAACAAAAGAAAATATAACAAAGCCTTACAATACAGAAGATTGTCTATGTTATTAAAAATATATATACAATAGATACAAACAGTATAGTTTTTTGTTTGTTTGTTTGTTTTTCTCCTTTCTCTCTTATTTATTTATTTATTTATTTTTCCTGAACACAGTTTCAGGTAGTTGAGTCTATGTAGTTGCAATGAAAAGGGTATTTCCCCAGATCAAGGAAAGGTGAAGGTGCAATCAGTAGTTGTACACATTTCCAGGTAGACTCCCAGATATATTGCTTTCATGTTTTTCATGTACATCTTTACCACACACTTGACCTATGCTTTTGACCGAGGACTTTACCTTGTTTTCTGTCACTCCCACCATGTAAGCTCTGGAGGTGTTTATATCTATGCTAATTTATTTGGCTGGAGATGAGCCCAGTCTCTTAGCTTTGGTGCTCACTGTGGTTGCTCATCACCCCTGTGAAGCGTGGAGATGACGCTCTTTGTGAAGGTCCTGCCTGCAGGAGGGGGAAAAGGTTGAGGTTCATGAAGACCTCGATTCCTCTGCTGGCACAGTTTCAGCCATTTGGGTTAGAGCTGGCCACAAATTTCATTCCTGGATTTCTTTTTAAAATTATAAAATCTTCCATGGGCACTGTGGGAACAATTCCTCCATTTTACAAGTGATTCTGGGCCTACCTGAAATTCTCCCAAATGGAAAAATTTCAGCTTTTTGAGCTAGCAAGAAAAAGAGAAGGGTATGGGAAATGAGAAGGCATTAACATGTTATTCTTCAGCATCTCTTCCTAAAATAGGTGTATGCAATTGCTTTGTTGGTCTGTTGCTTCACATATCTGTCAGCCTGTCTGTCTGCTTTCCACATAAAAATGTCATAATAACCTGATGGTCAATTTTAACCAACTATAACAGAAGAGGAGATAGAATCATAGAATGGTTTGGGTTCAAAGGGTCCTAAAAGATCATCCAGTTCCACCCTCCCTGCCCTAGGCAGGGACACCTCCCACCAGACCAGGTTGCCCAAAGCCCCATCCAGCCTGGCCTTGGGCACTGCCAGGGATGGGGCATCCACAGCTTCTCTGGGCAACCCGTGCCAGTGCCTCACCACCCTTACAGTAAAGAATTTCTTCCTTATATCTAATCTAAACCTACCCTCTTTTAGTTAAAAGCCATTCCTTCTTGTCCTATCACTGCACCCCCTGACAAGGAGTCCCTCCCCAGCTTTCCTGTAGCCCCCTTTAGGCACTGGAAGGCCACTGTAAGGTCTCCTTGGGGTCTTCTCTTCAGGCTGAACAACCCCAATTCCCTCAGCCTGGCTTCATAAGAGAGGTGCTCCAGCCCCTTGATCATCTTCATGGCCCTTCTCTGGACTCATTCTAATACTTTCACGTCCTTCTTGTGCTGGGGTCCCCAGAGTTGAGCTCAGTGCTCCTGATGGGGTCTCACAAGGGCAGAACAGGGGGGGACAATCACCTCCCCCGCCCTGCTGGCCACGCTGCTTTTGATGCAGCCCAGGATATGGCTGGCTTCGTGGGCTGCAAGCACACATTGTCGGCTCATGTTGAGCTTCTCATCAACCACCACCCCCAGGTCCTTCTCCTCAGGGCTGCTCTCAGTCCATTCTCCACCCAGCCTGTGTTTGTGCTTGGGATTGCCCCGGCCCAGATGCAGGGCCTTGCACTTGGCCTTGTTGAACCTCATGAGGCTCACACAGGCCCACCTCTCAAGCCTGTCACGGTCCCTCTGGATGACATCCCTTCCTTCCAGCGTGGTGACCACACCATACAGCTTGATGTTGTCAGCATAGTTTCCAGGAGGATCTGCTCCATGATCTTGCCAGGCACAGAAGTGAGACTGACTGGCTTGTAGTTCCCTAGGCCCTTTTCCCTTTTTAAAAGTGGGGATTATCTTTCCCCTCTCCCAGTCAGCAGGAACTTCACTAGACTGCCACAACGTCTCAAATATGATAGTTTAGTGGCTTAGCAACTACATCCACCAGTTCCTTCAGGAACCATGGATGTATCTCATCAAGTCGTATAGACCTGTGCAACTTCAGGTTCCTTAGATGGTCTCAGACCTGATCTTCTCCCACACTGGGTGTTTCATCATTCTTCCAGTCCCTGCCTTCGCCTTGTGGAGCCCAGGCCATGTGGCTGGTGCTCTTGTCAGTGAAGACTGAGGCAAAAAAGTCATTGAGTACATCAGCCTTCTCCATATTTCAGGTGACCAGGTCTCCCATTTCCTTCTGGAGAGGGCCCACAGTTCCCCTACTCTTCTTTTTATCACTCATGTACCTGTAGAAGAGATGGCTGGACAGCTTTTACCTCCTCCAACTATTGTAAAACTTTGGTGGCTGGGTGAAAGGTTGGCATTTGCGCCCTATCAAGGGAAAGACTGAAGCATAAACTCTGAAGAAAATCGTCAGGTTTGGCTCATCAGTAGGTCAGTTGCTTTTTGTGTTCCTCCGATATGGAGGAAGTATAAAGGAAGCAAAATACACATTGTTTATAAACTGAGTTACATTAGTTCTGCCGCTCTTGTTTTAATTCAAGATAATTAATTTGGCAGATGCTAGGAGAAATTACAGTGACCAACCATTTCTGGTGGCAGCAAGCCAGGATGGAATCACCCAACAGTTCAAGGAGATGTCTCTGTCTCATAGTGCAACCAGTGCAACCTACCAGCCTCTTCCTCTGTGCTGATCTCGTAGACTTGCTTTGTAGTTGATGGAGATAAGGGTGTTTCTGGGAACAGATTTCTGGAAGAACTGTGACCTGCTTCAGGTGCTCACCTCAAGATGTGATGATTTGTGCCCTAAAAGTGCCTATTTTTATCCAGTGGCTATAGAGGGCATGCGGATGATGTACATCTCAATTTACAGTGTATGTGTAGGCAATTGAATGAGGCCAAAAAGTTAGAAATTCATGACCTTAAAAGTAGGGTCCTCATGAGCCCTCATTAAATGATGGCACCTCATGGTGCCCTCATTAAATATATATGTATCTATCACAGTAATTGAAAATCAAGTCAGTACAGTCTCTGTGGCTAAGAGAGCAATACAGTTGATGAGTGTCTAGCAAATCTCACACTTATGTTGTAGATCTGCAATTGAAATGAATCCACCCTACCTGCTTCCTTAACCCACTCCTTCAAAACTGCAACTACTAAAATAATACAATATGGGTGTTGGAGATTTTATAGAAATAGATGATGGTCCTTCAGAAAGATAGGGGAAAATACGACTCTAGAGACGTATGTAACCATTTGTGCTACTATGGCGCAGCATACACTTCTGACATTTTTCTTTTGAGCTAAGTTTTCAGCTGCCCATAATGCAAGGAGAAGCAACCACCACCTGGTGAGAGAAACAGTCAAACTGAGAAGAATGGAAGTGAAGTTTCCTTGAGAGACCATGTTATTCTAGCTGGTCCTACAGCCATATGTATCTAATCCCTTGTCACAGGACTCGAGCCTCTGCTGAAAGCAGGCACCTAGGTGTTCAAAGACACAACTACAAAACCAGGATGGTGAATGCTACCAAAGCATTACACACTCAGGTGAATTGGTCTGGGCGGTGTTGATCTGGAGAGTTGAAAGGGAGATGCAGGAGTCATGGTCAAGTGATCATGGAAGGTGCTGTTCCTTCCCCAGACTCCTTCAGGAACATCAGGAACAGTGCAAAGCTGAAAATTAACCTATAGTTTTTCCTTAATCTTTCACCCAAGCTGCCTGCAGCAGCAGGCCAAGACCCATTACCAGAGAGATGGAGAAGCTAAAATGGGAGTGAATGTTGTTGTCCCATGGTCCTGGCCAGAGGTGGCTTATTATATCCATCTGTAGGGGAGTGCTCTTTGTTGCCCTCCCAGCTAACTTCTCAGCTTCCCACCAAATACCGAAGGTCTGGACCTTGCTATCTTCAAAAGAAAGCACTGGTTATCAGATATGCAAGGCTCAATCCAGCCTCGCTGGAATAAAGTTTTAAAAGAATGAAGGCAAGAGTTTGCACTGGAAAGAGCTGGATTTCCAACACAGAAGCTCATCAGCTACCCTGCTTTGGCCTCCGGCATCTCCAGGGCATCATTTGCACAAGTAAATCCGACAATGCCAGGGAGCAAGGACTGACACTGCTGTCAGCACTATGACATTGGTAAAAGGATCCCTGGCACATTTTCAACCTAGGACTCTGCTGAGCAGTTCCTGGGGCAATTCAGTCGTTAACACAGGCCAGGGCCTATTCCCACCCAACAGCTTGTGTGTGGTCATCAGACTTGGAGGCTGGGAGAGTTTAGTCATATGGACGTGGGCTGGTCCACAGCAATTGACCTTGGTGCCAAAGACTGGTCGTACAAACGTTTAATTTGCTTGTATAGATGTAGCCGAAGCGGCTAGTTCTGCTTCCACAATTGTGTCCACCTGGAGAACTCACGGGAAGACTTAACAGTCTGTACATTTACAGCCTGTCCTACACATACTGTACAGCCCTCACTGTACAGAGTAAAGACTTGAGAAGATTCAGAGCTGGATTCACTTGCAGTTTCCAAATCACTAAATCAGCAAGGCCCAGGAAGACCTTAAGTCTCTTTGTGTCTTTGGTTCGTATTAAAACAGCCAGCCCAGACTTAATCCACACTGCAGGGTGAGGTGCTGCAGGAAGGATATGGGCAGAATTTAACACCTCCTTGTTCCAGGAGCAAAGCACTTGTTAGCAAACCAGTAGCTGCCTGCCAGACAATTATTTCATTTCATTTCATGCAACCACATCAAATCATTTCCAGCTGCTCTTTCATTGTGGACACAGAGCGAGGAGCACAGAATGGCATATTTTGATTTACTGACCTGGTGGGACCAATGCGTAAATGACGGAAATAGCCAGAACTCCCAGTACACTACTGACATGACCCACAAGCAGTGATGTGGTCTTGAAGGATTTCTTCTATACCAGGAAGATGCATCACGTGTATTTTTTCTGCTAAATTCTGATGATCATATCATATGGGAACATGTTTTGTTCAGGTGCTTAAATAGGCACCTGGGGTTGTTCTGCAGGCTGCAAGGCACCTGAGACATCCACATGGTGCTGGCAGAGAAGGCGGAAGATGTAGGGCAGACCAACTCTTTCCTGAGAGCAGCTGCAGATCTGCCAGCACCCAGGGAGTCTCACGAGTAAGCATCCGAGATGGCGTCAGGTGCCTGGGCCTGCACGTGAGTGTTGGTAGGTAGGAGCAGGCGGGATGGCAAGGCAAACTGAGCGTGTTGCCTGCATCAAATAAATAAGGCAGAAATGTATGTTACCTATACACTAAAGTCAGCACAGCCCACGCCAGCTTGTAGGCTCTGCAAGGAGCTGTAGGTATGCAGCCAGGACCATGTGCCATCGTACCGCGTTAGCAGAGAGAGGTCTTTGCTAATAGGATCCCACCCTGTAACGGGCATCCCACCCTCTAATAGGATTTGGCATCCCACCCTGCAACGGGCCGGTGTGGTTTTGCACAGGCTGTGCCTGCCCAGGAGCCTTCAGCTTCAGTGGGAGCACAAAACGGGCAGGGGCTGTGGGATTTAGTACATTGCACCTACCTCTTCTTAATACCTGTACTGGGCAAAGATACATGGATGAGAAGCTTGTTTACGGTAAAGTTGTGTGAAGCTTGTATAGTAAGGCTGTGTAAAGGTCCCTTTGCTGTGATTTCAAATACATATATATATTATAACCTTGTATATATAATATATATTATATTGTTATGTATTTATTATGTATATATTACATATTTATATTACGTGTGTATAATATTATTATGTATTTATTAACTTGGGGGCTTTTTGAGACAGAGATGGGACAATGCAGAGGTAAAGATGCTGATCCTGCAACCGACAGTGACATTGGTGGTAGGGGGATGGCTGGACCAGATGATCTTGGATGTCTCTTCCAACCTTAAGGATTCTCCGATTCTATCACCTGGGCACGTCTGGGCTCCACCACGGCTCGCTGCTATAAATCCCTTGGCCGGGAGGTGGTGCTCCTGCCCCGGGAGATGTCCCTCGCTGCCAGCCCGCAGCTTTCCCCCTGCTCCGGTCCCCCCGCAGCAAGCCCCAGCTCCGTGGGCTGCGTGGGGATGGTCCTCTGGGAGGGGTTCTCCTCCTCTGCTCTGCTCGAGAGGCCCCGGAGTTGGTGTGGTGGTAAAAAGGAGCCTCCTGAGCTCCTCCGTTTGCTCTGTGGGGTCTTTCAGGGGAGGGGCATCTCTCCTAAGCAGCGCCCCAGCCAAACCTGCGTGGTGTGGGACACAGCACAGGCCACCGGGCAAGGACACACAGCTCTGGTGAGGAGGAAGAAAGGAGAGGAGCGGGGGTGGTGTGTCTGGCCACAGCGGGGAGCTCCTCTCCCTGGGGGGTTAGAGCTGGGGGCAGTGGTCTGAGCCTGCAGTGGCTGAGAGAGCAAAGGGCTTGGGTCTGGCAGACAGGGCTGCGGCACGGACAAAGCCTGCTGGAGCTGGGGAGATGGTGGTGGAGGGCTGTGTACGGTGCTTCCTTAGGCTCCCTCGGTGCCCACAGGAAAGCCCTGTTCCAGACTGGCCTCCCCTTTGGGACCAGCCGGTACCCTCTAGCTGCAGGAGAGCATTTCTCCTGGTGGCACCTCACACGGGGCAGGTAGGGATGGGGAGGCAGCGGAGGTGGCTCTGTGCGAGAAGAGCAAAACCTCTGTGGCAGCTCCCTCGGCTGGGCTCCTCCGTTAACGCTGTAGGAGCCATGTCTGGAGGGCTTGCTCTCCCGCCAGCAGCTATAAGTGGGAGGAAGGTGAATAATCAGACCGAGAAAAAAGCCCAGATGAAGAAAGATGAGTCCGAGCCACGTGCCAGCCTGGGCTACCTCTGTACCCATGGCCCAGCAGCTGCGGTCTGGGGCACTGGCAAGCGACCTGCTGGCTCGGCGCTCTTCAAAAACAAATGGGCTTTTAAAAAGTTGACCGGGCTCTCCACTGCATTTTGGCTTGCTGTCTTCAAGTGGCTTATGCCAGACCCTGCTGGCCAGCTGATGAACACGACAGGTTTCCCCAAGGGGAATGAAAAGCCTAATCCAAGGAGAGGTTTTTTTTTTTGTTTTTTTTGTTTTTTTTTTTCCAGGAGGGCTGAGCTCTCAGCATGGCGTTTCCACGTCTCCTGTCCCTTACCTACAGCACAGCATGCAAGTAGAAAGTGCTGCGAGACAAGCATGGCTTCACACATCGAGATCGCAGTGATGTGAGGTCTCGGGCCTGAGGGAAAGCAGCCCTACGGGGTTTGGAATCCTGATGTTACACGCATTGACTTCTTACCTTGATTTGCCTTATCTTCCCTGCCTATCACTGTGCAGACAATCAGAAAATAAATAAATAAATAAATCAGCTTGGCTTCGGTTTCCGTAAGTTTTGAAAAGACTTGCTAGGAGGTTTGGAAAGCAAATGATGCTGACTCTTGGTTACCTGCTGAGCTGGCCCTGCCGGCACTTGCAGCCCTCTCATTATAAGACATTTCTTAAGTGAAACCACAAGAGGTTTCTTGCACGGTCGCTACATGAAAACATATTCTTCCAAATACCCACAAGCGTCAGTACTGTGACTGCTGGAAACTTGCTCAAGACTTGAAAATTTGGTGGAGCCCCACTGGGCTTGGCTGGTGGAAACGGCCACAAACACCTCCGGCTGTGAGGCGCGGAGGAATTTTGTCACTGCAGGTTATTTTTGTTCTATCAAACCGTGCCAATGACAGGAAAGGTGACACGTTGCTCTGTGGCTGTGCCACCAGGTTCATGGTTACTCTTCGAGGATGTCTTTTGTGCCTCCGTCTCCTCCTCTGAGAATTCACTTTCCACGGCTGGTGGGGTGTTTGCCCTCCTGGTTCGACCAAGTATCTCCCTCTTCCCTCTGGTGAGGAGCACCTGCAGGGTAGCCCCCCCTGTGCCAGTGCCAGTCCCAAACAGGGGGTGCAGCTGTGGCAGGAGAGTCCACCCCAGCCAGGACTCAGCCCTGCGGCATAGAAGCAAACTGGGGATCTGCTTCACATGCAAAGGCCCCCTGACCACCAGGAGGGATGGATAGGGTCTAGCAGGAGCACCCCTTCCTTCCAAAAAACCCAACCGCTGTCTGGGGAAGGAAGGGAGAGACCGTGGTATGATGTAGGACCTCTCCCTGGCACACAAACCTTGGCTTTGTGTTATTAGGGACAGGTTCTTGGGGATACAGGCGAGGAAAATGCAGCCCCTTATCTTTACCTTAGGTTCTGGTTCATTTAATGTTACGAATAGTGCAGTGGGACATCTCAGGGCTGTGTTTTTCAGTCCGTGCTGGAGTTACCTGGGGATTTGTACGAGTAAAGAAGGGGTGGAGCAAGGAAGCAGGGCTGGAGCCAGCCTCACCACCTTGGTAGAGGGCCACCGTGGGCCGGGGAACGTCGCTGTGCCTGCAGCAATGGGGGCGCCCTCGGGAGGAGCGGGTCTCTGCCGGTGGAGTCAAGCGGACGTCGAATCTCCCGTGGTTATACGGGTGTTTTTTCTGCATAAACTTGCTAATTGAGTTGTAAAATAAAACTCCGGCCTTTCCTCTCCAATTTCTGCTGCTGCAGCAGCGTGCTAATTTGGTTTTGGAAGGGGGCTGGTAGAAGGTGGCCCTTTGCCAGCGTGAAATTGTGCGCGGCAGAGAGAGGGGGGAGCGGGGAAGGGCTGGGGCAGGAGCTGGGGCTGCACTGTGTGGGACCGGGGCACTTCGGGGACATCCTGCAGCTGGGCTGGTGCAAATTCATGCCCAAAAGGGTTTAGAAGAAGCTGTGATGGAGAACAGATGGGAAGATCAATGCTCATGCACCTCCGTAGATGTTGGGTGGTGGAATGGAAGGGCTGGGGGATGCACAGCAGGGCAGGATTTGCTCCTTGGGCTCTGCGTGCCCACGTGTGTGTCACCTGGGGCTGTGTGGGTGTCTGTGTGCCTGTGTTCGTGCCTTCGGATGGGATCTGGAGGTGGGAACCCAGCAGCACGTGGGGGGGACTGGCGCTGAACAGAGGTGCTGGTCTGGGGCTGAAAAAGCCTCAGGGGAGAGAGAAAACTCAGGCTCTCCACTGAGTCAATAGATATTTTATTTTTTTTATAATGATAGGCGGGAAAAATGCAGTCATGGTTCCAATCCCCTTGAATTTGGAGGAGCTGGTGGTTCCTCACGAGTGACAGACATTATTTTTGCACCTTTCACCATTGCCCATGAAATGGTCTGGACGAGAGGAATCCAGGCAGGAGGCTCCAGACTTCATTGCAAGAAGCCCTGATGGACATGCTGGGTATTTTCTAAAGCTCAGCAGTCCTTCCCCTCCCATCCTTCCGTCCTTCCCCTGACCCTTTCACTTGACCATGACACTTTCCCCGAACAAACTGAGGGAGTGGGAGCCCCCACGTGGGGCATGGTCCGTGGGTATGGGGCCACCGGTGGAGGTGGGGAAGGTTTAGGGTTAGGGATGGGAGGTGTGGGACAGGATGGGGCTTTTCCACCTTCACATCTTTGGGGTGGGATTTAACAAGGGGTGAAACGCAGAAGAAAAGCAGCCAGTGAAGGCTTCAGCCTGCCCTTCCTCTGCCTCCTGCCCCAGCCAGGTGAGGGCTCCTGGCGGTCACAAATTGCTGGGCAAGTGGTGACGATTGTGCAGATTGGACAAAGCGTGCAAAAGTAAAGCGCGGAAGCCACGCAAACATCATGCAAACACCACTGAAGCCATGCGAATGCCACGCAGGCATTGTGCAAGCCGTGTCGGGCGTGCAGACGGCGAGCAAAGACCGTGCAAGTGTGCGAGGCGTGCAAATCGGGACGTCGTCCCGGGAGCTGCGGCGGCTCCTCGCCGCTACGTGCACGGACGGAGCAAACCCGCCGGTTGGCATTAGAAACCCGCTGGTGATCCCGCGACCAAAGCACCTGTAAAACCCCAGCCGAAAGAAATGCGAGAGGCCGGAGTGACAGCGCTCGTGAGAAGCGATTGTTTGGGGGGGTGGGGGGGGGGGAGAGGAAAAACGCCGTGTTTGTTTTGGCGAAACACCTACATTCCTTCCAATAAATCATCACAGCGCTTGTTTTTGTATTTGCGGAGAAATCGCAACAGACATAACCAGGGACTTAAGAGACTTGAAATAACATCCTAGTAAATACCCCACATTGTTATTTTAATCGAGACCCAAGGAAACATCTGAATTTTACCAAGGAAACCCTCCGTGTGAGGGAAAACATCAGCCCGCAGCCCGGCCGGGCTTTGTTTTGCTGTGGGCTCGGTGTCCCGGGGCGGGCAGAGGGTCCCCGGGGCCACCGGTGTCCGGGTCCCCCGGCTGGGGTCTGCATCCCCAGCACTGCGGGGTGAAAACCCCTGCCCCGAAGTGCTCGGGGACTGGGGTTGGGGATTGGGGTTGGGATTGGGGTAGGGATTGGGGTTGGGGTAGGGATTGGGGTTGGGTTTAGGGTAGGGGTTGGGGTTGGGGTTGGGGTTGGGGTTAGGGTTAGGGTTAGGGTTGGGGTTGGGATTAGGATTGGAATTGGGATTGGGGTTGGGGTTAGGGTGGGCATTGGGGTTGGGGTTGGGGTTGGGGTTGGGGTTAGGGTAGGTATTGGGGTTGGGATTGGGGTTAGGGTTGGGGGGTGCCCCTACCCAAATGGCGGAAGGGAAGGCATGGGTGTCCCCTCCAGCCTGGCACCGAGGGCTGCCCTCCAAAGCAAGTGCTGGAGGTGTCCCCTCCCCACAACAAGGTGCCCCCACCCCAAATAACTCTCACCCTGCATCACGCGGGTCCCACCTCCGTTCCGTTACCCCCTCCACCAACACGCTTAGGGTCTCCCCCACCACACACAAACCCCATTTTCCCATCCATCCCGAATCGGGCTTCCCCCCCCTTCCCCCCCCCCCCCCCCCCCCGATCCCTCTTTCTCCCCATAACCCCTCCGCGCACTTAGCGACTCCCCCTACCCCATTTAGGAACCACGTCGGGGGGGAGGGGGGGGAGGCTCACCTGCGGACAAAGACGGGGATGGGGGGGGGGGGAGAAAGGGAGGGGGGGCGGAGGATTTGGGGCGGGGGGGGGGGGGCGGAGGATTTGGGGCGGGGGCGGCGCCCGGGCGGGGCCGCGCTGCCGGCAGGGGGCGCCGCGGGCGGGAGGCGACGGCGGCGGCGGCGACGGCGGCGGCGAAGGCGGCGGCGGCGGCGGCGGCGGCGGCGCCGGGGCGAAGGACGATGCTCAAAAGGCGGCGGGGAGCGGCGGCGGCAGCAGCACCGCGCCGAGCGCCCCGGCCGCCGCCATGCGCCTCCCCGCCGCCGCCGCCGCCATCTGCCTCTGCCTCCTCGGAGCCTGCCGCCTCCGCCGGGGGCTGGAGGCAGCCGCCGTGCTCGGCCAGCCGGCGGCGTCCCCCCCGCGACCCTCGGCGGCCGCGCCTTCCTCCTCCTCCTCCTCCTCCTCCTCCTCTTCCTCCTCCTCCTCCGTCTCCTCCTCCTCCTCCTCCTCCTCCTCCTCCTCCTCTCCTCCGCCGCGCAACGGCACCGTGGTGCCCCACCACTACATGGTGGCCCTCTACCAGCGCCTGGCCGCCCGCCGGGGTGCCGCCCGCCCCGCCGCCACGGTGACGGGCTTCGCGGAGCGGGGGCGCAGCGGTGAGAGCCCGGGAGGGGGTGGCCCTGGGGGGCCGGGGTGTGTGTGGGGGGGGGGGGGGGTGCGCGGCGGGATGGGGTTTGTAGGGGGGGGAAAGGGGGGGGAAGGGGGCTGTGCCGGGGGATGGGGAGCGGGGTGGGGGCTGCGCAATGGGATGGGGGTCGTTGGGGACCGGGGTGGGTCTCGTTGGGGACCGGGGTGGGGGCTGCGCAATGGGATAGGGCTCGGTTGGGACCGGGATGGGGGCTGCGCAATGGGACAGGGCTCGGTTGGGACCGGGATGGGATCTCCGCAGTGGGACAGGGCTCGGTTGGGACCGGGGTGGGGGCTGCGCAATGGGACAGGGCTCGGTTGGGACCGGGATGGGGGCTGCGCCATGGGACAGGGCTCGGTTGGGACCGGGATGGGATCTCCGCAGTGGGACAGAGCTCGTTGGGGACCGGGCTGGGGGCTGCGCAAAGGGATGAAGCTCGTTGGGGACCGGAGTGGGGGCTGCGCAGTGGGATGAGGCTCCTTGGGGACCGGGATGGGGTCTCCGCAGCTGAATGGTGATCCTTGGGGAGTGGGATGGGGTCTGCGCAATGGGATGAGGCTCCCTGGGGAGTGGGATGGGGTCTGTGCGGTAGGATGAGGCTCCTTGGGGAGCGGGATGGGAGCTGCGCAATGGGATAGGGCTCGTCGGGGACCGGGATGGGGTCTCCGCAGCGGGGTGAGGCTCTCTGGGGAGTGGGACGGGGTCTCCGCGGTGGGATGGAGATCTTTTGGGAGCGGGGTCCCCCGTTTCGGGTACGGGGCTGTGCGCGGTGCGGGACGCCCCTTCCGCGGTGTGTTCATAGGGAACGGGGCCGTGCGCGGGGATCGGGCTCCGAAAAAGGCCGGGGGGGGAGGGTGGGGGGGGGATGCAGGGGGTGGCGAACGGGGTCGTGGACGGGGTTGGGGCTGGGGGAGAGCGGGGACCGGCCCGGGGCGGGTACGGATGCTCAGGCAGCGAGGGTAGCGCCGGGGATACCGCTGGGGCTGCGGTGCGGGGTGCGGAGATTTTGGGGCCGGGACGGGGACGGAGTGCGGCTGCTCGGGGGGCTCTGCCTCGAGGTCCCTTTCCCCTTCTCCCCCTTTTTCCCCCCCCCTTCACACCCCCAGATCTAACGCTAAGCATCGAACAGACGCACAGGCGCGCTTAACGATGTATTTTTATATATGCCCGTGTACCCATCGCATCCTCCCGACAAAGTTTTCATGGGAAAAAAAAAAAAAAAACAAAAAAACATTAAATCAGAGCCCCCCGATCGAAATACGATGAAAAGCCAAAGGGAAAAGCAGCCCCCCCCCCCCCCCCCAATCCGGTGGGTGCCGCTGGGGTGCGGAGCCCCCCCAGCCCCCTGCCCGCTGCGGGGCCGCATCCTGCTGGCGGTGTGGGCAGGGGGCTGGTGCTGGGAGCGGCCGGGGACCGAGCGGGGTCCGGGGGAAGATGCTCCGGCGGGAGGGAGGGCAGTGCCCCGCGAGCTGCAGCGCAAAACGAAACCAGATGCACTCTTGAAAGGGATCTCCTTATCTGGCCTCGCAGGAGTTTTAGAGCTGCTTTAAAAGAAAATAATCATAATATAAATGACGGGGAGAAAAGTCTTTCCCACGAGGAGCACGGTGCGGGCTGTGGCGCGGGGGCATCGGGCTCTGCAGGCACAGGTTGGGGTAACCGCGGGGCTGGGGCTCGGCAGCGGCGTTTGCTGCACGCCCTGGTCGGGTTAGAGAGGGGAAAACAAAACACCAAGCCTCCCAGAACTCATTCATCTTCCCCTCTGCCACCGCTTCTTCTTGTATTTTTTTTTTTTAATTCACATCTAGTGTATTTAATCAGTACCAGAAACTGCACGAGTCTATGTTCGGGCTTTGGATCCACCAAAAATAGTGACAAAAGCAGGCTGGGCTCACTTTCAGCTCCTGTGCCAGACACCCCGAAGCAGCATCCCCGACGGGCGCACCCTGCCTGCGAGGGAAAAGGAGATTTTTTTGCAGCATTTTCCTTGGCATGGCCGAGGGCTGGAGGCGGGGGGGACAAAGGGCAGGAGCACCCGGTGACAGCCTGCGCACTGGGGACTGCGCCGCGCGGTGCCGGAGGGGGCTTCCCGTGCCAAAACGGGTGCGGGGCGGCAATGTGCCCCGCAGCTGGGGGCACTGAAACGCTCAGGAGGAGGCAGAGGACACCTCGGGACACCGGGAGCCGCTTCCATTCCTCCCTCCGTCCCTCCTTCCCTCCCTCCCTCCCCGCCTTCTCCTCCCCGTTTTGTTCCCACCACCTCCAGGCAGGATGACCCTGCTGGGACACACTGCCGCGTCCCTCCCCGCTGGGATGCTCAGCGTGCCTTCTCCCCCGTTCGCTCCTCGCGCCTCTGCAGCAAGAGCTTGGCTTCAGCTGGCTGGGTTTTTATATTCTTTTTCTTTTTTTTTTTTTTTTCGGTTTGTGTGTTTTTATCTCTTCCAGATGCCTCCCTGTCCACCCCCGAGCAGCGGTACCTCTTCGACATCTCCAGCCTGCCCGAGGCAGAGGAGGTGACGGGCGCGGAGCTGCGGGTCCTGCGCGCCCTCCCCGAAAACCGCAGCTTGGCCCTGTCCCCCGAAGGCACCTTCCACCACCTCCTCCTCTCCACCTGCCCCAGCCGCGACGGCGAGGAGCCCCGGCTGCTGGACTCCAGGGCTGCAGACGTTTTGGACGCGGGCTCCTCCAGGTGGGAGGTGTTCGACGTCTGGGAAGCGCTGCGGGGCCGCAGGGAGAGGTCTCCGTCGGGCAAGCTGCTGTGCTTCCTGCTGAGGATCGTGTCGGATCAGTCGGGGCGGCTCCTGCCCCCCCGGCAGCTGGGCTTCAGCAAGCCCCGGCCGCAGCCCCACGAGCGAGCCCTGCTCGTGGCCTTCTCCCGCACCCAGAGGAAGGAGAACCTCTTCAAGGAGATCCGGGATAAGATCAAGGCTCTGGGCAGCCCCCCGTTCCTGGAGCCCCCCGATCCCGGCCGGGAGGCGTACCCCAAGCGGAGGAAGAGGAGGACCGCCGCCGTCGCCGGCCGCGCCGGGGGCAGAGGCCACGGGAAGAAGGCCAAGACCCGCTGCAGCAGGAAGCCCCTGCACGTGAACTTCAAGGAGCTGGGCTGGGACGACTGGATCATCGCCCCCCTGGATTACGAGGCGTATCACTGCGAGGGGGTGTGCGACTTCCCCCTGCGCTCCCACCTGGAGCCCACCAACCACGCCATCATCCAGACCCTGATGAACTCCATGGACCCGGAGTCCACCCCCCCGAGCTGCTGCGTGCCCTCCAAGCTCAGCCCCATCAGCATCCTCTACATAGACTCCGGGAACAACGTGGTTTACAAGCAGTACGAGGACATGGTCGTGGAGACGTGCGGCTGCAGGTAGCAATTTCTGCAGCTCTCTCCCTCCCTGCCCCGCCTGGCAGCCCCATTTTATATATATAAATAGAAATATATATATATATAAAATATATATATATATATATACATATGCATCCTGGTGTGTGCCTTCCCAAAAGACAAGCTAAGAGCCCCCTGCCCTCCCGGGGCTGCCCTGGCCGTGAGCCTGGGAGGGATGGGGAGACCCACCCCGCAGACAGCTTCTTTCTCAAAGTTTTGGGGTTTTCTGCCAAATTGCCTCGGCGGAGGAAGGTGGGAGGGACGGAGCGTCGATCAGCATCGCCCTCCGGCCGTGGCAGCGGGGTGCAGGGGCGGTGGGAGCTCTCTTTTCGGAGTGTAAAAGGACACATCTTCGGTGTATCTGGGGAGAAGCAAAGCCCCAGGTTCCCCAGGGAAGAGCCATTTAGCTTGGGTTCTTATTTTTCCAAATAATCTGGCTATAAAAAGGCCAGGCTCCACCCCACCTTCCTCTGGCACCAGTTTTACAGCGAGCTCCATCCCTCCCTGCCTCTCCCCCGTCCCCTGAGGGAGCCCGGATCCACCAAAAAAGAGACTTTTAACTCGCAAACAGCTGAGCTGGGTAGAGCAGGGTGCTCTGGGCTGTGCTAAGGGGACTGCAGCATTTCAGGAACTCTGGAGCTGAGCATAAATCATGCCTTCAAACCAGAGAACCTGGCATCGGCAAGGAGCTGTGGGAAGCCGTGAGGGCTCTGCTCTGCCTTGGTGGCTTTTGGTACCGAGCTTCGGCCTCGTGGCTACATTGTCATAGGTCAGGGATGGGTTTGTACAGGTTTTGCTTTGGATGGATAATTTGTTTTTTTGCTGGTGGTCAAGCTCTGGCCTTATAAATATCGGTGCTCACTGGCTACAGGAGTTTGCCTTGGGGGAGAAAAATCCCCGCTGAATTTTTTTTTTTTCTTTTTTTTCCTGTCGAGCTCCTCATCCTCCATCTCAGGGGCATCTCAAGGAGCATGGCCGTGCCAGCAGCTTTTCTTGCTGCTGGTGTTTCTGTTTTGTTTTTTCCCACTGTGGTCACCCCGCGTGGTGAGGAGGGGCCGGGGAGGGCTGGCAGGTCTCACGCCGGGCTCAGCGTTAGTGCCAGCAGAAATCACAGCAGGAGGAGGCTGGCACCACGGTGTGCACAGAGTCACCGAGCTTCCCCATACCACGTTTTTCAATCCCTGATGGTTTTCTCACTGCTGAAACTTCTTTTTTTTTTTTTTTAATTTTTCATGTTTTTCTTTCTTTTACTCCCTCCCCTTTCCTCCAAATATTTGCGGTGGAGGTTTTTGGGCAGTTCAAAACCAGGCAAGCTATATATACGTATACACATATATGCACATATATACACACAGCTCCTGGCAGCCCTGCGGGCTGGTGGCTGCTGTGAGCCTCAGCCCCCTGCCTGCGGGACAGGGAGCTGTGTCCGAGGGCACATCAGCACCCTTGGGAGAGAAGTTGTGGCTCGTTTGCTGAAGGTTCACAGCCTGCATCACTGAAATAAATGAGAAGAGGGAGTTTCTGGGGAGAGTGCAGAGTGCTGGCGACGATGCTGTCTGTGGTTTCACCCATGCAGGAATCAATCACCTCTCTCTAAATCGGGCACGTTGTTTTTTGGTGAAGATCTCTACATTGGGATAGGTAAGGCTAGGTCCTGCTGGGGGCTTACTCTCAAGGGGGAAAGTCATCGAAACCATCCAGTAAAATTGCATTTCTGATCAGTCGCCTCCTGCCTGAGCTGATTTTCGAGCACATGTAAGCATTATAAATAGGAGACGAGAGGCTGAGCGTGGACAAAGGTGAATTCAGTAGGCTCGGGGTGATTTGAATGGAGAATTATAGGTTCCCAATCTGCAGTATTTATACAACCTTTCCAGGAAAAAAAAAAAAAAGACAACAACCAATTCCATGCAGAATATATTCTGCTGGAGGATTTGTCTGACCTCCAGCACCAATTTTAACTGCAGGCTATAATTACAGTGAAGCTAGAAATATCAGGCATTTGTAAAGAACAGTGTGTGTTCAGTGGGCTCCACCACTTGCATGGGGTGGTGATGGCTTAGGAGCAGGGAAAGTTGCAGAGTGACCCAAAAACGATTTGAAAGCACTGAGCTGGGATTTGGGGAAGTGTGCATGGTCAGACCAAGCCTGGTGCATGTGCCTTGCCTTAGGCTCGTTGAGGTCTATAAAACCAGAGCCTGTGCTTAAGCCTGGTGGGGTCCCAAAGCAGGGACAGGCAGAAGCTAGATCTTTTGTGCCCAGTTTAACTGCCTGAGTGCCCACGGTGACTTCTGGCCCAAAAAGGTTTCCCAGGAAATGCTGATTTTTGCCATTTTCCTTTTCCATTTTTTAAAAATGAGTAATTGCTTTTTAATTCTCTTAAAATAACACCCCCACACTTTTTGCATCCTGCTTCAAACCAGATGTAGAAGGGAGATGAATATCCTCTGGCACAGCAATGGATGTTCGTAGCTTTGCCCTGGCATTGCTGCATCGATGCCAGCAGCCGTGCTTCTGGTCAGCAATGGCAGATGGAGCAACCATGCCCTCCTTGGCTGTTTGCTGATGCTTGGCGTACCCATGAGGAAAAGACTGGCAATGTACCACTTTACGTAAAGAGCAGACCCCAAGCCTGCCTTCTGCTCAAACCTGAGTGCCAGCCAGTTCTGTGTGCATTTGCACCATCTGGATTTTAACTCACATCTTGACTGCACAGCTCTCGCTGCTGGGGAAAGCTGGGAAGGTCTGCGGTGATTTATTGGTCACACTCCCTTTGCAAAGCAAGCAGCCACTTCTCCCGTTGGCAGTTTTAGGCCCCTATCCCACAAACCTTGAAGTGTTTTTTCAGTGGTGGTCACCTTGCTGGCTCCCACGTAACCGCAGGCACGTGGGGGAGAGTTTTTCTGCCCCTCCTGTCTTCAAACTGATCTCTGGTAAGAGTGAGGTGTTGTACCAGCTGGTGCATCTAACACGCTGAGTTTTGTTATAAGTTGGTTTATGTCTTCCATGCCAAAACCATCTGCCCTTACTCTTTTAAGGCTCTTTATTCATAACGCAGTGCATTGCTGTGTACGTGGAAATGCAAAGCTCTCTCTGAAAGTCAGTTATGCTGTATCAGCAAGTGTCCTGGACCTTTAAAACAAACAAACAAACAAAAAAAAAAACAACCAAAATTTGGAACTCTTGCTGGTAGAAAACGCTAACCAAGGACCCCACCCTACATCTTGAAGGATATTTTACAGCCTTGCACCTCAGGACACATGTAGGTCCTGCTTTCCCTTCTGCTGGTACTGGTATCAGAGCAGTCCTCCTGAATTGGCTGTACTGGAGAGGAGCCTGGTTTATGCCATGGAGGGGGAAGCACAAGAGGCTGATGCACCCATGTTTAACTTTAGGATGAGTGGAGTAGAGCAGGAAGCATTAGGCAGCAAAGCATTTTCAAGTACGTTACTATTAAACATCCTAAACCAAAGCTTGATCTATTCCCAGAAGTGGCCCCAAACGAAACCTGGCCATTTTTCAGCAGGTTTTGCTCTTCTTTTTTTTCTTTTTTTTCCCCGATTTTTTCTGTCATCGCCACTCTAGCATTCAGTCTGATATTTTGTGAGCTCGTTTTTTATTCTTGATACTTGTGTTCATATTTTGGGTTTTCAGAATGGGGAGCACAGGGTTGGGGAGTGGAGAAAGTGAGGACGGGAAGGCTGAGGGAGCTGCAGGCACCATCTGTGGCCACGAGCATGGGCCTGCAGGGCCACAGGTCTGGTGGGGTCGAAGGTGGTGGGAGGAGAGGACTTTTTCATGATGAGTCAGACGTTCAGGTGCTTTTCCCAATGGAAACTTTCCACTTTGCTGTGTTATGAACCTTCAGTGGTGTCACCCAGGTCTCCACTAGTGGAGGATTAACAGGAACAAGACACTGGGTAAGGCCCGGCCTCACTGAGTGCTGTGGCGCCGGCTTTGGTCTCAGTGTTGAGAGAGATGGCAGCATTCTCCATGGTGTTCCTCCATGAAGAAGTTTTTTCTGCTTCCTCAACCCTGCCTAGAAGAACAGAGAGGAGGGGAACAGAGAGGAGGCTGAGCCTAGGGCTGCCTTGCTCCCTGCTGGTCCCTAGGCCGAGGGCTCGCACCCGTAGTGCTGGCAGCAGCGGGACATTAAAGGACTTCCACAGGGCAGGACAAGGAATGGTTGCTCGTGGAGACACCAGGCCTTAGTCACTGAGGAGGTGCTGAAGTGCCGTGGTTGCTTTGGCTGTGGTCAGCTGAGACTGGGGCACTTTCCTTGGGCAGGGAGGGGGTGACCACGCTGGTTACATTCATCCCACGTGAGCACGTTAACCTGTGGGATGTAAGTCGTGCCCCAAAAGAAAGGCCTTAGTTTCTGAAGTGCCGTGCCTCTGAAAATCAAGCTCTTAAACCTTAGCTGTGGGGTTTGATCCAGCCTTGACCCCTGAAGTCACTGGCCCCGCATCACACTCCTGCTCCTTGCTGGCAAAGCTGGTGAAGGCGCTGCTCCCAAGAACTGAAGGCACTTCTGTGCAGGGAGGACCTGCTCTGTTCTCGGTGCTCCCCAGCTTAGATGCAGCCCGGGGTAATGCCAGTCGTGCTTGTATATCCAGTTTGCCGAATTACCACATAGCCTATCAGTGCCTGTTCTTTTTCTGAAGTCGGGTCAAGACTATCTGGAGCTCTTTTGACAAAACGTGCCTCTCTGCTGGTCAGTCATGGTTTTATTTATGTCTTCTTTCCTTTGAATAGAAAGGAAAATATCAATAAATGAAAAAGGACTCAAGTTCCCAATAGCCGTATCTCTAGTAGTTAATTTTTTGAAGCAATACTTGTATCCCTGTGTGTGCCTCTAAACTATCCATGTATTTGTTCAGCTTTTCCAGGTTTGAGTGTGTGAAATATCTCTAAAGAAGATAGTTCTGTAAGTGATGGTGTAAATGCATTGTTTGTATGTATTCTAAAATTTAAATAGATTGTACATATTGGATTGTAAATGAACTGTAAACAGCAATCTATATTTTCTTGAATATATTATATAGCAGTATATATTTGTTAAATAAGTATTCTTGTATACTCTTCAATAACCTTTTTAATATTTTGTACAGATAAGTTTATTAAATATTTTATTGATAAATAGATTCCTGCAAGAGTTTTTCTTTTGCTGACTTGTGCCTGTGTATCAAAACCAAATGGCTCATTTTAGAGCGTCCTTCATAAGTCATACTGACTTCCTGGGCTACCTAGGTTATAAAAAACAAATACAAAAAAGCCATTCATTTTACACTGCCTTCCCTGGCAAGCTCAGGTATTTTTCACTGGAAAAAGTGGAAGAACAGTGAGCGTTTGCAATGGATTTGTCATCCAAAGGTACATCCCTTTTCTTCCCTGTGCTTCTGAATACAGTTCTGCCTTGACCTGTAGCTACCCAGCTCCGGCCACTCAGCCAAGCAGGGTGCTCACCATTGACTTGAATGGGAAGCTTTAGAGGCTCAGAAACAAAAAATTGAAGGGGTAATATGACAACTGGGGGAAATCCCTCATGCTCACATCATGCTTGTGACCACGCAAAGCTTTCCTGATGGGTTTGACTTGAGCACAAGACTTTGCCTCTGCAGGAGCCTGACATCCAGAAGTCACTGCAAAGGGAGCCCAAGGCATTGGCCTTCCTAAGGAGGGGTGGGACGAGCCCGGTCTGTTTGCATCTGGTAAAAATATCCCATTAGGAAATGAGGAAGAAATTTTGGATTTCAAAACTTGGTAAATGAAAATATACTTGGAAACATATAGTGGGGAATTCTTTTCCCCCAGATCAGGCCTAGTAGTTTCATTCCTGTTAGGTATCACTGGTACACATGGTACATATCCTAGTATTCTAGCGATTAGACTGTATATTACTATTACTTTTTTATTTTTTATTACATATTGATTTTAATACTGGTTTTTATTTTTTTCTCATTCTCCTAATTCCCTTCCTCACTCTTTCAAAGCCTTTTATTTTTTATTTTTAATAGCTTAATAAAGCACACTGGGTCATGAAACCCTTTCGCATTCTTAGATGAGAACTTTAAAAGTTATGGGGCATCCAGAAGGCAGGGAATTTGTAAGATTAGGTTGTCTTTATATGAAGCACATTCTAGGTGGGGCTTCAAATAGCTATATGACCTTTTTCTGATCTGCTTTCACTAGGATTGCATAGTTGAAATAAGAGAAGTTTCAGGCTGAGTGAGCTGCTGTAGCATGGTTCCTGCAATGGTCATCACCAAAGTGACTTGGGGACAGCAGATGAATGTGGTAGGGTTAAGACTGCCTCCAATACATCTCCACCACACACAATATTGTGAACATGCAGATGTGGAGTAAGGCATATTTGGAAGCATGGAAGAGGCCTTCAAGGCATTGGGTATGTGTTTCAGCCACAACAGAGCAACCTCACTTTCTAAAATCAGGAGAAACAACATGGAGAACTGATGATGGGGGGGTTGCCTGAAGGACTTTAATATTAATTTTCACAACACTGGTATTTTCTAGTCTGCCCCTTCATCTTAAGCACACACAAACACATGGTTCATCTGGAGACGCGCATGGTGATTTCTTCTCCCGGCGCACTTGAGGTGACATACCAAAAACGAGCCATCTTTCGGGCACCCTCACATACTCATTTACAGTTAGATTGGCTGTAAATGTACATGTAGCACAAGTTCTCTGGTTAGGCGTGTGGGGGGGGTTACCACAGTGTCTGCCTGCTGCATGTGCAGTTTTACAGGAAAGTATTATCTTAAGTTATTTTCAACAAAATTTGTAAGGGTGGGACCAAATAATTATTCACAGGAATCCAGTCATGTCTTCAACAAAATCTAATAGGACTTCAGACTATTCATGTGATTTACAAAATAAACTACTTAATCTTCAGATATATTCTGAAAACCAAGCATTGCCATGGTCAATCCATATCTGAGAGAAATCAGAGGCACAGCAGAGACAGATAAGATGTCCAGGGACACTTCTACACATAGTGGAAGACGGTGCTAAATGAGGACATAGTCTGACTTGGGCATCTAGTGACTTAACCCTAAAGCAATTGTCCTTATTTAGTAATAACTAAATAGATAGATAGATAGAAAGGTAGGTAGGTAGGTGGATAGATAGATAGATAAATAAGTTGGTGCCTGCCAGGACCTCAAGAGGGAGATCTGGTACCCCTGTATTTAGATCAGATAGATTAGATAAATTTAGACCAGAGAGGGAAGCTAGGCATTTTTTGGGGTGGAGCACTGCTTTATGAACTAGGGGTAAACAGGGTGAGCCAGGCCTACTTTTTTACTATTACATAGGCATGCTCTTGTTACTTTGAAAACCTAAATCCTCGTTATCACGAAGTGCTAATTCTGCAAGAATCCTGCTGTTGAAATGTCCTATTTTGATGCAAACCAGTAGGGATATGAAGATAAAGAAAGCTCCTGTCTTACAGTTAATGCCATGTTTTCCGTCATACTGAAGGTCTTCATGGCCCTAGTCTCAGTCAATTGAGCACATGGGTGTCTCTAAGCTTGTGTGCAGTCCTATTGACCTCACCGAGGCTATAGCTATTGCTGTGCAGTCCCTTTCATTCTGGATGCTTAAAGAGAGTTTTTGTGGGCATGAAAATAAAGGTTCCTTCTTAATAAACACTGATCACTTGCAGTATCCCATGCATGGTGAAAGCAGATGATGTTAACATGTCAAAACATTTGAATATAAATAAAATGTTTTTCCTTTTTTGAACAAGTCAGGTTGGAACAGTGGGATTCTTAAATTTTAAGGGTGTCTGTGAGGGAAAACGAGTAGTTCTGACATTGGGAAAGCCTGTTTTTTCCCCGATTCCAAGCCATCTGGTCTTCATACACGTGGATTTCTCTTAATAAATGAAGCACAGCATTTTAGAGGTGGGGCTGGGTGGGTGCTTCAAGTGAGTTTGAGCAAGATGCTCATAAACAGGGAAAATGAGGAGCAGTCCCCCATTGCCTTTTTCATTGTGAATTGCTTCAAGTGGGATGGCAAAAAATCTCCTCCAAGTAACTGGCTGGCAAGCACTGCTCCGCAGAATGAGTCAGATGTCTTAACATTCTGTATTTTATTAGCTACTGCAAACTGGTAAAAAACCGCAACACAACTGCTTTCCTGCAAGCACGTTCCTGCAATATGTGGAATGGAAAAACCTACTCCATTTACTATCAGCTTAAGGAGTTGAAAACAGCCTCTAATTAAATGTCTCCTTGCCTGTGCCATCTGAGCATGCGTGTTACCCTGTTTCATAACTTCTGCGTGATGCTACAATCGCTTCTGGCAGCTGGATTGTACTGTTACTGCTACCATCTTTTGCTTGTAATAAACCCCATCAGCTGTTGCAGAAATCCATGCTTGTATATTGTTCCTGGTCACTCATAAAAGCTCTCAGGATTCTTACTCTGTAAAAGTGCCAGAGAAGAGAACACTTGCCTGGAAGTGATGAGCCTCAGAAACTTACTGCAGTTGGGAGTCTGACTGTGACCTGTGACACAGAATAAAATGGGTCTCCTGGGTCTTGCGAGTTTACCCAAATCTGGTAATATTTTGAGTAACGTGATTAATAATAACATTGAACATCTTGTTTAAAGTCTTTGTTGGCAATTCGCTAGACCAAAGAAAGAGATGGGGAGTGGATGCACATACAAACCCGTTTTCCATAAAATCAATACGTAAATGACCTCAAGTGCAGAGAAGAGTTCATCTGTTGTGGCTCATGTATGCAATCTGTCTCCTGTGAGTCAAGAAACTGATGTTTAGCTTGGAGTCCAGCTCCAAATTCTTCACCATAAACACGGGGAAAGCACTCACCAAGCTTCCTGAAGCCTTTCTAGCCTGCACACTATAGTTCATTCAAAGCAGCTAATACTCAGCTGGAGGGAACAAGAGGAAACACTGATTATTTTGGAGTGGCTCTGGATAAAAATGCTTAAACTTGTCAGGTGCCTACCACCCACCAATGTCCCCTGAGGTTAGATGTCTAAACTGCATGTGAAATTTGTTTTTTGGCAAGTATTTTTGTAAATTCTGCATGCATGAAATAATGAACTAGGATCGAACAAGTTATTGAAGACTCAAATTACATTTTACAACAAATGTCTTTATTTTTGTTATTGGATTTGTGTACTTTGTCATAAAAGGTATTGATCTAGCAAAACACGAACATGAGTCAAAGTCATTGTAGCTAGCAGGTTTACTCACGTGGTGACTGACAATTAAGCACAAGTGTGAATGACAAAGATTAGATGCTACCTCATACAGTCAATGCATTCGTGATAGGCTTCCCAAGAACTCTAAAATAGTCTAAAATAGGCAAAATTACACTGTGTTTTTATGGTGAGTTGGCACATTTGGACCATAAGCACTTTTGACACTCTTTGCCTGGGGTCCTGGCGAACACCACTGGCTTCAGAAGAGCTGGATTCTCATTGTGTGAGATCCGCTGCTCTTAGGAAATACGGCTGTGAAAAGTAGACCCATGCTTTTATGCAATGAGTAGAGTAGTGAATTTTCAGATCTTAGCCTTACGGTAAGAGCTTCAAGGAGGAAGGACGCAATTGAATCACTATGGTTTCCATAATCTTAGAGAAAATTCATTTAAGAAAATCGTAAGGCATTATCCTGCAGTAATCTCAGTTTAGGTCTTAATGCAGTCAGTAGGATTTATAACAACAGGTTAGCATTCGTATAAAAGGAATACACAAGTCAAGTACAAGTATTGCTAAATTAATTTCTCATACAAAGTATACGAATAATGCACTGTAAACAACTGCCTCTCATAGGTGCTTCAGTTTCCAGGCTTTAATAGCTGCTTGTCATCTTTGGTTAATGCAAGATTTTTTCTGCTCCCAGAAGATCCACCACAACCGCTCAACGTTTACAAGCTGATTCCTTGCTCAATTACGTGATTCCGTATAAAGAACAAACGTTTTGTCTAACCATATCAATGCATAGACCAAAACAACCAGGTGAACTGTATTCTCTGTGTCGCTAACATACACACACATGCATATGTGTGTGTATAAATACGTATATATATACATACACACACACATATGCAGACACGCACACCCTCATTCTGCCACAGGGAGCACCTAGGCCAACAGATGCGTTTAGCATCTGCCACGAGGACTTTCAACAGGACTCCATGCCAACATCTGGGGGCTGGTTGAACACGGACAGACACACAGACATGCACAACTGTGGATTTCCAAGGTGAGCACAAGAAGTGTTTTGATCATTGCTGACTACGGCCCTGTAGGAAGGTCAGTTCCAGGGCTCTCCAATGACCAGAATCAGTTGCACTGGCACGGACCCTTCGCTTTGAGCACACCTGGCTCCTCCCCATGCTGTTGTGACAGGGGTCTCAACATTTCTGCCTCAAGCATCAGCATCTGTTTCATTTTGTGGCAGTGTAATCTGAAAAGCCAGCGGATGTCTCAAAAGACAAAGCAGTTCACATGATGCAAAAAAGGTCACTTAAATCCACCATCTGGCTGCAGGTTTGAAAACTGGTTTAATATATCCAGAAACTAAATTGTACAAATTGCTTTAAATATTAGTGAAAGAGTTAAGTGGGATCTAGAGAGAAGTGGAAGGTGTGTATATAGTCGTGTAAGGTAAGTATGGAGCTGATCATTCAGTATTCCTTCATCACAGAAAACGTTCTCCAGCACCATTCTCAGTAGTACATTAATACGCTAATGAATCTTGTAAGTTAGATACCTAACGCATCTTCTAAATTCGTTTGCTAGAGCAGGACTTCCCGTGACTATATGCTGTAGTGTTCTATTTATTTATTTATAAACCTCCCTATGGACTCCACAGGGAGTCTATTTCACAGGTTCACAGCTAGAAAGCTTTTCCTGATTACACTTGGCTCTGTTCCCCTTACTCACATTGTTTTCATTTCTCGCTTTAGGCTGTAATTTCTTGTATTATCACAAGTGGTAGGACATTTTTTTTTTTCTATCTGTAAAGGAGAGGGATGAAAAAATGTAAGACACAGTGCACTTATCAGTAATGTGCTACAGCCAGGACTGCGTTCTAAATACTAACACTTCATGCACTTCCATGGGTGCAATCACAGCAGAATGGCAGTTTTCTCACGGTGGACTTCCCTAATTTGTGGCTTAGCAGAAAATGCCGTACGTCAGTCCTTAGAGCAAAGAACTGAAATTCAGGCAAGCATCAAAACTGGTTTAATTCGTTAAAGCTGATAAGCAAACACTGTTCCCAGGGACTTCATTAGAAGAATGATAGCTCAGAGAGCTTGGGCACTTACAGGTAGTTATATATGGATTTTGCAATCAACTTCACCTTGTAATACTGGCTCTTCTGGCCAGGGTCCTTTACCCTCTCTACAGTCAATTGAAAAAACGAAACAAGGGCTTCAAATATGTTCCCTAGCTGAGCAGCCTCACCTACCTTATGTTATGCTTAATACGTTGTGGAGTCTTGGGAGCACTCTAAACCCCTTCTGATACTTGGAGGACCTCATCTTCACCTCATCTTCACAGCTCCCCTGTACAAAGCCTGAACTTGGCCTGACCTTGGACTGTCCACCAGCCCCACCAGACCTGAAGGAGATGTTAGGGGCCTTGGGCAGTTCTGGTGTCCATTACTCATGTGCCAGGGCTGCACAGACAGATGAGTCAGGTGGAGAGGGCCCAGGCTTTTCACAGTACGCCAGGACTGATTGCCACAGGGGGATTTTTATCCATACAGAGTAGCCTGATATTTCTTTCTAAATCAGACCAACTGGGCTGCCCCAAATACGGCCTTGACAGCTCCTCAGCAAGAAATTGAAGTGGTAGTAACACAAGTACACTTGTAGTCAGTTAATCTAGTATCAGTGTTGTCTAGAGTGCTAGAAGACAATAAATATTCCACACTTTTCCAAGTCCTGAAGAGCTCTGAAGACACAGGATGAAGGTACATCACCATTAAATCGAGAAAACTATACTTTGGACCAGCCAGCCTCTCTTTAACTTTCTCTAAAACATCTCAGTAGAAAACAAGCCATAATCTATAATAAACAAACAAAAAATAGGACAGACTCTCTCACAAAAAATCACACGTTCACAAAATAATTGTATTGTTTTCTTGTTGATCATTGAATCAGTGCTTATAATTTGGTCAGATCATCCCGTAACCAGTCTGTAATCATGGCAGCCATCTCCTTGCTGGCATCCAGCACAAAGGCGTGGCGGAGGCCTTTCTCACAAAGTCGAATGTCCCCGTCTGGAAAATCCATTTTGATCTCATCGTAGTAGTTCTGTGGACACCAGCTGTCTCCAGTTCCATAGTAAAAAATCAGCTAGAAATCAAAGCATATCAAATCATTAATTTGAAAAGTTACCGATGAACCAAGCAATATCCATGAAAAGAACATTGGATTATTTAGAAATAAGGGATGCTTCATGACCAAGCACATACCATGACAAATAGCAAATTGGTAGTTTTGGGTTATTTCCAAGTCTGCAATTACAAGGAAATCAATTAAATACTCTGTAACTTTGCTTCCTCATCTGTAAAACTGTGGCTTATCTCTGGGCTTATCTCTGAAAACAGAGGTCAGCTGACAAAAGTCCAGGTGTCTTAAGAGATTTATTATTGTGGATCAAAACATCTGGTTGTCCATGGCATCCACACCTATACAGGTAAGCTGTTATGTTTTCACTAGCTACTAGCTATGTTTTCTATAATAGCTTTCTAGTTTTTTACTCAAATAACAAAATGGAGACTATGTCCTAGCTAAGTCTGCTAAGCACTATTTTTTTTTCTGTTTGTTTTTAGTTCTTGTTTTATTTTCTGGTTATAAAGTAAGAGAAAGCAGAAGGTTCCTCCACGTTTATGAGTGACTTTTTCTTTTGGCATCTTTTAGATGTGGTTTCAAAGCACCTGCCTGGTTGGGGGTGAAGGAACATCTATTTTCCTAGCCTTGGTGTTAGATGTAAACTAGAGGTGAATCGTTCAGTCATGCCATTATAATAATTATCATAGAATCATAGAATGGTGTGGACTGGAAGGGACCTCTAAAGATCATCTGGGTTATTCTCAAAAGCAAAACTTTTTTTGCTTGGAGAATTTTATCCTTCTGAAGAGCAGCACATGTAGAGCACAAGCACCTCCTCAAGATCAATGAGCAATTTTTAGATTGTAATGTGGAAGTAAAATTCTACCAAAGACCATTTTCTTTTGAACTTACCCTAATAACTTTGGTCAAAGACATACATGAAGTCAGTGCTACTGGGACCACCCAAACACAGAAGTCAAAAATACCAGGTTAATGTCACATTGAATAAAATGACTTCTCTCTTTCTTAGAAACACTGTCTGTATTTCTTTCCCAAGTAGTCATTTTCCCCTGTGTTCACCTTTCTATGCTATAGCTATGTTTTTCATTTCCATAAAGTAATTCAAGGAAGAGTGGTTCTTTAGGAGACAGTAAAAACCTATGGACTTAAAACTATACAGGAACAAGATTAATTACGAGGTTTCTTTATAATGTTCGAATACAGGTATGAGAAGGATGTTGATTGCTCAACATATCACACACAGAGCTCAGCCTAATTCCATTACTCTCATTTGTTTCATATGTCATTTCTGTACTTCAGTGAGTAATTGAGCAATGCTTATATAATTTAGGGGACAAAACATTTTCCTTTAATCGCAAAAATCTTCAATTCCATCATTTTTGTAGCCATGTGAAATATAACTAAGTGCACCCTACTGGCCCACTGGGGTAGAGGTGGGCTAAGAGCCCAGACTGCATTTCACAAAATGTTACAAGTTTTTGTCTTACCTGCTTTTCTCTTATTGAAGCTTACCCAAATCTTGGACATTACTGACTGTTGAGTGTATCCAAAATACAATACCTCGGTTACATAGACACTAACCCCAGTTATACTTCCAAGCATATGTGCATAGAACATAAACCATGTTAACAAACATTATTAATTTTGTCACTAAGTAATTGCTAGGAACAAGGTATGTTTTTTGCTTTAGCAGAAATTTTCCTTTGATCTTGCCTTCAGCAGTGACTATTCATAAATCATAGTAAGTCACATCAGCAAAAATTCTCCAAAAAGCCAGTTGAAAATGGCCAAATGCATTCAAATCTTCTGAAAACCAAACATCTGACCAAATTATGTTTGATCCTGGGCTCCGTTACCAACAGATACAAAAATAATGATTATGAAACTGATAAGAAAAGAAATGCAGCAATTTCAGTTTAATGGAGTACTCCTTGAAATCATTAGGTATTTTGATGGAGTAGTCCTAAAGTCCTAGAGTCTCATCACATGATTATTTAGAAAAAAAAGATGAAAAGTCATTTACACTTACAAAGGTGGATAAAGTACTTGGCTTAGTCCGCATGAACTGTGAAATGGGCTATTCTCCAGGTAGGGTTGTAAACTTGAGAACTCACAGATTTGGAAATGACTAAACAAAAGATTTATGTGCATTCTTAGCCCACCTCTGGTATACTTGCATTACAGTTTAATCCTTCATTGCATGATCCAAAGGATCCTTGACTCATTCAATCCACTGACAGGATGACAGTCAGTTGATGAGCTGCTATTTGATAGTATTTTTCTTTTTATATTCTGTGTGTGGTCTCAGGATTTATTTACTACATATTTCATGGTTTACAGACAGAATTTATTTTCTTATGTGCATTCCTCTGGCACACACCACTAGAGTATATGCATGCTCACATTTATTAATTTATTTCTGCAACACCTTAGTGGCCATTTTTATCTCCATTTTGCAGATGGGGAGCACAGAGATTCATGTCAAATTACATCAATTTGAATGTGCAGTCTGAAACATCTAGGAGCTGGTTTTCCTCTGTGCATAGCATTACCCTTTCAACCAAAACTAAATCAAAGTATGCTTTTCAGGACCACACCCACTGAGCTCCAGTCACTAATGGGCATTCAGTCCACGGGAACAGGCAACTGTTGGTTAAAGTAATAACCCTCTGAACCACCTACATTGAGAACATCAGGTCCTCACCACCTACTATTTTGCTTTGCAAATTCTCCTCTGTTGTGCTGCTCCTGATTTTAAGGCAAACATAGCCAAAGGCACCTGAACAGGAACAGTAAGACTTCAGAAATTTAGGTTCCACTCCAAGCAGAAAAGACCAGTATGTTTACCAACTACATGCCTTGCCCAGTCTTTTGTCCAGTCTTTCCATGTACAACTTCTTCTATCTTGTCCCATCCAACCCTTCTGGTTTCAGGACTGCTCTACCATCTTCAACGCATTGTTTTAGCTCTATCCTCCTTACCCAGTCATTTCCAATTTCTACTACTTCTGCTTTTTATTCTAGTCCCAATTTCTTGCCCTGCAAATCCAAATTACAGTCTTCTGGTCTCTTCATACCATTCAGAGTCTTAATTTCTCCCCAAGCAATTCTCCACATTTTTTTTTCAGTCTAGAACCTCTATTCCCAGCTCTACCCCTCAAACTTCTCTCCAACCACCAGTTGTTCCCTAGTGTCAGGACTGGGTTCAGTTCTACATAGAAACATTTAAATGCATACAACTGTTTTGTGGTGTTTACATGTGTACTAGGTATCAATTTCCCACCACAGTCTGTTAAGATTTACTCAATATTAAGTCATTGGTGTGTAGAAAGCTATTCAGCTGGAACAGCAGGTGTCTACTGTGAAGTGGGTGAAATAGCACTTCGGGAAGGGCAGAACTCAGCTGCCTGAGTGTAGGTACCTGCTGCCTTTGTGAGATGCTCTAGATACGAAGGGTTCTGCATGAGACTGACAGGCATGACGTAGATTTTACAGGAAACCCACAAACTGCTGGAAAAGCAGCTGGAGGCCACATGGATATATTCTACAGTGCCCCAAATTAAAGCAGATGTCTGTGTTTAAGGCAGCCAAATTCCACCTTGACTTCTTCTGTAGATCTCTATTGACTCTAATGGGGTCATCTGCACCTCTACTGCCTACTGCACCTCTAGATTACCTACCAGTAAACTCATAAAGCATGGCTCAGATGCATATACATAAACATTTCATGCAACTTAAGACAGATATGTTAGAGTAGCCCATTTGGCCTCCACTGTAGCTACAGAAAGCTCCTGTATATCTTATGTCAGTCTTGCACGGGTAGCTTGAATCCACTATCTCATACAGCATTAGAAGCCTACCTTTGATGGAACAAACGGAGCCTTTGATTTCATCCTGCCTCCCCCTCCTTATTTCTATTTACCTCTCGCTCACTAGTTCCCTACATGCTGGCTCAGCCCGTATCTCCTTTGAGTGGAATGAATAGCTTCCTTCTCCAAGCCAAGAATTTTTATCATAAGCAAACAATGTATTTTTTTTCCCTCAGCCTCATAGACCTTGTAGAACCTTTTGGACTGAAGCAAAAAATGAAATCAAGGCAGGATAGCCACTCGTGTCATAAATGGAATGAAAGTTAGGGCATGTCATAAGCAGCTAAGAACACTCTTACAACAGGTAGTGCTGGGGAGCTTTATTTGATGCTGTAGTTATTTTGTCTGCTTATTTTGTGTGCAAATGTCGGTGTGTGCATTCTGTCTGTCTGTGCGAGCATGCCTGCAAATCTAAAACTTAAACATACATGTTTTTTAGTTAGAAATTGCCAACAGAATATAGAATTGTTTTCCAAATGGTTCCCTACTAATGGATTATTCTATAAAATCTAAAAGCAGGATTGTAATTAAGGTGGAAATTTTCAGTGATACAGAATGCGGCAAAGAGGCTATGGAAGTCAACAGTGCTTAAATGTCATTTGTGGCACTGGGGGTCTCCCTCTGAATGGTAAAATGTCCCTGTTCTTTGCCTATACCATATACAGCCACAAAACAGATGTTAGGATGTTACTTATTTTCCTAATATATTAAGGGATATTTATTTTAAACGTATTTAAACAAAAGCATCCAGAATCTTCATCTTCAATTTTACACCAGTAGTTTTGCTACTGCAGCACATGGGCAGACATAATTAATGAACCATGTGTAACCAGAGGCACATGGAATCTTCATTAACAGTAGGAAACACTGGCGTGCAGTATATGATTTGCATGGATCTGTAAAGTACATATTTTCCTGTGGACTGTGCATGGCTGTAAAGACGTCCTGAGTCAGCACAACCACTGTACCAGCAATGAAAAACTGCTGCCAACCTAAGCATTCAAAAATGGTGAGTCAGGCCCCCAAAATAATGAGACTAGCTTAAAAATAATCAGATTTACAAAACAATAAAGAGAAGGTTCTTTCTATTTTCTTCTGTGCTTGAAGTTTTCAATATTTGCACTTTTTAACTTTTCTGCCATTGCGGTGAGATTATTTTTTATTCTTTCGCAATACTGAATGTTGAGACTTCCAGGTATTCCAGATTCAGCAGTTACCAGTGAACACAACAAAGCCTTTATATGATCCTTGATGCAACACCCTGTTTGCTATGAGTGCCTAGAACATTTACTCTTTCAGGATCTGACTATGGGGGCAGAGTAAAGGGGATGCGGGTTATCATTGCCATTACAACAGTGTGTTTAAAACAGTTACGCCATTTCCAAGTTTCAATAGATTTAAAATATCAATGTTCTCCTAAGCTGCTTTACAATTATATTGCTAAGAACTGTTTTCAGTCTTAGCTTCTGTAAAATAAAACACAAGTCAGAATATGGCTCTGTCAGCTTGTGTACCATGTAATATGGTATGTGTATTCAGACACTGCACAATGACGGCAGCTGCTAAGTAAACATCAGAAGAATCTGAGATTCGTATCAACAGGATGTTTACATTTTAAAGAGTTTCTAAGAAAATAATAAAGATTTCCTGCAGTTGACTCCATTGGCACTTGTTTTAGTAAGTATGACCGTTCACAGAAGTATAAATTACAGAGAGATTTCTTTTATGCCTCTTCTGTGGCCATCATAGGTCAACACTGAAAAACAAATCAAAAAAGTTAAAAAATATTAATTGAGTTTCCTCTATCTCTCTGGAATTCGGTACACATTATAACAACTTTAGGATCTTATTACTTGGGCAGGCACCACTCCAGCTGATGGCAAAGAGCGAAGGACTAGTCTCTGTGGATATAAACTGACGGCACATGTGCACTGGCAAGCAGGATTGGACTGGTGTCCTTGCTGAAATCCTTGTGTCAGATACATTAACTTTTATCAGTGTTACTCCCACGTACATTCACTGAATGAGACAGCAACTTCTCTCTTGGTGACATCTCTCCACGATAACCAGTGAATAGTTTCATTTACTCTTGGATGAAAACTAGTTTAAAAGGCATTAGCCCAGAATTAATTTTAGCTTCAATCATGGTTTATAAAAAATGGCTTAGCTTCTCTGGATTTGCGAAAGTGCCTTCACCTTATCCTGCCAAAAGAATAGTATAAACGACATGGGAACATACTGATTTGGGACATGATTTTTTTTTTTTTTTGACTTGCTTTATTTGTGCTTTGGCTCTACTAATCAGTTTCTGGGAAGGATTCAAAGAGCTAGCATTGCCTTAGAAAGCCCTAAAAGCTCTGGGATCTGGTTCTCCGAGACACCACCTCTTTCCCCTCGTGATCCTGCCATGGTTGAGATCAGCCAGTTTGATAGCAAGGTCTGTGGAACTTGCTTCTAGGCTTGTTTTACCAGAACTGGGATTCCTCAACTTTCTACTTTCTAAGTGCCGACTAGAGGGAATGGCCTCAAGTTGTGCCAGGGGAGGTTCAGGTTAAAAATTAGGGGCCATTTCTTCTCAGAAAGAGCAGTCAGGCATTGGGACGGGTTGCCCAGGGAGGTGGTGGTGTCACCGTCCCTGGGGGTGTTCAAGGAAAGGTTGGACGTGGTGCTTAGGGACATGGTTTAGTGGGTAATGTTGGTGGTAGGGGTTGGATCAGATGATCCTGGAGGTCTTTTCCAACCTTTATGATTCTTTAATTCTGTGATGGACCATTCCAACAAGAGGCAGTTGGCAATCTGGGGTACATAATGCTATTTTTACACACTAACCTATAGGGGTTGTAGCAAAGGTGTAATGGGTAGTTGAAGTATTTGTGGTGATTTTATTTAACATAAAGAACGTGACCAGTTTTGCTAAATCAACATAAATAATAAACAAAAACAGCTTCCCTCTCTGGAAAAGGAGTGGAAAAATATTTTGCTTTCAGTGAAATTAAGATGCAAAGCCACACAGGCAGGTGGAGTGGCTACTCTGCACGTGATCCACGATGTGTTACTCCTCTCCCCGGCGTCACACACGGTGTTCTACCAAACGGACAGAGCAGAGGCTCCCTGCTTTCACGCCTTTGTCAGTGATAACTGGAAATTCAATAAACCAAGGAAGGAGAAAGGGCTTCTCTCTACCTTTGCTGCAGTTTGGCCACCTACATAACTTCATTTAGCAATGTTCCTGGCATGTACATCTAAGAGATCAGGCAAGCCACTTCTACTCTCTCAAACTCAGTGCAAAGTAAAATGTGCTTTTAAAAAGGATGCATAGGCTTTACCAACAAACCAGGGTGATTAACTTATTTATATTATGTTACTTTTAAAGACTTAGAAACCTTTCAAGGGTATATATTTAGATGTGTCAGCAACATGAATATTTCACAAGTCTGTATAACTATGAAAATAAAAACAGACCTGAAACCACTCTTTAAGCGATAATATTACTGGGCCAGATTCCTCCAACCTTATTTACTGCAAATATTATTTCCCTCTGAAAAGCATCCCGATGCTGCCTACGTTCAGGGGAACTTACCTCAGGTGATGCAGTTAGATCTCTGTTGAAACAACAGGATCGGCGATGGGCTGTAAATGACTTTTTTTTTCTCTTCTGTGCAATGAGTTCTGCAGCAGAGCAAGGGAAGGTAAGCACCTCCCTCACATCCTCACATTTAAGGGTTTGTAATGGCTAAAGGGTGATTTCTTAAGTATTCTTCAAAAGACTAGGGAAATATTGCTGTCTTTGCCTGTTTTATGAAGCACACACCTTATACCATCCTCAGTCCTGGAAGTCCACGTCACCGCCTCCTTATTGGAATGCCACATGGCATGAAAGATGCTAACAGGAGCTCAGCTATAGGAAACTTGAAATATCACAGTAAAGTAGACTGTAGCCCACCGAACTTTTTGAATGCTCACTGGGATCCTTTTCAATTGAGGAGGGAAAGTGCTGATCCCTGATTAGGCATTCTGGGTGCTTCAAAGAGAAGGTTGTTTTTGTAGTTAAATGACACAGGCACCAAAATCCCCAAGCACTTGTGTAACTTCCCTAACTTCAACTCTGCACCTCCAGGGAGTGCAGGCCAAAAAGGATGTGAGACCAGCCAAAAAAGAGGTGTTCTTGGCTCAGAAGAGCACTTTGCACCTATTGAAAAAGAGCGTTTGGAAGGTTTTTCACAAATGTAGGCAAGCAACTCACTCAAGCTGTGGGCAGGCAAAATATTTGTAGTATTCTTTTAACCACTTATCTTCAGATCATGGTTCTCGCACCAGGAATAATTACTAACCCCCTGTATGTGTCTACAGAGAACCAAACAAAAACACTGGGCAACATCAAAACAGCTGCTTCAGGGGTCAAAATAGTTCTTGGTTGCTTTTTTTTTTTTTTTTTTTTTTTAAATATACATAAAGGTAGTTTTTTAAAAGAATAATGTAGCACTTCACATTTCTGTGGAAAGGAAATATTTCATTTTTTACTATATTTAATCTAAATTTCCATGTCTCAGTATCAGTTCAGTTGATGCTTTTGGATAACACCTTTTCTATGGTATTACTGGTGCGATATAAACTTGTATTACTTTAAATTCTAAATTCACCATTGAAAGAAGCAGAAAATGGTAAACACATACTTCATTCCTTTAATTTTTTCAAAATGGAATTTCTTCACCACCTAAACATCTACAGGCTATAAGCCTGTTATTAGCCACCCACAACACAAACTTCCTCAATGTGAGTGAAAATAGATTCATGTGTCCTTAAACTTCCAATATCTATTTTCCAGCTTGATTAAAAAACATTCTTCTCAGGCAGCAGATTTTTTTCATCTTTGTAATGTTACTTCAGATGTTTCCTGTCTTTTTCCTTACACAATCAATGTATCTGCTGCACCAAATCACTGGTGAAAATAAACTGAAGAAGCAGATAAACCTTTTTTAGGTTTAATATGCTACTCAGAAGAATCGTGATTTTCTGTTACTGGAAGAGATGGTTTATTGTCTTAAGAAATTATGAACTGCTACAGAAAGATCACTGCCAAACTGATTCATGACTTGGTGAAGTCTGTCAGAGCTTTTCCATTGATTTAGATGGGCTTTGGAGCAGATCCTACTCTTAAAAGTTGAGCTACTGTGTATTACACAGAGAGTAATGAATAAAATATATCACAATAAGTATAAAAACCAAAGAGATGATTTTATTTTACAAAATTTCCGCTGCAACCCCCCTAGTTTTACCCTTTAATGCAATCTCTTTTTGATTACAACAGGATTACAAAATCCAAAAAAAGAGTCTATAAAGCTAAGTCTTAAAATAAAACAATGAATGTGGCATGATGCAGACTTAAGTATTGTAGGGAGCTCTTATGTGGAGATATCATTGTCCATGACAAGCATGCTGGTTGAATGCCCAACATAGTCATTTTCCATTTCTCTTTTAAATTTTTATCCTATATGTAAAACCTCTGTGATGCTCAGTGCTGATATATTTTTTATGAATACTGAATTACACCCACTTCCTTTTGTGCAAGAATTACAATAAACTTCCTCTAGTACAGTAGTATCTTTGCCTCCAGTTTCTGTTAGGAAAGGGAGTTGGTGTTATTACAGTGAAAGTATGTAGCTCAGCTGGCTTAGACACAATCAGCTAATGATAATTAACCATCATAGCTGAGCAAATCTTACATCAGTATCCCCTACCTTATTTGTCTGGATTTTGTGATTTATCACAAGTCTTTGTGTTATTGCAATAAGAAGCCTACATTCATGTACTGCTTGATCCAGATATAACTTTACAGCCCATATTTTAAATGCTCTGTCACATATTATTTTGTCAGAAGATAGGTTCCATTCTCTTCATACAATTCCATTGCTATTTCATGTGCATAACGTCTGTCTTCAGAAGATTATAAGTGAAATACCTCAAATAACTATCCCCCAAATATTCCAGCTCCTGTTCTTTTAACATAAATCTGAGCAATAAGCATTGTTAGAATCTGGGGCCTAAGATAAAATTTCTCCTGGTCCCTTACTAGTAATAATTATAGTTAAACCTGGACATGGAAAGATTGGAATAATTTACTGTCTCTTCTTCTTTCTTCTTCAGATCACAGAATGCAAATATGATCCAGAAATAACTTTTCTATTCCGCAGCAGCTGGCAAAGTCAGGTGTTAAGATTGGCTTTTAGCATATGATCACAGTGACCACTAAACAGTATAAATTTTTTGAAGTGACAGCTTGCCAGTTCTATAGCAACTTGGACTATAGTTCCTGTTTTTATAAACTTCCAACCTTTATAAGTTAAGCCCATTTTTTATTGTCAATACACTTCAAATTTAACATAATGCCAGCTATAAAAATTTTCCTTAATTCTTACATTCCCAGAAATTACTAGGAGAATGAAAAAAGAGAAGCATTTAGCTTCATTTTTAGACTTGCTTTTTCTTTGGTTTGCAAGCTGCTTCTAAGCTCGCTTCAGCTTTTTGTTTTCTTGAGTATGTTTCCCACTTTAAAAGTATGAGGACATAGAAGAATCAATAAAAGAAAGTTAACACAGGTCTAAAAAAGCTCCTGTGTGCCAAGGCTGTGCTTAGACTGAGAGAGTCAACAACAGCACAGATGAAGCAGACTAAGACACCTGCAAACTCTTACTGTTGGCTATGGGCCTTCTTTCAGCACAAGAAATAAGCATATTCGTAATCTGGAGCATCTGAGTGGACCTTCTGAAGTCACTGGTGCTACAGCTAATTGTCAGCTCTATCATCCTCATCCAACCAAGCTTTTACGCTTAAGCATGTGTTTGTGATTAAAATTTCCAAAAGCACTCCAAGTCCTGACCCTGGAAACTCTTTACTTTTGTACCCTGACGAATCCCAGGGTAACCTACAGAGTCCTGCCCTCAGTTTCAGGGCCCTGAGTGCACTAGCAGGCCCTTACCAGCCTCACCTGGGACCCTCACCCACACTCCCTGCCCGTGGGTCCAGGGTCTCCATCTCTAACCATCTCCATCTCCATTCCTGGGCCTTTAGCCTTTGTCTGAGCTACTAGTTCTGCCAAGAGCTAGCCTCTGGCCCTGCCTCCTGCACCGACATCAGGCCTATGCCGTACACAGCTTTTTGCCTGGATGGACCGCACCTTGTGGCTTGCTTCCTGTCATGTTTTTGGCCACGGTTTAGTGAGTGACATTGGTAGAAGGGGGATGGTTGGACCAGATGATCTTGAAGGTCTTTTCCAACCTTAATGATTCTGTGATCACTCCTGGATAAACTTTGGACCCATGTTGTAGCCTTGTCCCCAGTCCTGTCTCTGACCCTGCCACCTTTTGCTCCTGACTGGATTCTCTTCCTCATTGCTTTGCTTTGTTCTGGGATTGTTGGTGGACCCTGTTACCAGCACTTTGCTCTGCCTGTCCCACTTGGGTGCTGTGGGAGAGCACCCTGCTTAGGGAGTCACCCTCGGCTCATGGAGTCTTTCCCTTACGGAGCAGGCAGAGCCCGTCGCTCCCTGACACTCCGAGAGGCGACTCAGTCAATAAAATTAACGGTTTCCCTTGAGTTCATTAGGCTTTGGACCAACCCACGGAAAGTTTTATTTAAGACAATGAGAGTATTTGCAGTCTGCATGATCAGCCCTTCAGTTTCTTCACTGAGATTCCTCCCTAAGTGCAAAAGAACGCTGAATGCTCTGCAATAAAAATGTGAAGAAATATGCATGCCTAGTGCAGTGTCGTGTTCCTTATTCATGTGTGCTATTTTAGCTAATTAAAAAAAATAATTAGAACAGAACCATCTGAACATACCTTTTGAACTGCAGAAAAGGCAGTGGAATATGTCAAAAATAAATCAATTTTCATCCAAAAAAAGAAAGACTGATTTATTAAGTGAACTTTGTACCATATCTATTTACAAAGCGCAAAGTAATCTTACAGAGATATAGGACCTCTGTCCTAGAAAATCCCATTCTCCAAGGAAAATCTCTGCCAGTGCAAAGTTTTGGAATGGTTCTTCCAATAAAAGGACAAGGATGATACAAAAAAAAACAAAAAAAAAAAGTGAAGGAAGTGAACACAGCAGAATAATACATGTTATGCTGATCATCTACTCACACAGCAACTACACCAATAGTAGTTTATTATATGTGGCAGTTTTCTGGCTCATCAGCCACCTGGAATGGTCTGACTATTACATTCTCTCAGCCTCCAAAACAGGGTGACCACACCACATCAAAACTTCCAATTAGGAACAGTTCCTGGCCTCTGCCAACCCCAGAACCGTGCCTGGGAATTGATTAGGAGAATGTTTGTTCACCGGTGTAGACCCAAACTGTACTAGGACCTGTTTCAACAATAAATCTCTACACATGAGAAAGCTCAGCGCAGGAGAAAGGTCCCCCGAACTGCTTAGTTTGTTAGTTCAGCAGTAGCTTCTGTCTCCAGTGAATGTGCTTTCCACATCTTTATCTTACATGACAATCAGATGGCTGAACTGTGTACATTTTGCTGACCAATGTCTCATAAGTTTTGATGCCATAAAAAAACAAGCTTGCAGAATCCCTTGGTATTAACAGATGTCAAGCTGAAAATGTCATGGATCAGATTCTGCTCTTGGACACAGTGGTCTAGACCTCTTGAGCAGACATGTACATCACGCAACACTGCTGGTACACGTTCTGCTTGATCTGTCCAGCAGCAAAGTGTGAGGATTTGGTCAATCAGCCTGCACTCATGTCTTGGCTGGCCATCTGCCTGTCTCATCACAATCTACGTAACTACTGGCCTCACGGGGAATCATCTCAGGCTTAGCCAGAACATACACTGTTTCACCTCCATGAAGGATACCATACAAGCAAGGACATAAGGAGGACACAGGAATGCTGTGAGACAGGAGTTACTGGAATGCTATATCTGGTAGTGGTGAATACTGTATCTACAAAGGTGTGGATCAATGACACTTTAATGATCACTGACCCTTTTAACGGCTTCTCCAAATCAGTGAAATGGCATTAACATACAATCAGAACGAATCCTTCTGAAATTCTGGTTTTGCAATAATATAAAAGGATGCAAAATTTCCCCATGCACATGGACTTCCCATGAAAACTCAGAATTAAGTAGTTACCTTTTTTAAATTTTGCTTTATGGTTGTACTGTCTCTTTCCACAACCTTCATCATTTCTTGGCTTGCCATATACAAGATGTTGGCTGTAGAGAAAGACACATGCAATAATATAATTACACAGCAAATCTTTCACAAAAAGCTATTTGTTCCCAACCACGCAAAAAGGTAAGGTGACTAGAGCAGTCATCGTCTTGACAATGCCACTGAAAAGGTAAAAAAAAAAGTAAGCATGATAAATCATCCATGAAGTGTTTGCAAGAGTGAGCTTTTAAATTCAAAGCATTACATTTAAGAGACATTATTAAATATTAGATTATTAAATTATTGACATTTCAATATGTAAGTCATTCAAATATTCAACCTGACAAATAATAAAGGCAACGGCAAATACAGCATCATCAAAACTTGTAGTCCTGCATAATATTACCCAAACAGGACTGAACACGGTTTGCAGTACCAAGAGAAGACCACAAATGGCTACATTACCTTAAGGCATTTCAATGTCCAGGTCCTAGATCGACTGAAAGTATTCTAAACTACTAATTTCTCTTCTGAAAAAAGGAGAAAATGGAAAGACTGACAATCTTTTAAAATATGAACCGATGAAGTTTTGCGTGTAAATAGTTAATGACAGTATTGGGCCTGAAATTGCTATGAGACAGGAGTAATACATTCTCAAAATGTGTGATAGGGGAGGAAATGGCAATTACATAGGTCTTTGGTGGTGACCAAAACATGCAGTTGGCTAAATTCCAGCAATGCTCTAAGGAAACAGAACGCCACTGGAGAGATGAGTGATGGCCCCAAAGATCAAATGTTAAAAGACAAAGCCAGTGCTCTCAAACGAAAAACAAAATCTTAGAAAGTAGTATCTAGTTCTGAGCCAGCCAAAGAAGATGCAATGCTGTTCTATGCCTGCAGAGCTCTGTCTTTTTCAATTAAACGTTGAATACAGCTAGCGTAAGACAAAAGGGCAAGATGTTGCAGCATGTAAACAATCCAACAAATCCTGCAAAAATTTGCTTGCCCCATCCTATTCTACCAAGCAAAGGGACCTCTCTGCAGTTTTGTAGCTAGCAACTTAGTCATCTAATCCTATGGGACAGCTGGCAAAAGTCTGTCCATCTACAGCACTGTTTCATATTCAAGAACTGACATTTGTCTTCCTTTTCTCAATTCAGCTCCAGACACTGTTCAAACAGTAGATGGTAGGCAGGGATGAAAACACTGGTGGCCATCAGTGCAGAACCTGACACATACCAGCTTATACTTGGATCCTGTATGCAGCTCTGCACTTCCAGTTCAGTCATACAGCATACATGGGACTGTGGGCAAAGTGAACAGTAAATACTGTGCTCCTCATCTCCCATCTTAGTTTCTCCATCCTACCTCTTGTTCTTTGTGGGTTCTGTTCATATTTCTGAGTTGCTCATGCTTTTTTTTTTTTTTTAAATAAAAAATAAGAAATGAAGTGGAATTCTCAGCCTTAGTAAACTTAATTAGTCATAAAGATCCTAAAAGTAATACTGTAGGACAGCAAAGGAAATAACGACACTACTTGCAAAGGAACACTCTCTGAAGACTTGTGTACTGTGTAAGAAAGGGAACCAGGAAGGCAGGATTAAGCTAAACCGGATGAATGGCAAGGTTCAAGAGTCTATTTCAACCAAACAGAAATCCTTCAAATTTTGGAAACATGATCCTAGGGAAGCCAATAAACAGGAACTTAAAACTTCAGCAGGCGTTAAGTAAGAGGAAATTGCAAAGAGCAAAAGTAGGTTTCCAAGAACAAACATTACAAGAATTAAAAATAAACAATAAAATATTCTTTAGGTATATCAGAAACAAAAGGCCTACAAGAATTGGTGAGTCTAACAGATAATCACAGGCTAAAGGAGTAGCTAAATAAGATAATTACAGTGTTTGGAAGCTACCTGATCTTCCTTTTTTTTGCATTGACCTTTCTTGTTCAAAACATTCAGGAAGTTTCTACTCTATATTCAGTATATATTCTACTCTATATTCTAGTATATACAGAATATACTAGAAAAGTCAGGGCAAGAAGGTACATATCAGAGTTTTAAAGAACCTTACATGAGGAATTGCAGAGCTGGTAGCAATCCTACTATGTAAGAATCACCCTGTCCAGAGGCTTCGGGAGCAGAAAACAGTCTCTAATCACTACTGATTTTACAAAGGAAAATAGCATTTTACTGACCCATAATTTCTTGAATATTTCAGTAAACACAACCAGATGACAAAAACTATTGGCCTTCTAAATGCTCTCTGTTGCAATTTCACACCATAAACTGTAGTTAAAGCTAAACAGCTATAAAATGAAAGGTTGTAATGCATTAAGAAATAGTCTTGAAGAAAAGAAAAAAAATTAGGATTAGATTAGCTTAGATGGTTTACATCACAGAGAAGAATAGGGTCTAGATTCATCACAAATATGTTTAAATAGTGATTAGTACTAAAATCTGTGAATAATCATTGAACACAGCTGCTGATTTGATCATTTACGGGATGGGTTAAATTACTTTTCAAGATGACTTTTCACTGACAAGGACTTTAGACCTCAACCAGCCCAACTTGAATTAAGTGTCTAAACTGAGGTGGGATGAGTCCTGGCCTAAGCTTCTAGTACAGCTTCATATTCATGTCATGTATTACTTTTAATTTATTTTAATGGTCTGGTGATGGGATAAGTAGTGTACTAACAGCATTTGCACAGGATACAATGCTAGTCGGTTTGTGAGGGCCAGGCAGTGAGAAATGTGGAAGCGACCTAAAGAGGAGAGAGAAGAAATCAACTCACTGGTATATGAAGTACAAATTCAAGATACGGTAAGTAATATACATGTGGAAAGACCCAAAATATTCTTTTACCTTAAAAGCTTCTAAATTAATACAAGGATGGGAATCGGAAATTCAGAGACTGCTAAGATGACTGCTGTTCACTGTGTGTTTTACTCAAAAATACAATCAAATCATACATTATGTTTCATAAATAATAGGAAGATGACAATAAAGAATTCTGCAGTACCACTATGTAAATCACACAACATGACCACATCTGAAGCAGTGTGTATACTGACAGTCCCAGCCGCTGTGGGATACTGCAAAATTAAGAATGGTGGTGCAGCCAGAGAAGTACAATTAAAGACATGTTATTATCAACGCATTCACAATATTCGTGATATGCTGTTTTTCCATCTTACAGCACAATCCATTAAAATGCAAAACAATAAAAGGAAGTACTTCTTTAATGTCATACGCCATTAACTATTAACCTTACTGCCACGGGAAACTGATAAGCACACTTATTTGCCATATAGGCATTCCCATCTAAGCATCTTTCCCCGAGCTCCTCTAATACTAGATACAGTTAATGCAAGTAATCTTCGAGCAAATAGCTGTGAAGGGCTGGTAATTTATACTTTTAACAACCTTTCCTTTCAGGTACTGTTCTCTAGGTCCTCTACCATTCTTGCTTGGTTTTCTCTGGATACGTTCAATAGCTCATACCCCTTGAATTTTACTGACACGGTACTTCAGTTTATGCTGGAGAGTCTACCTCTGTTCAACAACAGAGCTGTAGTTCCTTCAGCCGACGTACCTCTTCATATATATCACAGTCACATCTGCCTCTTGACAGCACAGCAGGTTAAACCCCATCAGCTTGTGTCCTATGACATTCCCAGGAGCTTTTCCTGAAAAACTGCTGCTTAACCAGTGATTCAGCATCGAAACTTATGTCCAGAACAGCCTGGCTCTTTAAAGAAGGACAGCATTCAGTTCTACCTGCTCCCCAACTGTTTCTCTTTGTTTTATCTGAAGGTCATTTTGAACGCTGATCCCAAACCTCTCCACCAAATGTGCAGTATCTTCTAGCATCATATTGTCTGTAAACTCAGTAAACATACATGGTATTCCACCAGTGAGATCCCTAACGAAACTATTGACAGGTAAAGGAATGAAGGTAAGACAGTTACAAAACTTTTCTAGCTACATCTTTCCAGTTTCAAAAATCCTCCTGAATCCTCTTTTCCACACAGCTGTCTAGTAGTTGTTTCAGGTATGTCATAATTCCTGAATGTTGTTACAAGGATACAACAGGAGACAGTGTAAAAATCCTTATTAAAGTCAAGATATCCCAAGTTTATTGCTTCCCTTTAATCCACATTACATTGACAAATGCTTAATGACTAAAACCATATTGAAAGAGATACCATTCCAGAGCAGGAACAGTAACTTTCTTCTCTCTTGCTGCTGTGGAATGTCAAACTGGGCTACTTCAGAAAAGCTATTTTTCTCAAAAGCTAAGTCACAAGTTCAGGGAGAAATCTCTCTGCTATTTCCTAACACTATACTTTGCTAACCTTGGCATTTTTTGAATATTTAGCTCTTTCCTATTACAAAAAAAAAAAAAAAAAAAAAAGGCAACTCTGACATTTCATGAATACTTAGCTGCTTTTTCAAAGGAAGTAACTCAGAAGAATTCTCTCACTTTTCGTGCATAATTATAAAGCCATCTTAAAGGGCTCCCAGGGACTGTTTGAGCATTTTAGCAGCTCTGAAAATCCATCTGTGAACTAGGCACAATCAGAAGCTGAGACACGCAAAATGAATGGCTTCTGAAATCCTTCCTCAGGCTATGCAGAGGAAAGTCTCCTTATGAGATCATCTTGTCAATGCTTGTAACCTGGTGTTACAGGCTCTGGAAAAACTTCCAGCAAGTGCTAATGCTTGTCTTTACTGAAAATCTCTTATGACTCTCAGAATCATTATCAAAAGTCCTACAACCCAGAAAAATGTTCGTTGGTTTTGTCATGATTTCAAGTACAACATAAAATGCAACCACAACAGCAACCCCAAGCCCACACGCTGAACATCCTGAATGATGGAGGAGTCTCACTGAAATTTGCAGAATTAGTGACTTCACAAAATACAGCACATCCAGGAGCCTGTAGGACCCTGGCTCAAAATGCTAGCATGGGACATTTCCATAATGGACCACGTGGAAGTTGTACTGGAGTTGTCACCTTGGTTTCCATGCTGAAAACGTGGGAAATGCAGATTTTGTGTTTGGCATTCACCACTATATCTCACTACTTGATGAAGAGAGAAATTATCCGGGGTTTAGTAAAGAGAACGTTGAAATTAGTATTCTGAAAAATCATTACATGTGAAAGGTAAGACTGAATGTGGGATGAAAGGTCAGGAGAGATATGACAATCTCCATCCACTGAGGATACAAGACCTGCACTCCTCTCCTAAAGAGACTTTGGAAGAAAGGAGCAAAGTTCACTCTTTTCTCACCCTCTGCATGCATGGCAAAAGCCCTGCACCTCTAAGTTCTTTATTTAGGAAATGAGCTCCTAAAGACTTGGTCTTGAATCAGACTAGCACTTCTGAAAGATGAAGCTATAGAAGTTCTTTAGTTTCTCCTGCCAGAGTATTTTCACTTATTCCATTTGTTTATCCAGTTTCACAGTCTAAGGCCAATTTTAGCATTTTTTTTCTGAATTTTCTTAGTCTAATCCCATTCCTTTAAACCTGTACTTATCCAGGACTGATACATTATGGCAAGGCCTGGCTCACTGGGACAATCCAAAGCACGGAAAGTGGAGCACATTACACCAGTCTTTGCAGGGTCTGGGCCTCTGTAAATATTCATTCATGTGGGTTTTTCACATAGCAACTAGGAAAGTAAAAGTACTTGTCAAAAAAAAAAAAGTGGTTGCAAACCTACAGAAACTGGCCTATGTGCCTGGAGACAGTCGTAGAACCCCCAGTCCTTTCTTATACAGTTAGTTTGATTTTAAGCTGCTGCTACGTCCTGTAATTCATAACCAAGTAATTTACATTTAATAATGAAAAATTATATTGTTAATTATATAACTATCATGAACAAAAAGGCCTGACAGCCTAAAAGTGAAATCAAAGTTTTACCAGACAAACACCATGTTTACCATGCATTTAACACATAAAAACCTTCTTAAAATATCCTAACTTCTTTATATGCAGACCTTTTATATACACTGCTTCATAGACTAACCTGAAAATGGAAGCCTTTCATTTACTCCCAGGTCAGGTTTATGAAATTAACTGCCAACTTACTTTCTCCCCATGATCCTGCCAATGACCTTTCTCCTGCCCTAGTAGGATCATTCCCTCTCCATGGATTAAAGGTGATTAAGGATCAGTGTCAGTTTAGTCTCATAAATTTGCTAAGCAGAGACGACAAACTGTGCCAAAATGCGTTTGATTTATTTGTGGTGGTTTTGTGATAGAGGAACCCTGATTGGGCTCGGATCAAGGATCCAGAAAAGAAAAGAGTGTTTTATATCATTGGTAGCTCTTTAACCCAAAGTGTCACAGCAAGGACTTAATATCCTTCAACTAAATTATTAGTTTTCACAAACAATAATGACTGAAATCAATCAAGCTTTTCAGTGCTTAGGGTTATTTAACCACCAATTCAATTAGCCAGTTGTTAGATGAATACCTGTATCTATTGAGCTCAAGCAGACTGATATATCCACAATGCAGTCAAACAAATAAAATACGAAATAAAAGATTCCCTGATTTTGAAGAAACACATGTCTAGCAGCATTATTATTACTTTCTAAAGATTTTAGAACTAAATCCTGAACCCATACATTGTTAGTTGACTATTTGGATATCAACAGATTTTTGCTGGAACCTGAAAAGCTGTGCTAATTTCAGGGAAGAAACATGATTCTAACCTGGGACAGATAAACTTTCTTTTTGTACTTGAATCTTGAAGCAAGACAGAGATTTCCTGTACTTGCACTGAACTATGTGTTTTTTCCTCAAGTCTTTAAACTTCTTGCTTGTTTGCTGAATATCCAAAGATCATTTGCTTCCTTATTTGCAAGAAGAAGATTAGATTAGGCTAGATTAATTTTAAAATCACACTGGAAACAAAGGGGTCATAATATGCTATCTGTGGAAATTCAAGATACTCTATAAAGACAACTATGTTTCGATACAGACACAGTTGTCTGTGTCAAAAGAAACCTTAAAAAGATGACTTACACATGGTTGTACATATCCATAAAATTTCGGGTTCAGTATTTCGGACTTAACTCTGAAAAACTTTCAGAGCTATACATGCCCCTAACTATTTAAAAATCAAGTCTGTTGTGGTGGCATGACTGTGTGCTTTTGAGCTGCTGGCAGTATCTTAATTACATAAAAAACAATATTGTATTCCTTGCTGAGCTAAAGAGATGAATTTACAGTGACAGAAAGAATAGACAGAAAGTGATGCCATACTAATGAAACAACAGGGATAGTACAAAAAAAAACCAACAAAAACAAACAAACAAACAAAACCTACCACTACCACCACCACAAAAAAAAAAACAACAACCCAACCAAACCCTTTCAACTTCATTGTCTAAGCATTTATGGAAATAATCAGAATAGTTCCCTTTCAGCAAAAATGAGTGATTATGAAGATAGCCCCAATCCAAACACTGTAATGGATGCAAACACATTCTTTAATAGCTTGTTCACCAGAATAAAGTAAACATTAGACTACAAACGGTTACCCAAACTCACTTCATTTCCCTACTGCTGTTGGCTTTAGATTATGTTGACTCTATCAACAAGATTATGGCTGTAGGTGTAAATTTATTAAGTCCCACACATCAAAATATTGCTCTATTTTGTAACTTAGTAGGAGCTATGCTCTGGAATGGGTACAAGGAGAAACACAGAGCCAAATTTTTACTTCAAGGTCTAGACAGTGCAATTTCAACAGCATTAACTTTGGAAGAACATGCTATGTGATTTTCCAGAGTAGACAAATTCAGAAGAAAAGTAGACTACAGCCTTACCTTCATCAGTCTTCACAAATGCAAACAGGTTGCCCTTTAATATTTTTTGTCCAGCCAACCCCCTAAGCACACAAATAGAGTGGAGAAGGACCTCCTACGCTGTCTTACTCAGGCTACCGTACACTAAGGTGTCTTCTTACTTTCACCACGAAATTAAGAAATTTTCTTTAGCCTATGTAAGAATTCAGAAGAAGAATTCATAGAATTCATTTCTATGTAAGAATTCAGGAGACCTCGCAGCTTTGCTGGAACAGCATGCCCCACCGGCCTGCCAGATGCCTCTTTACCACTGAATATTCAGGTTGATCAGCTGGATATTTCTGGACGCTTTCACTCATTGTCCTTCTGTATCTGTATCTTCCTCTTTCTCCATAGCAGAAACAATCCCAGCCCAATGCAATCCACAGAGTTCACTGATCCTCATCACTGTGGCTGTTCTCAGTACTTCAGTCTGGTATTCTGAGACCCTGCAGCATGGCAAGTTTACACCATTCCTCCTGACCTCCCTCACCTGCCTCCTATTTCTGGATTCCCTTGATTCTTTTCTGCTGTACTGTTCTTTGCACTCCATAAAAACATGTTTCCACACTGGCTTGCTGTTGATAGCCTTTCCTCTTTTTACTGTTCAATACCTTTGTAAAATGCCTTTCCTACTCTATCTTAGCCCTCAACACATTAAATACTCCGTCTTCTCCTTTGTCTTACCAATTTCTCAGCTTCTGCTTCGGCAATTTTCAGTCAATTTTGCAGTCTGTTTTCTCACAACTGCTTTCCAACAATCAAACTTCTACGGCTTTTGGAGGTATAATTCTGGGCTGTATCTGCACCATTATACAAGATGGAATCAGGAACTCTTTCTTCTCTGGCCCTAAGGCTTGAATACTACGAGAATCCTAGTTGGAGCAGGCCAAAACCACACCAGAAAATTCATTAAATAGCATGGATGACTATACTCCAATGCTACTAAGAGTACTGCACTCATTTAGCTCATTGCTAGCAGTAACCATAAGCACCTTTGGCAGCTCCTGGCATAACATTTCTGTACCTTACATTCAATCCGCAATTCAGAATGAATCTGTATTCACTTTCTGAACTCTCAGATCTGTTTTCAACTATTACTTGACATTTTTTGCCTACATTTTAGTTTTCTCAAACATTCTGTGTTGCATCTGTAGTTCACCAGCTTTGCTTGGTTCTTACCATGTTGTCTCTCATTGAAGTTCTGAAATTCTGGATGATGCTCTTGCATCTTTAAAGTGAATGAAATCATAGGGGCTGGAAATTTTCTCCAATGGTCTAAGGGAATATCAAGGATATTGTATAATTTTCAGCAGATATTTGCTCATCCTGTTCTTAGAAAGCACAGAGGATGGAAGTTTCATTATCTTGCCACGAAATCCAGTCAAGAATTCCTTTCTTATCATTAACTAAAGTCTAATCTGAATCTACTGTTACACATTATGTTATCTACCATGGACATTAAATTATTATTCTTTACTTGAAAACTTACCATGTTCTTTGTTTCTTGTTTAGTCTAAACAATTCTAATTTATTTACTTTTTCCTTGAAGGTCGTCATTTTTCAGTATCTGTCATGGGATTCATGTAAATAAATGTGGATTTTGAAGGCTTAATTTATCTCCCTTCACACTGTAAAGAAGACAATTTATCTCACCCTCAAGTAGTCACCTAGACATATCACATGAACATTACCTGTATCTCTCCACTGACAATGACAGGATTTTAAGGGGATTAGTTGAGAGGAATCTCAGCTTTCTGCTGTAGATATGTATTTCTGTCCTAGCAGAAATGTTACCCTCAATACATTCAGCCGATCTGCTTTTCACCTTCAAATTCTCTGTATCCAGCTGTTACATATTCTCTGCCAGTTGCTTTCACCACTTTTTATATATTAAAAAAAAAGAAAGAAAAAAGAAAAAACACCTTATGAGAGCTAGCTTGACAGTGTCTGTTGCCGTATTCCTTCCTGTACAGATATCAAGCATGTGAACTTCAGATGGCTCGGAAGTTTGTCAGAAAGAGTCTCATGAATCTGTCTGCCCTGGTTTGTTAGACAAAATATTCAAGAGGTCTCCCTGTCCTTAGCATTTGGATGTCAGAACAACTCAGTCTGTCTTCCTCCTTTCTCCATCCCTTCTTTCCTAAGCAAGTTATATCCCTTTGTATTGATATTCTAGTTCTGCCAGTCATCCCACCGATGTCTGTTAGACCAATTAACTGATTTACAAAGGCTTGCGACACTATTTCATTTTGCATATTTTGGAATTTACACCACCTGCACATTACCTTGCTCAGCTGCTATCTTCTTTGCAGTAGTACTTTGATCTCTTACAACTTTCTTTTACTCTCTTAATTTCATATCCTTCAAGAGGGCACTTCTGCTCATAATTATATATATACAATATATATATTTTACATCTATATATATTTATCTTTCCCCATAAGCTCTTCCTCAAGCCTTCTTTACTAAATGTTTCCTTGTTAATCATTTCTTCATGCTTGCGGAAACCAAAGCGCCTACGATATTGATCTGACTGACAGTGATCCAGCCCCTGTACACCCATGCATACAAATATTCTTTTGAAGAAGCACAGTGGTTTTAATTATCATGTCTTAATGCCTGTCGAAACCAAGCAACCTCATTCCACTGTCATTAGTTGTAACAGTTTTTCACTATCTGTAGTTTGCTTCCATACATCCTTCTTTCCCACACTGACTGCAGTTTCCCAGGACATTTCTGATGCTCTGCCTTGGAAAACTATCATTTACTGTCGTTTATTTTTCACAGAATGCATTTGCTGTTTCACCATTTGCCATTTAATTGCTTATTGCTATTACTTTAAATTATTATTTGTGTTGGCTAAGGACTGCAGTAAAGACTGGGGACACATTTTGTCAGGTACTGGCAGCGCTGAACATAGAAAAACCTGAAAAGATTCTTTCTCATGTCACACAAGGGACTGCCGAAGTACCTCCACAAATTCTTGGTCTCCCTCTCGTAGAATGCTTCACTGAGGCCTCCCTTAGTAGATTTGCCTGGCAGCCGGATAATTTCACAATAATCTGGTATTATGAAATGCTTGAATAATGTTTCAAAATATGTAAAACATTGGCAAGTTTTAATTCCCACTCCTGGTCTCTTTAAAGATAAACTGGACAATATACAAGTTAATTGACAATTTGCTGTTAAATGTAGCAAAGTCCTAACTGAAAACTGACTGCCTGATCAGATCATTTTTCTAACTATGAATTAGGTGCACGAATTAGGTGGGAGTGCTAAAGGTCACAGTCTGGGGTTTGGCTTTCAGTGTGTCAGAGGCTATTCAAACTATTAGGAAAAATATCATTTCTGTCCTACAGGTTTTACAGTCTATTTCTAAATCCACGGCTGTACTACATGGAGTTGCAAATTTGGATGCAGAGATTTGCTTGTCGTTCACGGGGAGGACAGAGGATAGAAGAAAAGAAAATGATTTAATTTAAATGGGAAGATGCTTGCCAAAAACTACTATTTTCATAGTGCAACAGAGCTCATCTGCATCTTGACATGTAATATACGACTCTTTCAAAAGTCCTCTCAACTCCACAGTGAAAGTGCTTAAATTGCAAAATGATTAATCAGTTCTGGGTTGGAGTCTCATGCTACACTGAAATGCCCTGCAAAAAGTAGATTGAGCTTTTGAAAACACGTTATCCTCAGGGAAAGTAGTACTATCTGGTCAGAGTTTTTTTCCTGGTAAGTTGCCTATCTTATTGCAAGGGTCTTCGGAGGAGTGTAACACTAGTTTCCTTTCCAGTTTATCCTTTGCTCTTAAGGAAGCAATCTCTGTCATTCCTCAGAAAGACTCAGAACACAGTGGTACGAACTAATAATACCAAACAGCAGTGTAATTTCCTATGGGGAAAACATATTTTCTGCTGGTAATTATTGCCAACAGCAATCTTGGAAATATCGTATAACATTGTTTAAAACATCAAACAGAAGGAACTGCTTAGTATCAAGGATGACTAAAGCAGGAACATGTGCTTCCACACATGCACACACACATTAGATAAAATGTTGATGTTTAGCGGCTTACAAGATGTAAACATTGACTTTGGGTTCTGGTTCAGTTTACAATTGAATTTGGAATGAAATCATACCAATTAATATATAATCACGATCAACACAATTAGGCAGAAATAGCTGCATTTGTTATGACGGACTTCTTTAATCTGCTTGGTATTAACGTTGCAGGAAGATCAGAACTACACATGAAAATCAGTCAGCTGTGCTTGAGAAAGCATAGCAGGGGTTGAAGGCAAAAATGAAAAGTTATTCAACAATTATATGCAAGTGTTTTACAAACAATAGATGCTTTGTTAAGGAGTGCGAAAAACACTCCTTTACTTTGTGTGATGAAGCATGTGCAGAAGAAGTGAGGTGTGTGATGGAAACTGAAGTGTCTATGGACTAAATCCTGCTCAAGATTGCTTGGGAGCAACTCCCATTATCTTCAAATGACAGAACTACCCCTTAGCTGGAGGAATCTCCAGTTTGAGCTCTCACAAACCCTGGCAGTTGGCCGTGATGATGAGATTTCTGCTATAGTCCAGATTTTTGGTTATGAAAAGTTATCTGTTCTCTTCTTGCCTAAGAGGGGCACAGAAGGGTCTGGTGAAGGTGGTCCTCAGTCCCCCCGGATGGGCAGCGTATGCAGCAAGTTAGCATCTCCATGCTGTGCTTCCTGCCTGGGCTCTACCGGGAGTTAATATGCTCTCCTAGACAAGTGTTTGAGCACGTGAGCAGCTTTATGGAGGTCAGTTTAAGTGTTTTACTGGATTCGTACCTGATGCTGCCCCTTCCTTGAGGAAGCCTGATGGGGTTCAACAACCGCACCACGCTGTCCTCTGAACGGCGTGAAGTCCCCCTCGGGTGCACTGGATTTCATTGGTACAAAAGGTGAACTTTGCATCACCCTTCGTTAAATATAAAACCACTTGTTTTACAACTCATTGTAAATACAGTCAGCTATTGCTCTAACCAGTAAGTAATCTCTTGCACCACTGGGATTTCTCCAGATAACCAGCATTTCCTGCACAGACCCATGAAGTCTCTATCGAGTTTTAACCTTGACACTATAATCACGTTAAAGAGTTAGGATGGGCGGACAACGAACACTGGTTGACATTTTCCTGACAAGCAGTATTGGCAAAACAGACCGAAATACCGCATTATCGGACTGCAGGAATTACACAGACTGGTGCTGCCTTTAGTTGCATGGAATGACAGGTATTGCATTACTCAGCAGCTTTGTAAACGTTAAGCTCCAGAAAGCCTACTCCAAGACACGAATGTCCGCAGTCTACCCGTAGGTATGGCTTTAGCATGTGCTTCAGTGCTCTGTTGGGACTACGGGGAGAGATCGCAGAATATATACGTTAACTTCAGAAAGGACTTATATGAATCAAGGTAAACTCCCAAGCAGCAAACACAAGTTATGACAGATCCAGGAGCTGTATTCCTTGAAAAATTTAGACAGACACCTCTTAGACAAAAGGCATGAGTCTACTGTGGAAGGGGATCTTTCCCCTGAATCCAGGGGGTTTTGTAGTGGGACCGGGGGAAATAAAGTACCAACATACAGGTGACTGTATCTGACAGTGGCTAGCAGAAAGCAACTGTAGCTGGTAGCATTTAACTGGCATATAGTGATTTTCAACATCCTTTCGGCTTTGTTGATGTTACCCTTTCCTTTTTCATGCCGTTTGCAGTGTATTGTTAGACTCGTTGCAAGTCTGTGGGAGTAAATCATATCCCTAGGGATGAAACCCCACCAGGGGTGAATAAACAATATCCCTTTCCCAAAGCAAATCCCAACAGTGCCTCACATTTCATGGAAATGATCAGCAGCTCCGCTATCCAAACATTCACGCCTTATGAGTAATATTTATGATGGGAGTCTTTTACGTTGGGTTTTTCCCCCAAGAAGGAAAAGAGGAATAATTAAAAGAAATAAAACCAATGAGAAATTTCCACATTATTACTATTATTTTCACAAGGTTTTCACAGGAAAGTAAAAGCTTTCACAAGTAATAAAAGTCCTTGTTAAATGTCTTTCTTTCTTTTGGAAGTGGGGTAAATTATGAAGCAGATTGACTTTAAAAAATAAATAGGACTATAAATACATAAAAGTCATTGCCTTCCACCAGTAATTTAATATGAGCATCCTACTTTTAAATAAGGAAAACTTTAGTTCACTCGCAGAAAGAATAAAGCAGATGTGAGCTTTTTCCGTCAGCTTAAGTGCTGCCTTGGTAAGGTGAGTTGTCCGACAACATTAAACAAACATTTTAGTCAGGCATCGCACAGGAAAATAAACAGTAGCAGAGGAAACATGAAAATATTAAAGGCTGTTATTCTTTGGCCCCTTTTCCTGCAAAGCAGGTGATAAAATATTACTGTGTTTCCACAGGTAAGGAAACACTCTCTTAAACACTTTGCAGAAATACATATTACGATCATCACTTAAAATGTCAGAAGTGGATAGGGCTCAGCTGTGACAGCACACAGGAGCCTGCAGAGAAACTCCGCAGGATCAGAAGATTTAGCACGTTGGGTTGGACTGGTGGGCTGCCTACAGCAGCCTTCTGACCCTGGGCAGAAGCAAATTCAAATACAGGCAAAAAGCATCTTGTAAGGGACCGCTGTAGAGTTACCTGATTTCAGGAAATGATGTGGATACCACTTAGAAACTAGTGAGAAGGAGGAAGGTTGTCTGCTCTATCGTTTTGACCCCTTTATGCACCATTGAGTATCAAAGAATGCATATAGAAAGATGAGAGGGTACCTGCTGAGCTTCATCTTTGTTGCCTACCTGTGATATGCTACACTCTTAGGCCCAGATATAAGTTTATTTAGTTCATGTAGTTATGATTTACTCATCATGCTGGTAATTTCTGCCCTGAAATTTTGTCTAGCTATCATCATCTCTGAAATACTATACATATTTAGTTATAAAAATAGAAAAAAATACCTTTGGAATGATTTCTTCATTAGAGCCAGAAGTTATTTAAAACTTACATACATCAGGAGAAAAAAAGAAATCACTTCTTAATACCAGGGCTTTAAATTGTGTCCTGAAAAAATCAACTTGAAAATTTACTCATCTGCACAGTTGTCCAGTGGCAGCCGGAGGGAAAGGTTTTACTCTCATGCCTGCTATGAAAAACACAGGTGTGAGTTTTCGAGGTGGTACCTCAAATCCTCTGTGGTTTCAGTTTCTAACTCTACTTTAAAATGCACTGCATGCACATCAGCCTGTCTAGCTGATGTGGTTTGTGCAAGTTGCTCACGACTAACATATCTATCTATTTACAAGGTTAAACTAATGCCTTGGGATGTACATCTATGTACAGTTCTGCCGGTGATCAGCCATGGGATGCTGGGCAGTAGCTTGTGGCTTGTCTTGAGCAATGCTCACTGATGCTCACTGCTTGTCTTGAATATCAGGTTCTTCTTAAAATGTGTTTGAAATGAGACGACCTAGATAGACTAATGTAAACTAATCAGATAAATTTGACTAATATTGGACAAACTGTTGGTAATTAAAAAAACACAGATCCCTAAATCAAGATGAAAAAGCAGAATATAATGTGCAATGCCCCCTTGGCCTTACATGCCTGAATAGAGAGCTCAGTTCCATACAACTCCAATCAAAAGAGCATTGCCTTCCATGACAGATTAGAGGTGCTCATCCTATCTTCCACTGTTTTTAGGAGTTAAATTTTCATTTCAGTGTGAGAAAAGAACATCATTTTTTGCAAAACAAAGAAAGAAAAGTAAATTACATTGTAGCTATAAAACTTCGGCTATAAAAATAAGCTATTATATAGATTTCTAAAGTACTGATTAAAAGCTGGGTGGGCAAAGTGCTCTGATTTCATCATTTCATGTGAATTCATTTATTAAATACTTATCTAATACTTTAAACAGCCATTTTTTGCTCCAAAAAATATCAGCTGCATATTTGGAGCAGTTCATGTGTGTCATGAAAATAACACCACACAGTGTCCTTACCTGAGTATTTTAGTGAGATGGGTTTTTCTACAGCAGTTCAGCCTCACAATAGAATTCTCCAAAAATTTCCTGTTTTACTTGTCAGGAAGTGGAGCTGAAGATGTGAAATGAGTTTTCAAATAAGGTAGGAAGCAAACGACAAGGCTATTGCTAGAAACCAGCAGCTGTAAATTTTAACACAGTCAAAGCATGGGATATCTGCCTTTCCTTCCAGCAGCGAGGGTACAATTCAGATCCCATTGATTTTTGATGTCAGCAGCAAAATGAAAAGCCAGTAGATGCAGAGAGGGATTTATCTCCTCTAAGTTTAGGTACCTAGCAGAGATAGGGTCCCTTTGCAGTCTGTAAAGAGAAGTCATCTGTAGGGTGCGATTCACCTGACCCGCTTTAGATGCCAACTCACAGCATGATGTTTACATGTGGGCATGTAGAAGAGAGAAGAGAGAATTAGAATAGAAGCAGATCTCAGGCCATGAGAACTCCCAAGGTGGGAATAATTCAAACGTAGAATGAAATTTGCCAGTTGGTTCCCTGGAGGTGAAATTTTATAACAACTTAGTTAATGTAAAGCTTATATTCCATTTCCATAGTGGTCTGCAGCAACTAGAAGCCTACATTGCACTGGCTTTTGATACAAATTCATTTCACAGATGCTCTTTTTGCCAGTTCTGAAGATTTTATCCTATGAGAAAACTTGCTCCTCTAAGGCATTCCAGGCACGTAATTTTGCCAACCTGTACAGCCAACAGAGAGAGGAGGTGTAGCTTTCCATACCTGGGAATCTAACAAACCATCCTTCTCTGGACTGTGGACTATATACAGTTTCCTAACTCAGGCATCAGAGTAGATTGCCTAACACTGCCTTAGCACTTTTTTCTCTGTGACGTGGATGAAATATAAACACTACACATGAAATCTGAATGTCTGCACACTTGGAATATGTTACGGTTTGAATCTAAATTCTGATGTTTAATCTCCATTCCTTGTCCTCTTACAACATCTCTTGTAAGAAGACTCATAAAATAAAATGAAAATCTACTGTCTCCAGCTTTCATTTGTGTGACAGTCTAAACACTTCTGAAATCCTCATTTCAGGTTTCTGAGTTCCCTCCTTCCCAACCTGTCCGAATTCCACAAAGGAGTCCTTCTCCTCCCTCCCTCACCCCCAGATTTCTGTAGTCCCCTGCTCTGTGAATAGGTTAAACAAACAGGGAGATTCCTCAAGGGAAGTCACAGGTTCAAGATCACAAAGGACGACCCCCTTTGGGCCAGCTGGAGGTTTTTCTTGCTATTGTGCTTATCTGTATCTTCCCTGTCATCCAGACGTTAACCTTTGACCTGGGAGCCTGCCTCCCGAAAAAGCCTTGCAGTGTTTACCTATTATGTAATGTCTGTGCTTTTGTGGAAATTCTGCAGAAACAAATGGAGGAAGTTTGCCAGTCAAACTGGTGGACAATAAATCCTGTCCTATGTAGATAGAATGGTTTACTGTCACTGTGAGTCTGCTACTGGCATCTGTCACCAAAGAAATGTTTACAAATTTCAACAGCCTGGAGTGCCAAAGTGTTCCAGTACTGAAGAGTTACACAAGATTTGTAGAATAACCATCGCCATCCTAGATAGGGGTATCCTTGTTTTGCCAGCCTGAATAAACAGCATGACTTTTCAGATAACTCATGGTCACTCATGTCCAATTTTTCTGTCTATTCATCCCATACATTCATGAATACAAGTATCTCAATGCCAGTTTGTTAGCTGTAATACTTTTTCTGCCTCAAAATATCCTTGCCAGAAGTTTAAAATCCAGGTAGGCAAGCTGCTTTCAGACCCCTTTGCTTAATTCTCGCAAGTTCATTTTTATTTTTAAGCTATGTCTTCCTATCCTTCCCTACAATCAATTTTCTTTACAGTCCCTGCTGTCTCTCCTCCTCCTATTTCCCCTTCAGGATAAGACTTTATACCATGTTACCTTTCTGGACAATGTCATCACAACTTCTGCTGTTTGACTGGGGCTTCTCCACGCCATCAATTGCAAGGTTGGGACAATGGAAAGATGACTTTGGATAAGAAGCAGGAGCAAACTTAATTTGAAACAGTTGGATAGACAGGTAATATAATTCTTCCTTCACAACACCCTAACCCCTGCGACTGAGTCCTTCAACTAGGGGCCCTGATCTGGTTGCCACTGAAGGGAGCTTTTCACTCTTGATTTCAATGGGAGCAGCACTAAGTCTTACAGTTCCGCTATAATTAAGTTTTCAAATCTCATTTCCTTTCAGAGGAGAGAAAACATTGTTGTGACTAAGCTTTGGATGTGGTAACAAATCCCTGGCAGGTTGATTTGTTTTAACGGACGTATTAGTTTTAAGGAAACTTTTACCATCTTTTCTGCTCTTAATCACAGCTTTTATTACAATTACAGTAATGCAACAGATGTACATGCCAAAGGCAATATGTGTATTTTTAATGAGTTGACATGCAACCTTCCTGGAGAGGAGAAACAACTTCATTTGCTCAACATTTCTCAACCATATCTAACAGTTTATTAAGGGACAAAGAGTCGATCAGAAAAATATTTACCACAAATTCAGGGACTTCACTCACTTGCAGATGAGCAGTTCCGTAGGACAGTCTCAGTTGTCATGCTAAGCTTAGCAATTCTTGCTGAAGGGTTACATTTTCTATTGTCCACAAAGAATACAAGAGAAGGCTAACAGACAATATCCGGAAAGCCCTACAATTATTAATCCATGCATGTGGTCCTGAGTCACTGGGCTGTAAAATATCATCAGTTTCCAAAGATGGAACTGAAGGGGAATTCTGCTAAGAAAGATGATATCACAAGCCCAAAGGAATGAGTTGCATCAATAACGCCTATTTGTGCAAGTTTTACAAGACATTGGCTCACAAAGACTTTCATTCTGGTATAATGAATTCAGTCAAGAAATTGATCATAGACAGAGATCACATCCTATGAGTACAAGCCCCTTTAGCCTGACTTCTTGCTGCTATTTTCCTTGCAGCTTGGACACAGATCAGACATGGGTGCAACCAGAAAATTACAGCCGGCAGACACCCCAGGACAGATGCACTAGGGAACTGAGCAGCTTGACAAGTCAGGCTCCAACAGCAGCACTCAAAATCCACTCTTTTAAATTATTCCTGGCACTGCTGTGGTCTTGGCCAAACAGCATTCACAAACAATGTCTGGCCACGCTTTTTTTGGAGGTTAACACAGGCCAAGGACCATTTCCAGTACAACTCTCGATGTAGCTACCTGTTTTGAGAGGTAGAAGTTTATCTGTGTGGACCAGAGAAGGATTCCTGGCTTGTAGAGACATGACCCCACAGACCTTCACATACCTTTCTCTGAGAATAAATTAGCAGAGGAAGAAGCCTGAACTCCTAACATACATATGACTGCACGGAAGTTTTCTCCTCGGGCATCATAAAATTACCATAAATTAACAGGAACCCAATCAGCAGACCATATGACTCCTATCAGAAGTTTCCACTATCAACCAGGAGCCTGGTTTTGTCAGGTACGGGGTACTACAATGGAGCAACTATTATTGTGGCACATTTGTGCAACATAAACAACACTGTCTGGGGTTTGACAGTAAAAACCCTCGCTGCCCATCCTGCTTTCAGTCTCTGCACAGTCCTACAAGAGAGGCTGGTACAGAGGAACACATTCACAGATATGGGCTGAGGTTAAAGGGACTCGCTGCAAGCACAGAATCACTCTGGCACATCTGTTTGGACGATTAGGAGGTAAAATTAACTGATAGAAGACAGAACACAACTGGAAATCTAGGAATGTGTTTTTACTACTATTAATGCAATCTAAACTTCCTTCTTGCTATTATTACTGTGTTAGCATGTCAATTCTAGTCCAAATTGTTTTCAACTGCTAACTTACTAAAATACCTGGAGTATAGCACAATCCATGTTCTGGTTTTCATTCTAAACTTAACATAATTTATCTGAAATTATTCCCTTTCTTAAAGCTGTTCCCGTTGCTAGAATGTGTAAAATACGCATACAGTGTGCCATATCACTGCGAGAACGTTAATCTTCTGTCTTTGCCCCAAAAAGCACTGACATTCCTCTTTGCACAAAGTAACTTCTCTGTGGTTTTGTAGGCTGAAGACCCTTTCCTAAATTTACCAATATTCCAATTCACATTACAAAATCGAGAGTTAAATCATAGCTTAAAAAAACAGATGTGAAGAACCCTTTGTGAAACTGATTATTATTTTCACTACCCAATATGAAGGAAAGGCAAAAGGTAAGAAGGGATAAATAACATAAATTTAGATTGTAAAGCAGTGGTTTAATCACACGAGATACTGTTATTAATACAGGTTAGAGTTTTCTTAACAAATATATATTCTTTTGGAAAGTATTTTATTTGTTAATTTCCCCTTAAGACTTTTTTTATTGAATTGTTTGAGATTTTCTTGTTCTTGTGGTCTTAATTGGAGAGAAGATTAGACCTGTCCTTAAAAATTAATTCAAGCTTTAGTATGAAGCATTTGTGTACAAGAGTACATCAACATTTACACAACTCAATGCAAAAGTTGGTGCAATAAAAAAAAAAAAAAATGCGCTCACCAACGCAATCCACGCTGAAGAGATTTACTGAGGTTGTTATAGAGGACTCATCACAGGTTTTCATCCCTCGCAGAGCAAAGCGCACCAGGGAAGCTTTGACGCCCTCCGGCAAGAAGGAGAGCAGGTAGACGGGCATGTACAGGACGTAGCGCAGCTTGCACAGCAGGGGTGTCATCAGCTTGCCTTGCGGGGACTGAGCCATGCGCTCTATGGTGGGAAACAGCAGCACGGAGCGCAGAACCTGCCGGGCCAAGAGAAAACCATCGTCAGCAGCGCCCCGCAGCACCACGGCCTGGCCTAGGAGGCAAAGCGGCAAGTGAGGCCCGCTCCGGTCTGCCAGGTGCGGACACACGGGCAGGCTTTGTGGCATGCCCAGGTGATTATTGTTTTCTTAAAATGAGGCAAACAAGAAGCTGGTTATGACGTGCTGGGTTCTATCGGTCGGAATGGGATGTGTTAACTGGGAAATAAGGTGCTGGGCAGGAGAGCCCAGCAGGCCGGCCCAGCAGGAGCTGGCCCCACAAGAGGGCAGCACACAGGAGCAGACCGATATGGCAGCGAAGCACCTGGCTCTTTTAACTGTTTCCTCCGAGCAAAACAAAGAAACGCATTTAAAAATTTCCACTGCCAAGACGGTATCTTTACAGTCTGACAGCACACAGGTTTTCTGATTAGCGGTTCCACACAGGTATGCCTGGTCCGGGCATGAGAGGAAGCACACAGCCTCCTCACTAAGGTGCATACAGCGGTACACACGACTGCTTTCTGCACGCCAAAATGAAATAGTTGTATTTTAAAACTAATGCATTATTTCATTTTATGATAACAGAATACACTGCAGCCTTAAAACAGAATGAAATTAATTAAAAAACCTACCCGCACTAAGAAAAAGCAAATTGATACTCCTACTCCCTGGTATATTTCCATGTTAATATCAAACAAATATTCTCAAAGAATACCTGCCACTTTTCCCTGGAAGTATAAACATATGAGAAGAATTCATATAGGAAAATGCCTCGAAGACACACAACTGCTGAACATAGCAGAAGTATCAAGAAGGCAAAACATGAGAGATTCTGGATATTACATTTGCAGTATGCATTTAGGTATAAATCGCTGTGCTTTGTTGGAGACTCAGCATAAACAGAAAAAGATGCAGTTATACATGTCTGGTTACTGCATATATCTTTCCACATATTACACAAATTAAATGAGTATTTTAAAAAATATGTTCAAATATTTCTCTTTACTCCCAAAGCAGAGTCAGTTCCTGCATGCCATTGCACCTGTGTGCAGCGCCATGCTCTCAGCAGCTCTCCCGGCAGAAGGCAGGGCATGCCGTGATGGGATGCTCACAAAATCTGGGCATTGTAACACAGCAAACAGGAGTAATTCAGGAAATAGCAGTAACTTGCCGTGCTGCACTTTCTACAGTACTTTAAAAGCAGACTTTGAAAGTGTTATTTATATCGAATACAGAACTATTTTAAGAAATCCTTCTACTTTCCAGCTGATACTACTTTGGTTTTAGACAAAGAAAAATACATTCTCGGGGAAATCAGTCCTGGGCCTCTTTTTATTAAAGGCAACCAGCAGCTGAAGTATAGGAATGCAAGACTTGTACTAAATTATATGGTAGTTTCGTGATATTTCAGCTAGGAGCTGAACTCAAACTCTTGTGATCTAAAGCAGATTTGACCTGCGTTCCCAGGCACACATTAATCCTTTGACATTACAGTTTATAGATACAGGATTAGTTGCTTGGAGTGCTGTACTAACCACTGGGGGAAGTTGCTAAACCTTGGAGGCAAAAGAAAGACAAACCAAGAAAGCTGTTGCAAAGCTCTCGCATTCCTGCATTTTTAATGGCATACAAATTTAAAAGATGGTGGTAATACGGAGGGTAATTTTATTTAATTTCTTTCTTTAATCTTTGGCAGACAATAACAAAGAAATTCAAAATTTATATTTTTCAAACACTTATCAGCTATTTCTTAGTTTACTGCTAGATTCCTGAGCCAGGATTTTGAAATGTGCATTTGCCTGCTGAATTGCTTAAAGATGTAGTTCAATTTCTTTGCAATACCACTGCGGATACAACAGACTTAACGTATTTTATTATAATGACACAGATGTTTGTAAAAGCCATATGAAATAAGTGAATTACAATTATACAGGTAAAATGAAGGAAAAAAAAAAGATTCTAACACTCAACATCAGTTAAAACCATTTTTGTCTTGTCAAATGCCAGGATCTCATCTAGTTGCAATTTACACCAGCTGAAATCACATAGATGGCACACAATTATATTCATGTTACAACTTCCAGAATTATTATATAACTAGTCATTCTGTAGATGGAGGGCATTATCTGTTACAAAGCATCGGGTATTCACAGCTACAAATGCCATGCTGTGTATCATTAAGTAATGTGCAAAGGCAAACAACCCCTTTGTTTATGGAAATCCTTCTCACACATAATGATAGAAATTTCTTATGATGGCAATAAATCAAAATACAAGAAGTGTTACAGATAACTAGGGCGAGAAATCCAAATCTCCTGGTTCAAATTATCCCTGATTCAAAGTCTAGGGATATTTATTGGTTAAGCACTTGGGAAGGCAGAGAGCTGGCTAATCAGAGGCACTACTCACAGAGACTTGAATGGATGTGGGGACTTCTACAAGTCAACCAGTGAACCTACAGGCAAACATGCCCCATGCCCATGATGATTTGCTGAGAACTGTAGGTCGTATCACTTACCCTTTCTGTGCTTTGGTCAGCCTGCTAAAAACAGTGCATATATTCCTACATTATACTGAAATTGTCACTGCTGATTGTTTTGACAATAAACAATATTTGTAAAATGTTTTTTAACTTGCTTACCAGTTACTTACTTGACATGCTACTGAAGTGCAAGACTTCAGCCCCCAGGATAATGCCTACATTCACAGTTAAAGTTCAACGCATAAGGCATGGTTTCTCTTTTGTCTTGTCAGCAGTCAGCTTCTTCTATTTCCATTATCTACTTCTAACTCTTTACATTACACAGACCTCAAGACCTCAGTGGTTCAAGGGATGGTAATACGATGCAGCATCTCACAAATTTTTGTGGTTTAGATCTTGTTAACAACAAAAAAAAGGAACATTATCCACTATTATATTCCTTTTTGTCACTGTTCATATACTTTGGTGTCTAGAGCTATCAATTTTCAGGTACGTATGGTCTGCACAGCAAGTTTTACATGACAGAGAGAAGAGAAAGTACTTATTTCAAAGGAAAAGTGAGTCCTCGAAAGAATGATGTTGACCAAGGAGCTTTGGTTAAGCAGGATCTCTAAATGAGTATGATTTGCTCCATGTCATCACTGCTTCATGCAAATATTGAAGAACAAAACACAGGTTTCCTCCAAACTACCTATGTAAAGAACTCATGCACATTCCTGTACTTCTGGGCTTTCTATCAAGATTTTAATCTATTTAAAACAAGGTGGTGGTATAAAAGCTAAGAGCTATCACAGAAGGAGGATATCCAAGTAACTAACTCTGAAGGGAGCTCGGGCACTAGTCTGAATTCTAACATCCAGCATTTGCACTCAGATCAGAAAAAAAATCCTATTTGTAGAGTCATTCACTTTCTAGATGTGAGCATGTGAAGCATGGGACAAGACATCCACATTCAGACAACTGCTATGACACTCAGAGCCCGCTTTTTCCTAAGGAAACCAGAGCTGAAACTCAAGTCAGGACATCCACAAGCCCAGGACTCTGCCCAGAGCAGGCTATACAGCAACAACTGAGTCTACTCAAGTTTTTAGTGCATAATGGATATTTCAATGTTTTGGGATTTGCAAAAACAGTTGGAAATCTTTTGTTTTGATTAAAATGAGAACAGAGAACAAAACATTAAACAATGAAATTTACAAAAAATTGCTGTTTATCACTGCACAATTTATTAGTCTTGACCACACAAACAAAGGATTTTTGTAAAATGTTTAAACAGTTTCTATATAAAGACACTGAAAGTATGAAGATCAGATCCAGCCAAAAAAACAGACTAATATTTTTCATTAATGCCTTCAACTGAAAGAGTTGAAATACATTTGGCAGCTATGATTTCAAGTTTGAGTGGGTAATGCTACTTGTTTTAGGGATTGGTAAATGACAGTATTGAGGATATAACACCTCACAAACAAATAGATGCCACTTACAATCAGCATTTAAAAGAGTGACATGATTTTCAGACCTGTTAACTCCTGTGAAGTCAATGAGCGGAGCTCAATGCCTCTGAAATCAGGCAGCTTTGATTATGCATAAGAAATGCTGGCTACAAACTCAGGCACCTGAGATTATGTGGGCATTTAAAATGAGCCAGGAGAGAGCTGTGCCACCTTGTAGCTTGATCTTAATATATAATGCCATATTACTAAGAGAAAAAAAATGAGACAGAAGAGCAGGCAGGAAGTGAGAAGCCTGATAGGAATGACAAAAAGGAACAGGAGCCATTTTAAAGATTTTGTGGGTTTTTTGTTCAGAAGAGATCCCAAGCAGATGAATCCATTAATTGCAGACAGGCTTTGTTGATCACACATCTTGGCTCCCAATGGACAGGTTGTCCCTGCCCACGACACCTCTTGATCATGTTCAGATTTCTCTGCGAAAGCTGTAAAATAACAAAACTCTGACCCACTGAAGAAAATATTTCTCCGACACTGTCAGAAACCAAAACTTCTTCAAAACTAACCTGCTGGTTCACTGTGCTTTAGTGGCACAATCGATGGTCACTGGAGGCTTGTTCTGACTTTTGAGCGGGGAAGGTTTTGGAAAGTATTTGCTCCTGCTGAATAATCTGTTCTTTCCTCACTGGGGGTGTAGGAACGGTTAATGCAATAACCACCAACAAAAAGAACTCAAGGTTTGGATTCCACGCCCGTTACGCAACTCACAGCCCACAGTAACTCCAGAGATGAAATCAGCTGGCAGAAGCAGGAAGCAATCTATTATTTTTTATAAGCGAGCCATCGCGCTGACCCATGGTAAGTACCGAAGCATCCAAGTATGGCTCTGCAGCCACACACCCCTGACCCGTATCGATAGCACCAGGATGTGGAAAGGAGGCTTGATTTTGTATCACAGGGCTGGGAAGAAAGTAAGCGAGGAAGTTTTACTTTAAAATCCTTCAGAAAAACAAGGAAAAGTAAAAAACGTTTCTCTGTCAAAAGTAACACTTCTTTTGATATATCTGGTTCATCCCATGTATTAGTTTATTATTCCTCTGTTGTGTTGGCAAAAGAAAAGCTATTATCTGTCAGGTGAAACCTAGTAAATTTTTCAAAGCTAACATAATGATGCACTTAATGGTAATCTACAGTCTACCCTTGACACGGAGTGCCACATTAATCACAATTTCTTTTACTCAGTATGCAGAAACCTGTAGGCAAAACAACTCGGGTCAGGGAAGCGTACCCTGCTTTATTAATACAGCTGTGCTGAGAAGATTTCCAAGAAAACGCGCAGGACAAAACAGCCGGCATTTGCTTACACTTTCCTCGCACAAAACAGGACTTTCTAGGCTTGCCATCTTGCTTTGCTCAGTCCCTTTTCTAAACACACTCCTCTATTCAGTTTTTCCTTTGCACACACTGTCAAAAAGAAATTATATTTTAAAATCTTTAAGAGTTTCTTCTTCAGCTGCTCATTTCGAGATGCCATTTTGTTTCTTGCATGAGCACACTGTCTGTCTCAGCTTGATATACAAAAAACCAAATGATTTCATGACAGAAAAAGAACGAAAGAATGTAAAGAAGTTACAAAAAACCTATTTCACTCCTGGTGTGAAGCAATCCCATATTATGTTCACTTTCTTCTATTTTACCTTCTAGATGTCCTGTAATCCCAAATGAATGTTTGGGGATATTAACTATGCAACACAACAAATATCTCAAACACAGCTGATAGACAATACTATCCCTGGAAATTTCAAAGTGCTTTATAAGAACTAAGTCCCCCAGAGACGTCTTACCATACTTTTTTTAAGGATGAATAAACTGAAATTCAAAGTCAGATGACTCCACATACAAATTTATACTGTTAAGGCAGGAAGATTAAAAAAAAACTCTATAGCAATTCATAAACACCTGCTCTAAGCAAAACTTACTTTTCGCAGTAACCAAATTGTTTCTGCAAAACAGTTGAAGTGGTAAAAAAAAAAAAAGTGAATGCCCAACATTTTGTAGGAGAGTTGAAGAGTTTGCATTTTTTTTACCATGAATGTCTTTGTAGATTAGTTAGTAGCTGTTGAGTTCAAAAGTCTTCTATTAACATCTTCTGTAGTTTACAGACTACAAATCCCCCTTGAATTTTCTTATTTTATTTTAACTTATCTACAGTTTCTATTTATTAGTGCCCAAATTTTCACTTTGGCACCAGATTAATTTATTTTTTTCTATTCCTTCCATTGCGTATCTCTCATTGTGTTATGTATAATCCCTATGACAACGTGACAGAAAGAAGGATTTTTTTTTTGGAATTTTTAAAAGAAAATCCTTTGAATATGAAGAGCATAATTTGCTCCCTGCAGAGTTTAATTTGTTTTCCAAACAAAAGCACAGTTAGTGTAAGCAAGTCCTTGCGAATGCTATTAAAACTCTCAATGATACACTTACATTTTTTCTGACGGATTCAAGGAATTCTTGCTCCCTAGGATAAGCAAACTTTTTGAGTGCCCCTAACAGCATCATGGCAATGTTTGCCACTCTACTTTAGTAAAGGGTATTCAAGCTTTCATAGTCTGAGAACAGACCGGATCAATACTCTTGATCACAACCCCTTCCAATAAGAGTTTTCACAGGTTTACCTAGGATACGGCCGAGGACTGAGTTCTTCAAGCGCGACAACAGAAGCAGGGCTCTGAATGCACGAGAAGGATGCACAGACACACTAAGGCACAATTTCTCTCACAGTATCTGAGGTTCAGTTGGGCAGAACTATTTAATGCCATCTTTAAAGCGAACAATGCTCCACTCTGCTTTTTTTTATCTAGGTAAGAGCACAGTAGTCTGAATGCAACAGGGTAACAGCAGAGAGCAATGTGTTCAAGATGCACAACACTACTTGCAAAGTAAGGTGGTTTTTTTTTTTTTTCTTTTCTGCTTTTATACAGACATGTGAATCCAAACAACAGTGCCTAAGACACAAAACACTAGAATATCAACATCAAATATCCTTTTAAGGACTAAGCATAAGCACATGCAAGCAGTCCATAAGATTCATTTACCAAATAAACTTTTGAGTGAATTTTGCTTGACAACGTCTCTGCTGCTAGCTATGAGATTTAGTTACTGTCTTGGGCACATGCCAAGTCCAACACACCCCACGTATACATACTGCCCAGGTACACCCTTCCAATTCTTCGCTGAATAAATATGGCAGAACCTAAAGATCCCCATCCAGCACAATGGTTCCATGAATATTAGTCACATCTTACACTAAAAGTACGACTTCATAATAAGACACAGTAAAGCATGCTTATAAGCACAGAGCTGAGTTATGGCAAGAACACAAGTACAACAAACATTTTTCTTTATGGTATCAGTACAGAAATAACCTAAGATTTATCATACAAGAAGCAATGATTAATGATTATTCTGCATATTTATCCCCATGTATGCCTTCTATAAATATTTCTAAAACTTCAATACTTCTTCAACTTCTAAAAGTTGAAACCAGTAGAAACATTTTTCATTGCCTACATTTGTGGCTCCCAGTTTATATCATGCTCTCAGTACTGGTAAACTAAACTGGGCTGGGACCAATGCTCCAGAACTGAAACTGTTTTATTACCTTCTTTGGTATGCTTTTGGCCAAAGCCAGGTAGCCCCTTCCCTCATGATGTCTGTGCACACGTTAGAAAATAGCACAGACCAGGAACTGCTCTCAATAGAAGATATGTATGAAGCAATTGTTTGTGGCTGGGGGGAAAGAAGAAGGCTTGACTATTTGAATAGAAGCTCCATTTTGACACTTACTGTCAAAATGCCACAGGATGTGCCCTGGTTTCTTCTATTTATTAGCACAGAAAAATAATTTAAACACTAGTTTTAGCATACCTATTTCATTTAGTCAGATGTACCCCACACAGTTCAAAGGGATTTAATAACTGATCTTGTATAAGTGAGATTCTACACACACTGTATGTCATCCCTGGCAATTATATAGAGATCCTCCCTTCTATTATCATGAGATCATTCATCAGAATGGGAAGAACCACCAGTCACTAACTCCACATATATTTCCCTACATACATATTCATGACGTGCTGAAATCTCACCATAAAATATTATGAACATGAACGAGAAGAAAACTTCATCCTTTTCAGAGTTAATTTTGGCTTAGTTTCATCCATGTTCATTAGTGGCCCTTAACTCGGGTGCCTAAATTAGCAGTTAAATCATCTGAGACTCCCAACTGAAGTCAGTTTACAGTCATAAACAGATATGCAGAAAATGTCAGATGAACTGAAATCAGTGTAGTACAATCTTCTGCTTCCTGCTAATGATACAGAGGACCTAAAGTTTCAAATTCGGTGCTTCGTGACACAGAACAAGGTGAGACCCTTCCACAGAACCACAGAATGGTTTGATTGGAAGGGACCTTTAAGATCATCCCATTCCAACTCCCCAACCATGGTGGAAACAACACAGCATACTTTTCAATTAGTATTCTGGGGGGAAGCAAATGCTATTGTAATGCAATATCTTAGAAAGTGTTCTCCAAAAAGGCTCACTCATAGCACTGTATTGTTTCCAGCACTGAAAACGCTGTGCAGATTTACTGATGTCACTTCATATGACACGTACAGTATCTATAAAGTGTATGCCAAGACAAAAAATGCATGTTAGCACCATCAACATCAGCGCATGATGACTGTGACAGCACTGTGAAACTACACTGCTGCTCTGTGTTCTAGGCTACCCCTGACTTTGAAGCAGATTAGCTATATCATAACTTCCACTGTCAAATACAGATAAACTTGTATAATGCTTTCCCATTGCTTTTTAGTCAAGCAAAGTCTGCATTTGCACCAAATGACCTTGATGTTGGACTGCTTAGAAATCAGAAACATACTCTGCATATGCTCAGTGCTTGCAAATACGGTCTTCAAATTACAGATGCGGTAGAAGAAGAAAAACTAGAAGAATTTCACAATGGCTGCCACTACCTTTCTTTTGTAGCTAGATTTCAGTTTCCAATGAATGTCAAACTGTCTCAGAATGCCAAACTGGCTTTCTGAGATCCAAACTGGTTATCTGCTTCAAGATAGTTAGGCAGTTTTTCCGAGCAGAAGTACAGAAAAAAAAAAGCAAACAAATGCAAAAAAATAGGAAGAAGCAGTACAATAATGAGGTTTTGTAAAGCTAAATTTGGTATTTTAATTACTCAGCTCATAGAACAAACTCAAAACTACTGCTATCTTTAAATATGCCCAGGAAAAATAATTCAGAGCATGAACAAGTAGGAAAAAAGTTGGCAAGTAATGCAGCTGAAGGGACACATGAGGGATTGTGAAGAGCTGATGATTTGCAAGTTTGCAATATGATACAGTGAGGAAAGGAAGAGAGAGAGAAGCTTAGCAAGTTAATGTTACATATAGTGAGGAAGCACATCACAAATACCCGAGGAAGCTCTGTCTCCCTGGGAGACAAGTAAGATTGTATTCTGTGCTCTACATCCTAAAAAGAAATGTTTCAACCAAAAGCCAGCCACGAATAAAGCCTAAAATCAACGAAGAGCTTCGATGATAATTTTTTTCTAAAGGAAGTTATGTTTATGCAGAGGAATATGAATAACTTGGCAAAATGGGAGCAAAGAGGGAATGGAGTGGTGGAACATTACTGATTTTTAAGGGCTATAAATGTGAAGGATGAGAAAATATTTTGGGTGGGACTAGTGACATAAATAGATGTGATGGAAAGAAAAAAAAAAATCAAATGCACCATGTTCTGAATTCACCTGACAACAGACTGTGCAGCCCACCGAGCAAACACATCGGGAAATGCATTAATGGTAAACAAAGTGCACCAACATGGCACTTACTTTCGACTATCTACTTTACCTTTTCAGGAGGGGAAAAAAAAAACACAACACAAATGTTATTTGCAAAGTTTTTAACCCTTCTCAGAAAAATTCAGAATGAAACATGAAGTAGAGAACACTAGTGAAAATATTTCACTTTAATTAAAAGAATCGTGTTAATGAAATGAACTGTTTTAAACACTCCAGCACAAGATGGACTAAACCCAGTCCATAACCACTCTGCATTTCCTTGCTGTCTTGCCATAAGAAACCCGCTAACAACCAATGACAAATGTATGATGCTTTGGAAAAAGACCCAACCCTTCAAAACCCACGATACAGCACAGGATGAGAAGATGGCAGACTCACAGCACTATCACTGGCATGGGCCCCCCTTTCTGATATGGAAGTCATTAAATTCAAATATTCAGAAAATCCCAGGAATTTATTTTTTTTTTTTTTAGCCACCAGAAAATGCTGCCAAAGAAAATCACAGAGATTAGTGCTGATGGAGAATTCCTTTCCTCCCATAATTTAGGTTCCTCATTATCCTTGTAGGCTTTCCCTCTACCTATTTCAGTCTGAATTCCTCTTTCTTGAACACGGTTGGCTAGAAATTACACTGCACAGTAGTATGAATGCTTTCCTGTCCTATAAACTGTATTATGCCAAGCTAAAATGCAGGTGAGTTCTCTCCGTGGTGACATTCATCTTCATAAAATCACTGATGGAAATCCTTAGCCCTCTACTGTGCACTTTGTTACTCCATTGAGAAAAGCAGGCTTTTCTTAAACCCCACCTGTGCAAATATGACTCACAAGATGTATAAGAAACAGCAAATACACAGAATACGAAGATACCATTTTTAAGTCTCTCTCCTGAACACCTAAACTTTTAATTCTTACAATATGTGTCTGAGAGATGAGGCTGCCCCCTCAAAGTGCTATGCTGACACGGCTGTCTTCACAGCCCTCTCCCTCTTGTTCCTTGGCCAGGTTGTCACTCAAAGGTCAAACTAGAGCCCCGTCAGCAAGAGCTGAGGCTGGGGAGAAGTAGTAGCCAAGCCCCAATCAATGCCTCCTCTAGAGATCTGCAAAGCAAAGCAACTTGAAATTCATAACATACTTTAACAAAACAATATTGCTTTCATATTGTATTGCATCACACCCTCGGCTCAGGTTGGCTGTGTGACAAGGGCTGTTTCCTGTTGGAGGGCTGTTTTCCGTTTATCTTAGTCTGATGTCAGGGATGTCTCTGCCTCTTGGCATCCGATGTACTCTCCTTTGTTCATATATAACTTCATGTTTTTATAGATAAAATTACTTACGGTGTAGTCTAACAGATTGGAGTCTGAATTCAATTCATATACTGGATTTGAACAAAAGAGGCAAAATGAGAATTATCAGTGTGTGATAGAGACCACCCTTGTTTCTCTGGGACCACAGGTACAACCCTTGTAGACCCCTTCGCACATCTGTAAAACTTCATGACTATATGGACCCTAAGGGAGCTGGTCAACCTGTGTCAGACACATCTCCAACGCTTTGAAATACAACAGAGAGATTTTAGAACTTTGGGGAGTTTTGTTCTGAGAGCCTATTACTACAACAGGCTGGATTCAGTGTAATTCAAACACTGAATTAACAGAAATTCAAACAACCATACAGTGGAATTTTTACCTCAGTCTACTTCTGTTTGGACATACACATAAAGCATTAACTATATGGATTCTTCAGGAAACAGTATACGTACATATATCCATACATATATGTGTTTTTTCCAAATACTTCAACAGCATTAACATCCTTCAAGATAGAGAGTAATGAAAGGTACAGATGATGCTGATATTTGTTTTGTGCCCTTGCGCATAATCTTCATGCTTTCACAGTATTTTGCTGTGATACTGAGGTAAAGCATAAAGACCTATTAACTGTTTTTCAAAGGAAAGATTAAACTGTTGTAAGGACAATGCTGTCCTTAGTGATATTAGACACATTCTTTTTTGTAAATTCCCAATTAAATATATGTGAGCCAAACAACAATTAATGAAATTTAAGGGTAAACCTTCTTTTTGAGTATGTTGATTCATAATTTCCCAACCATCAGATTTCTTGTACCATCCTAAGTAGTGCAGTGTGACACAACAGATTACGGCAAACTCACTTTTCCGTTTCCCCACCCTACAGACTCATTCATAAAGCCAAGTTTTTTCCTTACTTTTCATGACTTAATCAGAAAAATATTGTTAGAAACAACTTAAGGAGCATGCCCTGCTTTCATATTCTGTCCCTGGTATATTTTTTGCCTGAGGTACGTCACCATTTCTGGGAGAAGTTAGTCTAAGGCATTCTTTTAGCTGTAGCACAAACAACAGCCAAGAATAGCCATGCTATTCCTTACTAATGAAATGCAGGAGCAAAATGAATATACCAACACACCTCGTAGGCACCTAACCTGTGTTGTACTTTTACAGACTATTCTGGAAAAAGAAGATGGGAATAATTTAAGGTATAAATAGATGCTAACTCTTAGCTGATGCTGCTCAATGGTAGGAAAACACACAAACTCAACTTTCCACTAGATGGAAAATGTCAGAACTCCCCCATGCAAACAAACAGAAGTACAGCCAATTTGTTGGCTGCTGCAGAAATTATCCTCAACTCAGCAGTGCATCTAGTACTGTTTTATTTCTACTCTATGTAGAAAAAATAGAAGAATTTAGCAGGAAAAGCAATTAGTAGGATGTAGTGAAATCAAAGTTAATCTATCTGCTCCACACCATTTTAAATATTGTATTCTCCCAGTCTGTTGGTCTATTACTCTTTATATTCAACATATACAGTATTACAATAAAAATTACTATGCCTTCTTTCAACTTCTAAATTTGACCCATGGTGTTCAAATATATACAGTGCATACACTTTTCAAATGAATGAAAACTTAGGTTTATTTTTTTACTATTTGCTTTCAGATTCTACCTGATGATATAAATAGTAAGCAATATTCTCAGATGTTTGAAATGCTCTACAGTGATCATAAGGCCTTCCATGTCCTGGCACTGTCTTTACTTAACATACACTATTCAATTTTATTTGAACTTTGTCTTAATACCTCAAGCCTCCAGTGCTTCCTGGCAGTTCCACCTGGATGGAAGCAAAATTCAAGGACCAGCATTTTTTTAATGGATTTGTATTTCAAACTGCTGTAGTCTTCAGTGCAATGATGAACACAGTGCTGGGTATGATGATCACATCCAAACGTATGTAGGCCTGAGCGTCATTTGCAGCAAGGTGAGGTGCGACTAAATTTATGCTTACTTTAAGGCCACTTTCCACTGACTTAGTATAAATTTGATTCTGGGCCCTATATAGTGGAATCCTGTGACTGAACTCATTGCACCAGCCGTATGAAGAGTCCTTTTAAGATGTGAATTGCAGTCAGGCTTCTACAGTATTAATTTGCATAATATTATTGGGAATATACTAAAACCTGTTCTACAAAGTTTAATAATGGAAGAACTAAAATGGCATAAAAATAACTCAGAGCATATTTTTCAATAGCAAGAAAGTGAGAGGCATGGAAATCTTGACATTATGTAACTTCCACTGCTAAATTAAGAAATTACCTTTGCCACCAGTGTAGCTGGTCACAAGCAGAATAACTGGAGAGGCAGAGCCCTAAAGAGCTCAACAGGCCAGTGAATGCTACTGGTCCTATGTGAGTCCTCCTACTGTAAGGCCATGAGTGTGACCCTGGTCTTGTCAAAACCAGTGGCAAAATTTCCATCAATGTAATAGGCCTTAATTCTGCCACCTTAAAAATTCTGATTAAAGGATTTATTTATTTTATTAAATATGACTGTTCACAGCCTATATAGGTCTCACCACAGCCATGATATTCTCAGCCCAAGAGACTAAGATTCTCTCTGTCTGTTCTTGTATAGACAGATGAAGACAAAGGCTACCCTAAAACACTCACCATGATAGTTACAGAGTATCTTCTTGGATTGAGAAGTAATTTGAGACTTTTGACAATTCTATTTTAAACCAATAAGCTTTCAGTTGTATCTTGTTTTCTTGGTTGCAGGTTCCTCTCTCAAAAGGTTGTTGGTATCTTCTCTAACACCGGCCTTCCACTGCTGAAACCTTTTTAATGACGGCAGGAGAGGGACCATCCATACTTCATCTTACAAGTGGGTCATGTCACAAGAAAATATGATATGTTGTTTCACATTACTTGAAATATTTTCCAATACGAAGTACTCCCAGCATTTTCCCAGCCAAAGTCCAGAATTCTGCTAAACATACAAAAGACAAGAACTCTGAAGTGTTCTCTACAAACACTACAAACCACTTCTCAACAGGTCAGCTCTACATACTGACCTATTTGCAAATTATTCAAAATATTAAATATATCAAATACACAGACTGTTTATTATATTTACATGTCTCTCAGAGCTGAAATGCAAATGAATACACTGAACTACAAATATTTGGGTAACTGAAGACTTGCCCAAAATGTTAAAAAAAAAAAGAAGAGGAAAAAGCAAAAAAGAAGAAAAGCAAAGGCAAAAACAAAAGAAAAAAAAAAGAAGAAGGAAAAGAAAGAGAGAAAGAAAGAGAAAAAGAAAAGGAAAAAGAAAGAGAAAGAAAAAAAGAAAAGAAAAAAAGAAAAGGAAAAAGAAAAGGAAAAAGAAAAGGAAAAAGAAAAAGAAAAAGAAAAAGAAAAAGAAAAAGAAAAAGAAAAAGAAAAAGAAAAAGAAAAAGAAAAAGAAAAAGAAAAAGAAAAAGAAAAAGAAAAAGAAAAAGAAAAAGAAAAAGAAAAAGAAAAAGAAAAAGAAAAAGAAAAAGAAAAAGAAAAAGAAAAAGAAAAAGAAAAAGAAAAAGAAAAAGAAAAAGAAAAAGAAAAAGAAAAAGAAAAAGAAAAAGAAAAAGAAAAAGAAAAAGAAAAAGAAAAAGAAAAAGAAAAAGAAAAAGAAAAAGAAAAAGAAAAAGAAAAAGAAAAAGAAAAAGAAAAAGAAAAAGAAAAAGAAAAAGAAAAAGAAAAAAAAAAAGAAAAAGAAAAAGAAAAAGAAAAAGAGAAAAAGCCTTTTTATGGGTTAAGGTAATAATGAGAAAACTGTTCTCCCAAAAAGCTGTATCTTATTGTTGGACAGAAAATAGTTTAATAGAGAAAATATTCATTGACATAGCAGTATTTTACATTGAGAATTAAGCCCCATCAAAGTGGGCAGTATCATTCCATCTACAAGGGAAGTGCCAAAGGAGACAGCCAAAATTTGCAACGGTGTGATAATACCAGCAGGGATGGATTTGTTGCTATTATGATTAAAGCATATAAACAGAAGAAGATTAGGAGGGGTGAGAGTGAAGAGAGAGGAAGAATAGTTTATTGGTTGGAAGAAGGGCAGGGAGAAGCTTATGTTGGAATGCAGTGTCACAGTTACACACCATAAAGCTTTCAGTTGCTCCCATTACATGAATGTCGGAGTGCAGCTGCCACTTTCCAGGAGAAATTCTTTCCATTTTCATGTTGGAAGTACAGGGTGGGATTATTTTTCAGTGTAGCACTCCCATGAGACCACTGCATTGCATCTGCAGGTACCCTTACAGTACATGGACCAGTAAATGTGATCCTTACAAATATGACCTGGGAAACTTACCACTTCTGATGAACCTTAAAGTGTGCAATGAAGAGATGGCTCAACACAAAGAAGGTATTAAGAATCAGATTCTCCTCTGTCTTGAACCAACAGTTCTCACAGCCATCAGTGTATACCCATACCTACTAATAAATCTCAATGACAATGCATTTAAGGAAAAGTGGCTGAACAAGGTAAATGAGAAACCAGCCTTAAAACTATAATCTCATTTTGCTGATGAGAATGGAAGGCCATGACTTTCCAACTGTGCCTCGACATCCTTGGACTTCTATTTTTAATACTCCACTTCCAACACTGAAGGGGTGTACATCACCACTCCCTGAAGTCAGGCCTCAGAAGGCATCCTGTCAACTCAAGCCTGTAGTCCTGCTTGGCCAGAAGGATTACTAGAGGGACAAGGAAAAACAAGGTAAGATTTAATACTGGAAGGAGTTCGGCCCCTTATCATTTTAACCATCTTTAAGTTGCTTATTTAATGATGTACTGGGGAGTAAGAAGAGCAGACCAAGTCCTGACTTGCTAAACCAGTGAAAAACAGAAGTAAGACAGGAACTATAAGAAACAAAACAGAAAGCCCAACCTTCTACTTTGTATTTTTGTGAATGGAAGAAAAGAAACTAGGTATATATTGGAGGTTCAAGATAGAACTCGCACCCCCATGTCTTGCCGAGGTATCAGGAAACGAAGAGAGAGGAGGGAGTGAGGAAATCTCCCAGTCAGCTTGTTTTTCCATCCTTCCATTGACTTTCCCAGAACTGTAAGCATTTTAAATAATAAGGGAAATATACAAACTTCCTTCCTGTGCAATGCTACAGATTGCTGCAGTCTTAATTATGATGATGAATGGAATAAGGGCAAGAATCTGCTAAAAGAGCAAACACACCACATCCAATTTATCATGCAAATGAAACTGGTCATCAGGTAAAAAAGGTCTTTGAAAAAACAACAAAAAGGGAATGTTGAGAGTATCCTTCAATTGCCAGTGCCAGTTAAAAAGACTGAACTCCACTACCTGCCATTAAAGGTCATAATTCAAATTGTATTTATTCAGACCTGTTTTTTTGTACTTTTAATTTCAGTAAAATACACTTACAGTAGTCATAATGCTTTTTAAAAACAGAGAAGCAGAAATTCACTCTAATGTTTTCAAGAACAATTAGGACGTGGTGAATTCTACTTCTTACACAAAATTATGCTTCATTTTGGAATTTGAAATGGAGCAGAGTGTTCTTACAATTTTCCAGTGACTAGAAATGTTGTAACGAAGTTATTAGAAGCATATTTTCATTAACATTAATTGAACTTTCTTATGGGACTCCAAAGATAACAAGTTTATTAAATACATTTGAGGTTTCTGGATTTCCACTTAAATGTATATTTAACACTGAATTCCACACAAAAGGGCAAATTCCTTTTTTTTTTTTTTAATGTCACGGTTAAATAGCATTGTATCCAAACAATAGAAATCAAGGATTTCAAATATTTATAGACTGAAATAAATGGAAAAGGAATTGGACTTCTATTACACTTAATTCTGAAGATAACCTAATTCAAAAGAGCACGGAGGGTGATTCTTGAGGAGAAATCTAGGGCTTGATTCAGTTCTTAAACATAGGTGTAACAGTCAGTAGACACATCCTCAGCTATATGAAAAGATCCATCTTGGCAATGGCAAAAATTCCCCTAAAATTATCAACAATAAAAGAAATACTAAAAAGACAAGAAAAGCAAACAAAATAACAAAACTAAATTATCCAGTCTTTATCTGAACTTAATTCAATATTATATTAGAAATTTCCTAAATGCAGTGAACGTGCACTCTAAGTTGTTTTTCACCCAGTTTGTGTCTGCAATGCCTTTCACACCTGGTCTACACTCTTCAAACAGGATGCACCATTCTCAATATAAAAGCTAAAGCAGAGGAACGTGTTTTTCCGCTCAAGGCTTTAATACCTAAACTTCACTGTAAACCATGGAGAATGAACAACTTAAGAATATGGCACAGTAGAAAATATTTTTAATTACTACACTGTCCATTCTAAGCATTCTCTTCTAAGTGGGAGAGCCAAGCCAAGCCCTCAATGGCTTGAATAACTGTGTCACATACAATGAAGTGCAAGAGTTGATGAAGCAGTTCAACTTCCTTGTTAAGAGCTCGGGATTGTAGGAGAAATTGCAGTTTAATATATATTTTCTAGGCATAAATATTGGTTATTAGAGTTACTGGCCATACTCACACCTTAACCGCATGTTTGTGAAGTCTGTGTTAAAAAACTCCACAAAGTCCTTTTACATGTTCCTTTCATGGATGATTTCTAATTGACTGTTTTTCCCCATTCTCTACTCAATTTTAAATCAAATAAAGTAAATTAAAGTACTGATTTCTAGCTTGATTGTCTTCTTTAAAAGAATACTAAATGCTGTACAAAACCAAAACAGATTCAAACTCTGTGCAACATATCTTGATACTGAGTTTTGATTGTTTGGTCCAACTCTCCAAAGATGAGGACTCAGATTTTCAAGTACTATGTATGCACATCTACAGCCAGAATTGTAAAAGATCTTACCACCCAGCTTAACAAGTCCTTTAGGAAACCTAGCTTTCAAAAGGGTTCTTTTGAAGACCTCTTTTGAAAACTTTTGCTATAAATACTAATTGTTTCTGAAATTCACTTCTTGCTGTGTTTATGATTCCCTGACTTTTACAGAATCATTTAACTTAGTTATTAAGATATGAATCCAAATTTTCAGAGATTCAAAATAACAAGACTTTATGAACAAACGTGTAAAAATCCACTGTACTTAATAAATCCTGTTGTGCTATTCACCATTCTAGCCATCTTTTTATTTTTAGTACTTCATTTCCTCTTCATTTTCATGTTTTATTTTGGATTCTTGATGAATGATCACAGATTCTGGTTTTCAGTTTATTTTTAGTCCTTTTCTGTTTTTACATTTGGCTACTTTAGTATCTTTTAACTTCCAAGAAAAAATAATTTTTATAGGTGTATTTGAATTCTGACTACATACATCTGAAAAGAAATCAGATGTTTTATTAGCAATGATATAAACACGCTAATAAAAAAATTCAAGTCTCTTCAAATTAAAATTATTACTTACGCTTCCTTACTTTGAAACATCACAGACAAAAATCTTAGTCATCACATTGTTTCCATAGTCAACTGAGCAGTAAAGCAAATACACTAAGGACAGTGGCAGAAGTTGTAATTTTTCGTGAATACTATGAACAAAATATATTTTTCCTCAGAAAGTCCTGAGACCTTGTTTTTCCCTTTTTCTTATAGCCTTCTTATCACAGGCTTATGGTCTAAACAAGCTAATCTTAAAGCAATGTTATTATTGACTCTGAATCCTTGCTCTTAAAAATGTGATCTATGTTAAAAAGAAACTTGTGTTCACAGACTAGACTAGGTAATTACATTCTGACAGATGTACTGCCACTGATTTTGTCAGACCTCTATTTTCATTGTACCAGAAATCAATTTTAATTAAATTCATATTTGTGCTTTTTATTATCACTCTACTATTTACCGGTCTCATTTGATCTTGAAGATTTCTGGACTGTAAATCTTCCTGATTAAGAAAAGTGCTGAACTACGCACATTCTAGTATTTCCTATAAAGTTCTAGGACCGAGCAAGTGATACCTACCTGCTTTACCCACTCAAAAAGCATATGAGGTATGGTCAGCATTGCTCAGAAATGCATTATTTGTCTTCAGAATATATACAAGGCAGAATTAAGAATGAATGACATATATATGTCTAAATGCTCTCCTTGAAACCAAAATTGAGCTCTAACTACCACTTTATACCTCATCTTTTTAGTAGCCGTATTTCTGTTTTACGTGAGGCATTTAGTAATCACATAGGACAAACTGTCAGTGTGTAGTCTTTGGTCTATATTCAGTAGATACAAAAATGAGTGGATTTATCCATCAGTTTTGTTCGGTGTAGATCCACTTTTTTCTGTCCTTAGACAGCCACGTTGTAATCTTTAATCCTTTTGTTTTCTAAACTGAGTTTCTATGTTTACACCTTTTGGTCCAATACTGAACTCAGCCAGGCAAATCCAGGCCTCAGCTGCCCACTTCCAGGTGTTGACAGCATGATGAACTACGGCTTCCATTTGTGGTTAATGTGAGATGAGCTATGGTGTGCTAACACAGTGTAACAGAAATATGGCAGAATACATTAGTGAGCAAAATAAAACAACCAAATCACTGCAAGGTTAATTTCAAAAAGCTTTCTTTGGATCAGAACATCAGGCATGAGCTTTGGCCAAGTAGGCTGACAAGCACCATAAGCCTAATCTAAACTTCCATTCATGCTTTTTTGGTATACTCCATGATTCAGTTTAGAGGTTAAGATATCAACAGCTAAGACACAGAAGATCTTGAAAAGTGGCATAGTACAACAGGTGATACTTCATAACATGAAACTCTAAAAGTTCTACCCGTTTCTAATCCTAAGGGTTTGTGTTGCCAAAACATCCAGACTTTTATCATCGTATCTTGGTCACTTGATTTCTCAGCGTTGAATGTTTTCTTGCTTGCTACCTCTACAGCTATAATCAAGAACAAGTCTAGATTGCAGACAGAGCAGATGTACCAAGTAGAGCCCTGTGGAAATGTCTTCTACTTTTTTGAGGTGTTCGTACCTTATAGTGAGCAATACTGAATTTCGGTCAGGAGCATGGGCAGCCTGTTGGTCTCAGGCCCACTGCAAGGAGCTGCATGGCTACGCAGAATTACTGAAGACTGAGAGGGAAGAAATCTCCTGCTCTATTTGAGAGACTGGGGATACAACTCAGACTTTCAGCATTTCCCTCTTTGAAGAAGAGAAAAATAAAAAATTCAGATAATAGTAGAGAGAATGGATTAAAAAGCTGAACATACAATCGTAGAATCACAGAATCATTTAGGTTGGAAAAGACCCTGAATGTCATCAAGTCCAACCACCATCCTAACACTACCATGTCCACCACTAAACCATATTCCTAAGTGCCACGTCCACAAGGTTTCTGCAAAATTAAAAGACAAAAACTTGGAAATTTCTTCAGAAGCAGGTATATGGAGTTACTCAATAATTCTCTCTGGAAACAGTCACAGAGGACAAGCCCAGAAACAGCAACCAAGTGTGGGACTAGCTAAAAAGGAAATGCTTTTTGTTTTTGAAAGTCTCTGACCAACTTTTTTGGCATAAATGAAACAATAAATCTTTGTATTTTTATTTTTTTTTAACAACTTTAAAGCCTAAGCCCTGTCATCTCATTTTAGAGGGAAGTGGATAGTTAGGCAGATTGTTAGATAATGGGGAGTTACCCACTGTTAACCACGACATATTTGGTCAATGTCAGAATCAGAAGTTGGTACCACGTGCAATAGATTACCCAATGTATGAATAACAGCTTATTTCTGTGCTTACGACATGAAAGCAGAAAACAGAAAACCAGGCAGACAGAATGCAGTAATGTTCAGGTATCTTCAGAGCACGACAGAAGACTATGTTCAAGTTGTTGATCACATTTCAGTTCCTGATAGGTTTAGTTACTTGCTGATAATGGATAGATCATGCTGCTTTGGCTTTGAAGCCAATTTTTCCTGACAAAAATGGTATTATTAGTGTGGGGAAAGATGTATATCTCTCCCTGGTGAAAGGAAAATACAAAAGCTTTGACTCCTTTTTTTAATTTGCCCTAGGGTATTTTTACATCTGTAGATGCACCACATTTTATTCCTCCTTACACTTTAAGTTTCCTAAATTTTTGGTATTCACATTCTTTTACCCTCTAAACTGAGAAGTGGATTGTTTGTGAAGGGAAGAGCCATTACAGGCCAACATCCATAGCATGTGGCAATCTCCATGCTGCTGGTTCCTAGGCACAACAAAGGCTTCCAGTGAGAGTTACACAACAAATCCTGTCTGCCTGTTGATTGCTCCATTTTCTTCCAGTTTACATTTTTTAAAGCTTTTTTTTGGCGGGGAGAGGTAGAAAAGAATATGACTGGGACCTTTAGGATTACAGTCTGTCATCAAGCCAGTGAAAATAATGGTTGCTCGTGGTCTCCTGGGTGAGCTGACACTCAACCCCATTACACAGTTATCAGCCTTTCACTGATGGGGTCCTGAAGTTTTGTCAAGCTTTTAAATTCAGGCTGGTGGGCTTTTAATTGTTTCAGTCGAAAGTCAGTATCTCTCTAACGAGTTTTTCTTTGCAATGGACTCACCCGCTCATTGCTCTTTGATTTCCAACCCCCCACCCCAAAAAGAGAAGGTTTTATATTTGTCTTAGGTTTTCATATGAAGATTGTTTTCCTTTTTTGCCTTTTTTTTAAATCTATCAAGATTTTTTCTAGAAACTCCCTTGATACTTCAAAGATACAGTATCTTATTTATTTCGTCAGGTTTAATAAATCATCTGCAGTACTTCTTGTTTTTTCCATAAAACAGGGCTGCATAATGTTAGCATATGCACCAAGTTCATATTGCTTGCTTTACTGGCTATTCCAGTAGATTTAATGATATTGCCTGAGGCCTCACTGAAAGAATATACTCCTCCGAACTTTGTCATCTGTTGCAAGGTAGATTATGCAGCCTCTGCAATGTGTACATTGTCAACTAAAGCATATTTTAGTCTAATTGTTGGCTCAGACCACCTGTGTTTCCTTGCATATGCTCCCAAAGGCTTGCTATCTATCAAGAACTGATAGAGAAGTGCCAAATATATATATATGTTACAGAAACAGTCCAATTCAGTGACCAACTGAAGACATCCATAAAGTTAAATTAACACATATCTCACTGAAGGCAGCTGAACGTAGATTCATGATTAAATCTGTGCAATGTCTCCATCATTTTTTTACTCACTCAACACTTAAAGGTGGATGAAGATGGGTATATATCAGCCAGTGCTGTTTGCTTATTTTTTTTTAACATACAGCTCATTTATCTGGAATGGATACTGAAGGAAAAGTAATATATATATCAGACTCAGTATAGTTTTCCATTATGGCCTAGAAATGTGCAGCTCTCTTCAAAAGATGTGTATTTATTTGAAACGTGTACCTATTTACTTGTGAGGTCTGCTAAGTATAGCCACGTATTTTCTTCCTGCATAATAATTTTGTCAGTATTGTCATTGTAATTCGGTTACTCTTTTACCCATTTTACTTTTTTATGCTTTCTGCACTTCATCATTTCAGCCTGCAAGTCACATAAAATTCATATAAAAATAGAGTTTCTTCAGATCATGATCCCTACTGCTAGACGCAATTACATATCCATATCTCACCTATCACTGCAATCCATTAAGGAACTAAGAGTGAACAGTTCTCAGCCAGGACAAGTCAAAAGAAAGCTGTACAAACCAAGGACATTTCTTCATGTTTCTGCTGTGCTGCTGGTGACACCACACACTGGCACACAGGCCTGCAAAGCATAATCCTCTGTGTGAGAGAAGACAACATCTCTTCAAGAGACTTCTTGCTAATTTTCTGTTTTATGAAGCCTCACTTTGAGATAAAGCTACTTTTGTAAGAGAGTATTAAAGGTGGTAAAAATGCATTTATTCATTAAGCATGTTTTAAACTTCGTAACTGTGAGCCAGATCATAAGAAGTGAATTTGCCTAGACAACAGCTACACATACTAACTTTGTTAAAAAGTACTGTGACATGTAATTTAAATAATCAACATTTGAACTTGATGCAGCTATGTTAAATAAAACCTTCAAAGATGTCATCAAAATTTGTATCCCTGTTTAACTTGTCCGCTTTTAGGTTTTCATTTTCCTTCTATTTCCAAAACTCACTATAACTTCTAAGCACTTCAGAATCTGCTGAATTAGTGTCCCTTCAGAGATATTTTCTGTCATGATAGCATTACCAGTCTTCTATTTACATATATAGGTTCTAATCTCAGTGAAACAGAAATTGAACAAATGGCATTGCCTTAATTCAGTCTTTCCTTCATCCATTCATGCTGCTGAAAAGATTCTCTTATTATCTCAAAGGTCAGATGTGTTTAGCAGTTCCTGCACTGTTAATAGCTCTAGCAGTTCCCGCACTGTTAATAAATCTCCCTCTTTTAATCTCACAGTCCCTGTGGATTTCCAGTAATTCTATACTAAAGAATTTTGTTTTCTTGTAGAAATACCAGTGTTCAAAATCATGGTGACTTTTTTCTTTCCTGTCATTATGAAAGTGCTTCCCAAATTCATAATCAAGCTTTCAACACAACTGAAACTAAATTATTATCTTAACGGGTCGCTGGACTGAATTTTGTATCATAATAAATCTCTTAGCAGAGGAATTCTGACATGTTTCTCTCTGTCATGGCCTAATCCTGCTTTCACTGAAGTTAGGGGGAGCTTTCCAAATACTTCAACAGAAAGGAGCTACGTGTTAACCAGAGATAAAAGAAATTTTAATTCTATTTGAGGCAGAAAGATGTAGGGGTGAGAGAATCTCCTATTTGTCCAGACGAGATTTTGAACCATTACAAACAATTTACATACTCCTTCCTCCCTCCCCATATGTAACTGCTCTCATCACACAAAAACATCTGAACAAGCAAGTGTGATCTCTTTTGCTATGATGGCAAAATATGCACTCATCAATAGTGGCAAAATAAAATTCTCTCCCTGTCTGGCTCAGCTCGGGACAACCAAAAGCTCTAGCAAGGAGAAAAATAAGACACCTACTCGTAGCTTCCGTCTTCAGGAAACTGTATTTCAAAAAGATGATCTCTGCCAATAATCTCTGAAAAAGTTTTGATAGCTTACAGAATTGATGTTGACCAAGAGACTTGGTATATAGTAAGCATGAGTAAAGGATATTAAAATATGGAAATAGTCCAGAATAGCTCCATGTGTGAACACATTTGTCCAGAATGAACCTAGAACACATTAAAAACCACTATCTTAATGTATATTGAAAACAGATTAAGCTGTTTCAGAAAAAGACAGTTCAGAATCATATTTTTTGCTTTAAACTTCCTGTTCTATCTTACTGAAAAATATTTTTTAAGGACGGATGTTCGCATGTTGAGAGAGAGAGTCAATATGAAGATTTTTTTACATTAGTCTATATATTTTCTTTCCTTTCTTCTGTAAGTGAATAATTATTGCATTTTATGTAGCATACAAATATACAGTGCAATGCAAACTATCTTCTTTCATTGCCATTTTTCACTGTTTTAATAAAGCTTCTTTTAAAACAAACTTTTAAAAAATGTACAGATAATTTCTCACGTGCTGAAAAAAAAATAAATCCCTGGCTAAGAGATGGCAAAGAGAGGACTGTTTCTGAAATTTAGTTTCTTTTTCAATGTCGCTATCAGAAGGGTTACATGATGTCTTCTCCCACTAAGATGTGTTACATAGGGCTGCAGGTAATTGGGAAGAAGCAGACTTCTAGACAAAAGGGGGGAAAAAAAGCTAACAGAGTCATGACATCTGCCATTCTGTTGTGTACCTGTAGGCCATCCATGTTTCCAAGCAAGCTGCTCACAACAGATGGGACACGGCCTTTTGGTTCAGGCATGAGACCAGAAAATGAGGACTACATATGTCAAACTAAAGGTGCGATCTAGGGGAGCACAGAGGCTAATAAAAGACCCAATTGCTAACAGTGCGTTCAACTTTGGAATGAACAGAAGAACTAGTCCAGTATAAGCTAAATTTTAAAAATAACGATAAAATATGTTTCTAACTTTTTGTAACATCAGAAGTTACAACAATAATGTTTTATAGATAACAGCGCCATCTCTTTTTTATATAAATATTTTGAAAAAGAAAGAAATAAAGCTACCAGGCACATATAGGAGTATCACCTAAAATACCTATATTCAATAATGCTCCAACAAAATGCTTTCCATTGAGGTCATTAGATCTCACTGATAATATCAATAATGGGTGAGAAAAACATATTTATATGAATTAGTAACTGGGTAAGCGGGCAGAAAATGCACAGATGGGATATATAGGCAATTCAGTAGTGCAAAACTTTAACCTGCTCTGGCTGGCCCTGCTGGAGCAGGGGTGAGACCAGACGGACCCAGAGGCCCCTTCCAACCTCAGCCATTTTGCGATTCCGTGATGTGTTGTTAGCTATTATTTATAAGATCAGCCAAGTCCTAGCAATTCCCAATATTCTTTGGCATCACTGAGACATAGCAGCAAAGAATGGTTTTGAATAATGTATTTCAGAAATTTTATTTGCTTAAACTGACACATACTCAGAGGGCTTAAACACTTTCTTTTCAGTGAGTTTTAAAGGAAGAGCAATGTTTACATTGTATGATGGTTTCATTTATTATTAAGTGTTAATTCGCTACCACAAAGATGCTGGCATTTCAATAGCATCATCCCTAATGGAAGACGAATGCTGTAACAGAATGAATTTCATTAGCAAGGAAATGTGTCAATCTTTTGATTAAATTAACAAAGTGAATACTTTAGGAAACAGTAGTGTCGTCAGCAAAGCAGAAGGAAACAGTCAAAGTAAGGATTTGTATTTTAGAAGAGAATGCCTGGAGGATGTAGAGTATTTATGAGTTAGGCTCAAGCTTCAACAACTGAGAAAATCATTTTGTCAGTCAGTTTCACTTTTCAGTTCTGCTATCTGAATGAAGAAGATTATAAGGTTAAGACCAAATATCAAATAACTTGCAGAGTACATTATTGCATTTTTCCATCTCCAAAGAGTAGGGATGATAAACACTTTTCCTTCCCTGTCAGAAAAATTTAGAAAAGCCTGAAAAACTCTGGATGATCCATTTTCCACAAAGAGCTGAATCTTCAAAGATTTGATGCCCACCATGGTAACAGAGAAGTGTCCATGGTTCCGTGTATACCAGCAAATAAAACAACCAGGAGCTATTCCCTGCTCCTGAGACTGAACAGGATGGCATGGGATGGTCCGTCATGACATGGCTGAACTCCCCCCACCTAAAAACAGGCTGTTTGCATCCAAGCTAACTACTGGGAATGGTCCCAGTATTCTCTCAGGCCCAGACCCGTGCCAGGGTGCCCTGCGAGTTGCTGGCTGCTCAGGGCCAAAAGTCTCCTAGGGCATGGTCCGAGAGGGGCACGGCAGAGCTGGCTGTTTCCCAGTGCTCAAACCATGCAGCAGCTCCATTTAGTTACAAGCACAGATGTAACCTGTGTTGCACTTTTCTACTAATTAGGCTTAATTAACAGCATTTATCTGAGACAATAACTTTAAGTTAAGGAGGCTCCTGAAGAAACCATTAACAGAAGCTGCCCTGAGAGTCAAAAGGAAACTGGGGCTGGGCTCCAAAATCAAATTTATCCCAGGGGTAAATTGGCAATTCCTGTTTAAACTCTCTTTTAATAAAAGAAAGCACTATTTCATAGAAACATAGCAAGGAAAACTTAAAAAAATAACAATACCCCATTAACCTGCACAGCACAGGGGCCCCATTCAAAAATGACAGCTGAAGAGCCACCAAGAAGGACAGAAGAGGAGGCAATACTTCATCCTTTTCATGCCTGCTAGCTTAAGCTCATCAGGTTCCCTCATCATTGCACAGGAGAGGGAAAATCTAGTCTACGTTTGGCTGGATTATCAAAGGATATTATTTAAACTGGGTAACCAAAATCAAGCCTGCTAAATGTACGTTCCAAATACAAACGTTTACTGAGTTATTTGAACACCAAATACAACACATTAACCTCTAGCTCAGAATAATAAACTGTAAGCAATCAAAGGCTTTTAGAAGCAGAGAATTTAAGACCAAAACCAAAACTCATATAATAAAAGAATATCACATAAGAACTACACAAAAATAAAATCAAATGATCTAGCTACTAAAATACACATATGTGCTCAAAATCTTGTGGGAATCAAATATTCCAGTAAAAATAAAGGGAGAGATGGAAACACAAGTTTCTTATTATCACACTTCATATGTTATAAAACCTAACAGTTAACTTATTTTTGGCAAAGGGACAAAGGTTGCACAACACTCTGGCTTACACAAATATTTTCTATTGTTAAATGCATCTTAAATGTAGCTTGTCATATATTAACTTTATACACACAGTGCACCATGCAGTCTAAGTGTGTCCCAAAGATACCTAAGCTTCGAAACATTGATAAATATCAAGCTGCCAATATCCAGTGGGTCAGGTGTAAAAAAATTGCTCAACAATTCATAGTTTAATTGAAACCAGATAAAACCCTTTGTGTCATAAGGACTGGACAGATGTTGACCAAAGAAAAGTTGATATTTTTGGACAAATTACTGCATATGATATTTTCTAGAACACTCCCTCTTGAAAAGAAAAGACAGTAATAAAAGTTCTCCCCCCCCAGAAAAGCATGTTTATAATCACTAAGTGAAATACGCTTGGGGAAATCTATCAGGTTAACCTCATGTTTCACTTTTTTAGTTGCTGTTTTCTTTAAAGGAAAAAAAAAAAGTTAGACGTGCTATGGAAATGGTTATGAAGAAGTGGAAGAACCTACTCACGCATATATTAAATACCGACTATACACTAACACTGCACTTCATTCCACTGAAGAGCGTATGATGTAAAGGAAGAGGTAATGATTTAGCAAGAGCGAACACTTAAATACAAATAAATTCAGTATTCTTCATTCGTTATCCACTAGGAAAGTGAGTTATTGCTGAGCACTAACAGTTCGCTATCTGCGAGCTGTGAGAACTATGTCCTGCCTTTACCTCGCAACTGCTTCACAGTGACAAAGAAAAGTGTTTAGATACACAATGACAAGAACAGGCAGTAACACCTCCTGTTCTTGTCAAGTTACACAAACCAAGGCTGAGCTGCAGAAGCAGTGATATTTGCATATGTATTCAATTTTAAAAACAAAGTACTTTATAGCAGTACTCATTACAATTTGTATTATTATTCTCTTCCATACATTTCCCCATCTAGAATTAGCAATCTGCTTGCCTTGAGGTAAGAAGCTACTATTAAAATCATAACCAGTCTTCATTTTTGGTGTAGTAACATAATGTAATTACCAGGTATCTAGTACCAGTTTATAAATTATTTAAAGATGAAAAGACAAGTCCTAAAGATATTTATCACCATTACTAATCATTTATATATTACATGGGCATTTAGAGGTCCAAATTAAAAATAAGACCTTTATTTTACACCAAAATACTTAATTATATTTTATTAGGCTTAGTCATTAATGTTTTTATTTCATTTTAGTAAGATCTAGGATTAAAAGCTTATTTACAGCAAAATATAACTTTCATAGGAAAGGTATGGAGTCACCCATAGTCTAAGCATGTGCTCTGCTTTGCTAATAATACAACTCCCATTCTGTAACGTCGATGTACCTGAAGTTCTGATGCTCGTTTCATCATCTCCAGTGTGATGTAGCAACCAATAGAATGAGCGATCAGTACCAGCTTTATATCTTTTGATACATTCTTTTTGATGAAGTTCAGCTTATGTTCTACTTGTCCGTTGAGTCCAAAAACATCCTCCAGTTCCTTAATATCTGTGTCTGAAACATAAGAGAAAAAAACAACTTTGTTTTAATAGTGGAAGTGTGAGGTATCTCATTTTTCTTCACTTCTTTGGAAAACTCTGAAATAAATAAAATTTTTAATAAAAAAAAATAATGTCAAGTTAACACAGGTGGTAAATATAGACCGTTGATAGATGTGCATGGGATATGAAGACATATAAACTGGGCAACTAGGGAAAGATACAGAAATATATGGAGCTTGATGGTCCATCATCCAGCATTGTGCTCCCTTTCTTTCAGTACAAGACCAACCTCAAGGCATTGGATCAGCTTAAATCAATCCAACTTCGTATTGCAAGATCGGGACCTAAACCAACACTGCCCAGGGACAAGAATCCCTTCACTCAAGACAAACTATGTTATCATGCACTGAAGATCTTCAGATATGCAAAATCTCCTGTCTTAAAACAAATATGCAGAAAAAAGTCCCATAGAATGAGGAAAAATATGAAATGCTATGTGCCAAAATAGAGCACTAGCACTTACATGAACTACATGTATTAAGGCAGGTTCTTATCATTATCAATCCAGCTACAAAGAGAAAGATCATGTTACAGTTTCAGGGTTCCAGGTTATTTTGAAAATTCATTAATGTTTTGTCAGGGACCTCCTAAAAGAGCTTGGGCAATCACTTAGGATGAGAACTTCACCACTTGCTTCCTGGCCAGCCATCAAGACCAGGATAATCTCGTGCCTGTAACAATTTGGAGCAATTAGGGCATCGTTAGCACTTGCTCATGAGATGTGAAAGTTCTCAAAAGTTCTAAGTCTAAGGGGACTCACAGGTCTTTCATCTGCTAGAAGAGTACTCTACACACTAAACTGAAAGGTACATTAAAATACACCACTTCAGTTTAAGTTATTGTACAGAACAGAATGCAAGAAGAAAATAGTGAAAAAAAAATGAAAAATGAAAGGCAGAAAGCATGAAGGAACATTGAATCATAGAATATCCTGAGTTGGATGGGACCCACAAAGATCATTGAGTCCAAGTCCTGGGTCCCCAAAGGACTACACAAAAAAACCTCCTGTGTATCTGAGAGCATTGTCCAAATGCTTCGTGAGCTCCGGCAGGCTCAGTGCCGTGACCACTGCCCTGGGGAGCCTGTTCCAGTGCTCGATCACCATCTCGGTGATGAATGTTTTCCTAACACCCAGCCTGAGCCACCCCTGTCACAGCTTCAAGCTGTTTCCTCGAGTCCTAGGAACATATTTGTATAGTTCATCTAAAAGAGATGCCCTAGTACTAATATCACTTGATCCCTTAAACCCGTGCCGTTACCTCAGAGCTCAATGTCACACTCCTGCTTAACCTCCTGATCTGTTACACTGCTTACACGTTGACTTGCAATGCAGCTTTAGTCTGGAAGGGGCCAAATCTCCAGGCAGCAAGGTTCAGACACAGGATGGGGACTGGCTCCTTACGGAGCTATGGTTCTACGCACAGCACATAGGTTCCTGGCAAAAACCACCCATTTATAACCATTCAGCTACCAGATGTGGTGCACGTACAGCCCTAACTGGTCCACCAAGTATTAGGTATTTCAGTCCCCACTCTGTTTCTTTTGATGCCTTCTGCGTCAGTTCCTTGTGCGAGAAACAGATGTGGAAGAAACATCCATCAGGCAGAGATGCTGTACAGACACATACATTAAAGAGTCTGCGAGGCACTCAGAAACTACTGTAAGAGAAAGTTAGCTCGCAGTGGGGACCCATTTCAGGTGTAGCTGGTTTTGTACCTGCTTGAAGAAGGTGCTAACAGAAGCCGTTCCGCCTATGACTCCGAACATACATTACCAAATTACAAAGACTAACTGCTCTTTTAATACGTGTGCAATAAATTTGATGGCAAATGGTCAGGAACCTCAAATGCTAAAAATCACTAACACGAATGTACTGAGGTTGCTGGGGTTTTGACAGCGACAGTATTGACTGGCCTAAGTGGGTTGGCATTATATTGCCTTTTTGATCTTCTGTATAAAATACAATGTTTTGAAGCAAAATAATTGCTGAAGAATGTGTTCTGATGCCTTTTTTTCTGAGCTTAAAATATTACCACAGAGGTAACAACAAGCAAATTTGTCTTCAGCTAATCTAGTATTTCTACTAAAAGTACTAATGATCATAACCCAGCATAATTTATAGTAGTTTACTCTAAATGAAAAAGAGATTTACTAAAACACACTCAGAGAATGCAAAATTAGATTAGAAGTAATATATTAACTATTAGGCTTTCTACAAGTAATGGAAAACAAAAAGCTTGTTCTGTTTTCCAAAACCCTAAGGCCAGATTGTTTTTAATCTTAATTTCTATTTTTAGCAAGAGCTACATTTTATTTATTTATACAGCAACTTAACCCCATGCAGACGTGGGCTGTCTACATCATAAGTCTAATTAAGGGTATGTATAACACACACAAAACACAGAATAGCAGAAATACGGTGACCCACTGGATACAGCAACAAGTGACAGAGTATGTTTCATTCAGCATATATATATTACCATGTGTTGGGTTGAGGAGATTAATTCTCCTTTGTAAACATTTGCTACCATTCCCATGCTTTATTTCTCAGGCACTGCCATCTCCAGTGATTTATCAGCAAGCCTTTTCATGTTTGACATTCCATTCATAGCCTTCGTTCTTGAAAATAAGGGATTTTACAAGAATTTCAGCTTACTTCTAGGTTAGAGGAACAGAAAAGGATGCAAAGTAGGTGTATAAACCTTCTAGAGAATCTCTCATGGTTCACAAGACCAGAGAAACCAAGCAGGAAAGAAAACAAATTTTATTTGTATTATTCATACAGTCTCGTGATTTTGAAGCCAATCTTATGATTCCTTTGTCAATACAGACGACGGAAAATCAAGCTTGCCCAGGTTAACGGCAACTTTTGACTACACCAGTTCAGAATCTGCTACAAGAGACACGCTGAAAATTATTGCAATGCTATTAATAACCAATACAGCAAATACAGCCTGGCCCAGTCTCAACATTTTCAAAGTTGTCTAATATAGTTAATCAGTTACACCTGTTTCTTAAACTTCAGATATCTAATTTAATATATAGTTACCCAGTAAATAGCAGTGTGGAGACCCAGGGCAACATATTCACGGCTATTACTGATTTCATTAGTGATGTGTCTGTTCAGAACCATTTTTGCAGCCAAAGTAAGAACCTCAAGGAGGGATATGGGTCATGCCTGTAGGGATTAAGAGAAGGGAATAAGGCCTTTTCCTCCTCTTGTTTGCCCAGACTTGAGGTTAGGACTTAAGCATATCGAAAATGAGTCCTGACAGCCAGTGCTGACTCAACAGAATTGTTCTGAAGTTTAATACAATTTTTCCTTTTCTTCTGAAACACTGGTTTGTTGCCAAACCGAGTCACATTGGCATTAATTCTAGAAAAGCCACCCTGGAGGATGAGCATGCAGTACAGGGTCTGGAGATGCGTGCACCAACCTCCAGTCATCCCAGACCGATCCAGCTCTCTTTTATCAGGTGAACTACACTTTCACAGAATCTGTATGGAAATACATATTCTATTTTACTTCTGGACAAATATAAAATTGCCAATGTCTCCTGTTAGTTCATGTTTCCCCAATGCAAATGTTATGCTTATAATAGCCCAAAATATGCGGATCTGGGCTGTGTCACAGGTTTGAAAGATTTATTTATTTATTTTATGGAATAAAATTGTCCAGGGATTATCCAAAATCAACAAGAATTTCTTGGGTGGAGGAGCTTAAATGGGTTCTTTATATAAGCAAACAGACTTGCACAAACACACTGGCAGTCAGCTCTCCAATGGCTCTACATCAGAGAAGGGACCAGAGGGTGAGTTACTTTACCTCAGGTGTGGAATAAACGAAGTGGCTGAAATAGAGCTCAGTTAAGCAGTTTTCAGATAGCACAAATTATCCTACTTGAACCTTAAGCTGCAAACACCCCTTCTGGGCCAAGGCATGTGATTTCAAGACTTTATTTAGCTGAAGTGTATTAAAAGAAATACTGTATTTCCTTATTTTCTTTGGCAAAGCATTAATCTTCTGATGTGCTTTTGGAAAAACAAATGCGCAATCACTTTAATGAATCTCTTTCTCTGACCTCTACTAAACCCAGTGTCAGAAAACAACGATAGATTAAAATAAAGTGTTTGCTCTAAGATAGTCGACAAGTTAATCTTGCTAGGGAAGAGGACTTCAGTTTTCAAGGAAGTAACAGAGAATTTTGTTTGTTTTTCAGCTGTGTATGCAAGGGAAATTCTCAGGCAGAAAAAAAAAAAAGCACATCAGTTAAATGAGCGGCCTCATGTAGATCGACCATCCTCCAAGTTATGAAGCAGAAAACGAACAAACAAACAAGCTTTTTGTCCTTAACACAAATATATTTAACATTTCTTGTAGCAAGACAAAAGACTAACCACATCACTGACCTAGTACAAATATGGACTGCTTTAGGTAGCATCTTAAGAAAAAAAATATATTGCTGCTTTAGGAACAAACTGAACAGACTAATCACAAATCAATCACAAAATAACAAATGAAATAACTAATCTAACCAATTTTGCTTGGTCATTATGAATCTATAAAATGGCTTGATTCAGACAGCATTTGACCTAAGTCTCATGTTGGTGCCTTGTTTCAAAAAAAAAAAAAAGTTTCTGCTTCTTGGCTTTGCTTTTTTTTAATTAATTATAGGAAGGAAAACTGCATGGGAAAACAGGGGACAAAGTGGCAGAATTTGTTTCAGGTTCTGAGAACAGCACACTGCTTTTCTTTATAATACTGCATTGCAAGTCTGGCTTTCACGAAAAAAAACCACCTCCACCTCCCCTGCAAGAAAAGGATGGGTGAGAAATCGCAGACACTGATCTTTCCATGAATGCTGGCACGTAGCTGGAGGTGCCAACAAGAGACCAATGATCCCCTGAAGAAAGAACAACAGGGGTTTTCTTTATTCCTAGGGACGTATTGCCATGAAAATGGCACCAAGCTGGTGACCAGGGAACCCGTACACTGCAACAGTATTGCTAGCGAGACCCATAAGGTAGTGTAGCTCCAGGAATGAGATGATGCCTGTCTTGAATAAACCCGAGGAGCTTGCTTCTTACCTAAAAGGCAGGATAAACCTTAGTGGATAAGTACCAGTAAGGTGACCAAGGCAAGTTTCTATGACTGGGACGAGGCTCTTTGCAGTGTGTGGCCTACACTGAGGAAGCCATTAAAGCAAAGAGGAAGACTGGTGTTCCAGAAGGAAAGGGTTGTGTGTGACCTTGTGACACGACGCAGACAGCATCCAAACAAGGAAGAGTGTCACTGAATCTGGCGTCAGGGCCTGTGTGAAAAGGTGACTTGGAGTTATATGTGAAGAAAAGGGAGGAAAAGAAAACCCTGCCCTACCTGCCTTGCATCTTCCCCTTCGCTACTCATTTGCTCCAAGAGGTAGCACCAGGATATCTAAGGACAAACTCCGATGGACCTAGCACGGGGTCAAGAATTTTCAGAACTGAACCTTTTACAAGATAAAGACAAGTTTGGATCTGGAAACTGAGCTCAGGGGCTGCAAAGGGGTTCACTCAGCCTCTCCTCGCAGCTCCTGTCAGGTGGGTGCTACCACCTTACTGCTTAGCAGTGAGGAGAGAAACAAGTTTCAATGCATGAAAATGCAGTAACATCACAAGAAATTGATCTTTGTCTTCATGTAGATTAATCTTCGTCTTCACAAGGCAGGCAGAAAGCAGCCCCACAACTGATTACTTAGGAGGACTACCCGTTAAACAGGGTTACATAGTCAGAGGTCTAATTCTGTAAACTAAATAACCTATCTGGTTGTTTTTTTTTTCTTGTAGCAAAATATAGCGATTCCTCACCACTGAATAATGCCATCTGAAATGTTTAAACAGAACGGTGTGCTTAAAAACTGAGCTTTCTGGTTTGTGGGTCTAATTTCGGAAAATCTTTTAGAAAATACATCCCCTGAAGATATATTGCTTAGAGCCTGAATGCTTCACCCAATCTTTCATTTGATTATTGAAGCCTGGATAATTTGTATCAGCAAGTGATAAAATGCCAAAGAAGTGGGATGGAAACCGTGAAAGAATGCTCAATAAATACCAAAGAACTCCTACTGACACCAGGAACCAGGTCTTAAAGCATTGTGTTTTAGATTAACCCTTAGACCTTCATCTGGCCCTAGTACCCTCAGGAACTGTTCATGCAACTTTTAAGATAAACACACCACTCATTAGTGTTTATTGAAGTAATTACTTTTTGTAAAGGTATCCTCCACAAATAAATTACCATGTACTCAAGACACTGAAATGGTCATAGGTATTATTTTCTTTATTAGAAAAATAACAAGACCTTAATTTACAAATTAAACTACCGATTTCCTTTACTATCTACATACCTATTGCTGGGACACTTATTTAACACCTAATCTGTTTTTGAAAGGAAGCTGTATCATAATTAAATTAGTACTTGCATAGTCTGACCAAATGAACTAATAAACATGTGAAATACTAAAAAACAATTTTGATTAAAAACATACTACAGTACATTGAACTTACTGAATGAAGATGTCTGTGAGAGACTTCTTTTCATTTTGCATTCCCAGTCTTGCTTCCCTCTAGTTAAAGCAACTATCACTGAGGTATAATGAGATAACAGTGCAAGGCTTGAGATAAATTTTGTTGCTTGTCTCTATTTTTGGCAAGGAAAGCATCATTAAACAGTGTTTTATTGTGCAGTTTTATGTCAAACTGTACCTCCGTTATCATTTTTAAATGCATAAACCAAATCTAATATGGGTGTTTAACATAAATGGATTCTTTTCTGTTTCTGAAGGATTGCATTTTACTGTCAAACTGAACAACTACAGAAGTGTAATTTAAAACAATTTTCAATATCATTATTAAAAAAATAACAAAAAGCAAAGTAAAACAAAGCAAAAAAAACAACTTGGCAGGGGAGGGGTTAGAGGGACCATCACTGTACAGGAGCAGATCTAAATTTCCATTATAAAGTAACTTCAAGGAGCAAAAGCGAAGAGGTCTGAGCTGCGGGGAAGCTAATTGTTCATGTTCATTTTCTTGTGAATTCCTTGCTTCACTTGCCCACACAAACACAACAGGAAGGGACTTCCTCACTGTGGCCAACCGCTACGTAAGACGTATCTTGATATAGGACCAAGTATTATGTTCACTATGACTCTATTCATCTCAGGTTGGTTGGTTGGTTGATTTTTTCTTTGTTTGTTTGTTTCATTTCTAAGCAGCTCTTTTGAAGGCAGAACACTACTTCGATTATTACAGATCTCAGCAGACCTAATTATTTTGAATAGCAAAACTTGCAGCACCATTTTCCTTAGTTGCATTGATTGTAAAAGTGAAGTAAGGTCAACACGCCAGGTATCCCACTTTACACATCATTTCACTTTGCAGAATATCCTCCACAAGACAACTAACTGCAGAACACAAAAAAGCAATGTTATGTCCTTACTTTATTATAAGTTAGACTTTTATCTAGGCCTTACTCAGCTTTTTCCCAGTTTTGAAGTCATTTCATGTCTGGACTTTCATATCTACACTTGCAAAGCAACAGACAACAAATAGTTTCAGTGCTGACAATCCTTCAAAATATTCCAGCAATTCTCCCTTTTCCAGTAATTCCAAAATAAATCATCTCTACCACTGCTGGTTAAGGAAGAATCACTAAACATAGCCCAAATCACTGAAATACACTGGACTACGTACCATTAAACAGGTACAAAACCAAACCAGTAACACCATTATAGTGGGAACCCCTGAATGTATTACTTTTGTTGGGGTTGCTGAGGTCTCAACATTTCAGAGTAACTCCACAGCAAAGACATGCCATGACAGCAGCTATCAGTGTAGCAGGGCTCAGCCTTTCCATTCCAGGTGCTGAAGGGGAACATCACAGGGGAAAAAAAAAAGAAAAGGGGACAGAGAGAGGCATTATGAAGAAAGCAAGAAGTAGCCTTGCACTGGCATAGCTATCGTACACAGTGATAAGAAGCAGAGCTCATGTCCTTGAAAATACAATGGTTGAGAAAATGAAGTCATTCACAAGATCTTCAGGAAAACATCTGCCACAAGGCGTGCACTGAACACAGAAGGGCACATTCTGACTGAGCCTCTGGGAGGGATCATCGTACCAGTAGTACATGTTCAAACAACATAGGGAAAATCTTACAATTTCCATTATCTTGTTGACTTGCTGAGCTAGGCTGCAAAAATCAATCCAGGCCCCTAGCTCCCCCCAGATACCACTTCCACTCCCCCAAAAGTCTGTTTTCCTTGCTATGCCGGACTGGCAGGTGGTACTCTTCCAGATGTCCACCTTGAGTGTTTCCCTTAGGAATACTCATTTCACATATGGTCTGAAATAATATCACCCAGTTTTACAAGGGCAAATGTGTTTCATTGGTATTTGAATTATCTTGCACCATCAGCCTGAGGCATGTGATGCATGAGTCTATCCAGGAAAAACACACACACAGGGCGTTGTTCCTTACGGTAATTCCTTACTGCAAAGCACACGAGTATCACGATCTTTTTGTGTTTGGCCAGATCTAACATCTTCCAATTTAACACCAGGAAAATGCAATCTTGAAACAAAGGCATGGAAATTTCTCACTGAATGAAGTAACAAAAAGCAACTTCAGTATATAACACACTTTCACAACAACTTGTGTTTGCACAGTTTGACAATGGAAGAAAAACTAAATAATGATTCCTGCACATCACCAAGACTGCCTACATGCAGCATGACAATAAGAGGCATAGAAAGGGCAGTGGCAATTATACGAGGGTTGAAATGAACAAAAAACAATGAATGTAATTTCATAGGAATGGATTCAGTAGGTGTATGATAAATAAAACACTGTGCCGTAGTAGGCAAGTCTAACAGTCACACCTATTGAAAACAGCACTTCAAAACTTTGGGAAGTTTAAACACATACAAGTAGAGAAAGAGGGACTAAGAGCAAATAAAGGAGAGCCGAAGCTTGGAGTGAAGACAGACAGCAAGCCAAGGAAGACAACCCATGTTATTCCACAGACAGGGAGTCAAAAGTATTGTTAAAAGTGTGAGAAAATGGCAATGAGTACAGAACAATATTAAGAGGTGGAAGGCTGAACAAGCAAGCAGCTAAGAAGGTATCTGGATGGGCAGTTATACAGTAACACAAGTAGCAATACAGAATTTCAACATTATAGCAACTTACAGGAAGGTAGAACTGGATAGATCCATGGGTGATGTTTTCTGAAGCACTCAACTGAAAGCAACTCAAATGTAAAACCATATGTGAAAGCAAATTGCTTTTCTGAAGCAATTCAACTGCTGCTGAAACCCAGCTAAAACTTCTGATTTGTTAGGCCAGTTCTGATTTCTCTTGAAAATCCATCCCAAAATCATATTTAGAACTGATAAAGACAAAGACCGAAATGTTCAAATAAGTGTAAGTCTTCAGAGTAACATTAAAATAACAGTAGTACACTTCCTAACTCCTCTAGCTACAATGATGGCATTTGGATGGCATTCAGTGCAAATTTAGGGCTTTTTCTTTACTCTTGCATATATTCATCTCAGATGATACTACACTAGTAGGATACTGTACTGATACTACATAAAGTGTAGGTTTGTATCTTCACCTGTCCACGGAAATGTTAAATTTAGTGTACAGAATAACCACCTGCAGTAAGCAGATTCCGATTATATAACAACGCTGTCTAGCACCCTTCTTATTTTAAGGAGTAAACAACCCACTTAGGAAAGCACAACATTTTTCCATCTTCAACCTGTATGCTTCCAAACTCTCAGATGATAAGTTTTCAAAATCACATCTTAGATTCCCTGATGCTGTAAATTAGTGCCACGCCACTGGCTGCAGAAGAGCTGTGTCACTTTATTACAGGTGAGAACACGACCCCATGCTACCAGCACTGCAGGCTGTAGAGCACGAAACGTTTGCAAAACAGTACTGCAGAGCTACCTCACAATGCTCAGCCAATGCTTCTACTTATTCCCTGCCTAAAAAAGCCTACCAAGTCTCTGCTGGGTCTCTTTGCACAAGGTGAGCACACTGACAGCAAAGGGAAGCAGCTGCGATCCCCACTGGGAGTCAGAGCAACAGGGGCTTTGCTGCTGGCTGCTGTGACATCAAGAGACATTTGCAGCCTGGAGGTTCCAGTTCTCTGCTCCGACACTCCCCACCGAGCTACATGTTCGCCATCACCTGAACTTGTGTGGAATCAGTGGAAAAGGACATGATTTTGGTTTAGGAGCACTTCAAACTCCATCTTTCATTACTTCCCGCAGCATAAGGCAAAAGAGAAATGGACAAAACGCTGTATGTAAAAGCCTGAATTTATTAAAATCAGTGGCAAGGCTGAGGAGAGAAAATAGAATATATAGAGAGAATAGTTTGCACTGTCTTGAAATAAGGCAGCTTTTTTTAATCACTTCTTGATGCTTTAAATAATAACCTGCAGGTGATGTATAGTGCAAACTGCCTATCTCTGGGGAAGAAACACATTTCTATCAAATTAACCACTTTAAATTATATGATTTATATCTTTTCTTCTGTTAAACTATTTAAAATTTAATTGACACGTTTGTTGCCTATAATCAAGATTTAATGAAAGTTTCATTTGTAGTCACCTAACTGAACTACACAGCAGAGCAGGTACAGCAACATGCCACAGCTACTGGTGATGGCTCTATTTTTCCCTGGAGTTTTGCATCATAGCTGACATCGAGACTGAAGTGCTACCATTACAGTGCTGATTTGTCATTATAAATGAATAAGGGAGTTTTTGCTCTTCATTTTACACAGGTGAGATGTGCTACACAGAAAGCAAACCACCTGTGACCAACAAAGAGTGCCACGCTCACAGCCGGGTAAGAGTCAGTTTTCTTGTTCTTTTATGTTAGTAGACATCAAAGCCGCAGCTCGCTACAGTCTCTTTGAAACTGACAAAGTAAAAAGTATAAAGTATAATTAAAGTATAATTACTAAATTATACTTTACAGTATAATTTTTTGAATTAGTTACTGAAAGTAACTGAATTTGACCCATACAAACAGATCCAAATATAATCATGCAGAGTTTAATATATATTGACGTGCATTCAGAAATACAGTAATTAATCTCTTCATGATTAACTGCAGGATTAAACTTCTCCAAACCATGTAAACATTACCATAGAAGTCAATGGAGTCTCAGATGGCAAAGGTTCAGTGGTAGTATGTCTGAAAACTATACTCTATATAAGCTATACTCTAAAAAAAAAAAAAAAAAAAGAAAAGGGCAAAAAAAACCAAACAAACCCAACAACAAAACAAAACAAAACAACAACAAAACCACTACAACAGCAATCCTAGAGAACTTTGCTAGAGTTTGTTTCACGGTTTAACCCAACAGGGATTAATTTGGCAACTAGGCAGCCACTTGACTTCACCAGTAATTTGACAGCTGTAATAAATTAAATTGTTTTAATAAATGCATTCATGCACAAAACAGAATTTTAAATTTAGAAAGGTAAGAGTATGTTTAGCTTAAATCAAAAGAACAGTCTCATGTTCAGCATCAAAAGGAGGAAAAAAAGGAAAAACTCCTTCATCTAACGCACCAATGACAGTCCCTCATTCAACCTGGGTCCCCAACACTGTTACCATTTTGTCCCTGCTCCTTTCCCAAAGCATACAACCCTTACTCAGATTCTGGTGAGAGATATAAGTAGATGCACTAGAGGTGTGAGTAATTCATTAAAGAATCTGATCTAAGAGTGAGGCCAGTTGCACTCTGTGCATAATCTGCTTTATATCCACCTACGTTTCCGTGAAACACCTACATTGCCTCTTAAAGAAAGGGAAACTCCCCCAAACCAAAGCAAACAGAGGCTCCAAGTTCCACACTTGATTATTTTTAGAATCTGGAACTGTGCTGTGCATTGTTGATAGTTCCTCAGCCTTATGACAGCAGATCACTGTGAATTAAAAATAAAACTACTGGGAAACACTGAATTGATCGCACCAAGATCAGCGACATTTTTGCAAGCTTTGTGGGATCAAAATTAAATATAAGGTCTATATCAGAAAGTAGGAATTATTATTAATAAATAAACAATTTGATCTTTTTTTTTTTTTTTCCCCTGGTGTTAACCTATGTAGTGAAAAACTTTTGGTTCAGCTATTGAAACAAACCCAAACCTGTTACATCATCGGAGAGAAGGGATTATTCCCTGCTATGGGGATAGTCCATTTTCAGTCCTTTAGCAAATGTGAATGTATTTTTCAATCTGATTTGGGATTAAAAGATTCTTAAGCATTATCCCGAGGGAAAATAATCTGAATCATTTCAATAATTTGTTTATTGAATTATTTCACTTTTTCTATTTCTCTACGATAGTACAGAAAACATTTAATCGAGTTAGTCTGAAACATCACAGCACTGCTCATCTCAGTGAACTGTGACATGCCTTCTAAAGTCAAGACACCAAAAGATATAAATGTTACCTTTTCATAGGGTTCAAATTCTTGAACACTTCTTTCCCCCCACTAACAGCCATCTGCATCTAATTAGAAATGATGGTATCAGCTGGAGAACATACCTATGTCATGGGGTGAAAGGCAGAAAATGATCCATAAACAATCTCAAAACCTACATCCAAATTTTCCTGGAATGCAGTAAAGAAATTATACTCTCCAATGGATGAATGTCAATTTTTTTTTAAACATCTTGTTTTCTGGATAAGGATCCAGAAGTCTGTATCAGGTTTCAAAAATTGTTACTTTCAAACACATCTTTAAATTTGAATTATATTAACTTTATTTGTAGATATGGGTGAAAAAAAAAGTTTCTTCTAACAGGGGAATTAGTTGAATAAAGTGCTAGAATAGACTAGAAAGCTATTCATGGACTTTTTTAATAGTATACACACAGATACTATGTTGACAGTGAAAAACCTTGAAAGAAATAGAAACTAGAGGGAACTTATTGTTCATATAGTTATAATAAAAATAAAGATAAAGCCCTTTTCTTAGTAACACCAGCAAAAATTGGTCACTAGTCCATCACAATCAATGGAATAGAGTCATGCATTAAGTGGTACCAGAATCAGCTTAATAGTGTTTAAGTGATCATTATAAATAAATACATGACTGTTAAAGTATGCTGTTATGAGCAGTTAAAATTAATAACATTTTGGTTGGCCAGAAAAGAAAATAATAAAACAATTCAGAAACACTGCACATATGGCACAATTTTATTTTTTCAGTTTTGATTTTGAATTGAACAAGATTTTCAAACACATGATTAAAATTAAGCGGAGCTGATAAAGAATGCCAAATGCCAACATTTCATTCAAAGGATCTCTTTGCATAATTACAGGCATGATTACAGGACCTCTATGAATAATTAGCTGAATGTGGCTCAAGGGAAAGGCGCGTTACAGTAAATGGCGGACAGCAGCATCTCCAGGGCTGCTTGCTTTTCACACGTTTTGATTTAAAACACTGCGGTGGGTTCCCACCGTGAACTGTTCATTTATTTCCTTAAAACAGACACCCAGCAGTAAAACCATACAGCAAAACACAGATCTTACCAGGTAACGACAAAAACTTCAGCATTTAAACGCCTCATAATAACTTCCAAATGCACACACACGCTTCCTTCCTTTAGCTGCCCTCTCCAAAGAGGAGGAAGGAATATGGTTACTGGACAGCAGCACCTGCTGCAGCAGGAGGGGCAGCCAGACAAAAGTGCCCTGAGCTGGCAGTTCCTGCCCCATCCTGAGAAAACAACCGCTTCCTCGGTGCATGCAGGGACCCTCGCTGGTGACAAGCACCGCAGGAGGACCTCAGGGTGATTAATCAGTGCTGAGGCCAGCTACGTAAACAGGAAGCTTCTCCTCTCTGAGCTTTAAAAAAAAAATCACACTTGGATGTTAAACTAGTTTAATTCTATCTGGATAGCGTGGTTACAACCTGGTTTTTCTTAATGTACCCACAGCATGGTACCATTTGATGGGGAAACTTCCTGCCACATAACTCCATTAATTCTGCAGAGCAGTGCTGTGTGTTTTTGGACATAGAGTTCTCTAGGTCTTTAATACTTAAACATAACTGACTAAACCTGGAAAAAACGTGTATTAAAGATAAGCCATCCATCAATGACTCTCAGATGTTTTAATTTATCTGCACAGGAAGCAGAGAATATTGTTGGAATATTAATTCGCTGTATAAGCTTAAAATATGTATGTAAAATGTCGGTTCAGCTGCCTTTCTTCTACTTTCCTCTCTTAACCTTCATATTACAAGATGTAAATGCCTTTAAACGTAACTACCACTATGTACCAGAATGTGTCCAGACACCTCACAGAATGGCTGAGGTTGGCAGGGGCCTCTGGGTCCCCTCTGGCACAACCCCTGCTCCAGCAGGCACCCAGAGCAGGGTGCCCAGGACCACATCCAGGTGGCTTTTGAAGATCTCCAGGGAGGAGACCCCACAGCCTCTGGGCAACCCGTGCCAGTGCCCGGTCACCCTCATATAAAGAAAGTGTTTCCTCATGTTCAGAGGGAACCTCCTGTGTTCCAGTTTGTGCCCATTGCCTCTTGTCCTGGCACAGGGCACCACTGAAAAGAGCCTGGCTCCATTTTCTGTGTAACTTCCCTTCAGGTGCTGATAGACACTGAGATCTCCCTGGAGCCTTCTCTTCTCCAGGCTAAACAGTCCCAGCTCTCTCAGCCTTTCCTCGTAAGAGATATGCTCCAGTCCCTTGATTACCTTGGTGGCCCTTCATTGGACTCTCTCCAGTATGCCTAGATCTCTCTTGTACTGGGGAGCCCAGAACTGGATACACTACTCCAAGTGTGGCCTCACCAATGCTGAGGGCCCACATTTTCCCTAGTCTTCCTCTTATCACTGAGGTAGAAGCCCTTCTTGTTGCCCCTGACATACTGGCCAGATTCATTTCATTTAAATTTAGCTTTCCTAACTCTATCCATGGATGCTCTGACAATGTCTCTGTATTCCTCCCAGATTACCTGTCCTTGCTTCCACCCTCTGCAGGCAGGCTTTTTGTGTTGGAGCTTGGCCAGGAGCACCTTGTTCATCCATGCTCACATGAGCTCATCCTCCTCACAGTTTTGCCTGGCTTCTTCCTCTTTGTTGGGATGCATTGCTCTTGAGCTTGGAGGAGGTAATCCTTGAATATTAACCAGTTTTTTTGGGCCCTTCTTCCCTTCAGGGCCTTATCCTTACCTACTGTCACCACTGCTGTATGATCTCTAACCATACAGTGCTGAGGCCCAGATAAGGATTCGCAGATCGAAGACCTTCTGAGCACCACAGACACTAGTTCTGAGGTGTTTTAATACTGACTGAACAGACTGCTGGTAGCTTTTGTTCACCTTAAAGAAGCAGTGCAAGTATTCTCCAAAATCTGCAATCATTAAAAACATTCATACTCCTTAAAACAAATGGAAGTCACAAGATAGCTAAAATTACCAAATGCATACTGACTCCCTGTGCCTTTGTGTGAATTCTCTCCTTTGGGATTAGACACAATGACAAGGACAAAAGCTATTAGCTAAAGGACAAAAGCTATTAGCTAAAGATGAGTCACTATTTCTAGGAGCCCAAGTTCTCAGACCATTTTTCACCATCTCCTCCTCTCCTGTCTGCAGCACTGCAGACCGCAATCCCATTGCTCCCCATCTCCCCACATCCGTGGTTGTGTAACATCTTGAAGACCACCGCTGCAAATGCTTACGCAGCAGAAGTATTATTAGAAAAGTATTCTTAGCTACCAGTAATTCAGCTTAGCAAGTGGAAACCAGTGAGAGAGCCAACTCCACCTGATCAGCCAGCTCTTCCTGCACCACAAGCAGGTGTCCTGGGAACCACTAGTGGCCCACAGACCACAAGTTTGGGAATCACTGTCCTATATAACACACAATCCTCTTATTATAGCACACCATGCTCCTCGTCTTGCTCAGGCTACTATTTTAGGTTTTTTCCTTACCAGCACAGCATTTCCTATGACAGTAGCAATTTACGGCTTATATCTGGTAACCATGCCCACACTTAGGTCTGTCCTTTGTTGGACAACTATCTAGCAACCAACAAGATGAGTAACGCGCTCAAGTCTAAATTCAGTTTTACCCAAATGATTTCATTAATATTTTCTGTAGTGCTATATCACTTTAGATGAGGCAGAATCTGACTTGAAGTCAATTTTGCAGTTTCATTAAAAGTCAGAAGGCTGGAAAAGCAAACTCAGGTGAGTAACAACAGTAAAGAACACAGCTAAGAAGCAATACATCAGCAATATATCACATAAATTATGCTGCACATGACTTCCAAATTTTCCATTTCACTTCAAAACTTCACACTGATGGTACACTAACAAATAATTAATGTCTTCACAGATTTGCTTTCTGTGCAAAAAAAAAGCACTTCTATGCTTTTTCCTATATTGCTTCTTAAGGATATAACCCAATTTCAAAATGGTCTGCAAAGATCCTAATCTCCTGCTAAAGAGAAATCAATGGAAACAGTCTTTTGGTGGACCATAAATCAATGCCTACCTCTTTTACCATTCAAAATGAACTAAGGATAGTTTAACAGATTTTAAACATTGAAAGGAACACCATTACCGTCTACAGCCCATGTATAGAGAGCTCTATACAGCCTTTACTGGCAAAAGCTGACCGGAGTGCTAAAAAAAATATCTAACTTCCCATCTTCCAGGACTTTTAAAGAAATTTGCAGCAAGACTGCATTTTTTAGTCCTTATTTTAAAATTAGATAGCCACAACACAGTTCTAAATTAGCAGTAAGTATCAAATTAGCAATGAATAATTTCAGGATTTGTTCAGTGAGATGTGTTAGTTTTAACTAACATTTTGTTTCCTATCAAAAGAAATTGAAAGGCTGTTGAAAAGTTTCCAACTGGCTACTATTCATTGCCATCAGACGAGCTACTCCTAAACAATGGTCTTTAGTCCTTTTGCAGTAATCAGGCATTTCTATTCAACTGGATATCATAATGTACAGCTTACAGCTTCAGTCTCCACCATTCATAACCTGTTATAGTGCCTCCCTCCAAACTGAGCAGCTATACTAGCATTTTGACAGAATAGTTTGAATGTGAATAAATATGGAACAATTTTGTACCTTAATTTTATTTTTGAGTTTTACCCTTAGAATTTTCTTAAATCAAAAAGTTTACAAAGTATTCAAGAGTAACACTGTTCAACAATTTTCTTCAATTTCTTTAAAAAGCACCAAAGTATTTTTCATTCTTTTCTTAAATTGTTTTCTGCAGTTTAAGGGAAATCATACGTTTAAAAGACAGAGAAGTCCAACACAATTTATTTTCTTCTGATTTCACTGTCTATAAAATGAACATTCAGTGATGGCTACGTACCATGAAAACATGATTTGCATTTAGTCTTTCAACTAAGTCTGAAGACCACTCATTTAATCCTTAGGAAAATACTAATTTAAGATAATTAGGGGACTGGAGCATCTGTCATACAAGGAGAGGCTGAGAGAGCTGGGTCTGTTTAGCTTGGAGACGACTGACAGGGGATCTTATCAAAATATAAATCTCTGAAGGGAGGATGTCAAGAGGATGGGGCCAGACTCTTTTCAGTGGTGCCCAGCAACTGGGCAAGAGGCAACGGGCACAAACTGAAGCACGGGAGGTTCCATCTGAAAATGAGAAAACACTTCTTCACTGTGAGGGTGACAGAGTACTGGGATTGCCCAGAGAGGTTGTGGAGTCTCCTTCTCTGGAGATATTCAAAACCCGCCTGGAGGCCATCCTTTGCAATGTGCTCTGGCTGATCCTGCTCAGCAGAGGGGCTGGACCGGGTGATCTTCAGAGGTCCCTACCAACCTCAACCACTCTGTGACTCTGTGCTCCTCTGTTCAGGTAGTAGCCTCTGTTTTGAAAGCAGGGCGTTGAGCATGTTTAACATGTTCTTACAGGAAGCGATAACTTGTATTTTAAATAAACTCTTCTGATGTCTAATAAGTTACTTGGTTAGAAGTAGAAGATATTTACGTTATCAGATCAGAAATCTCAAAAGCATTCATCAAAAGAGTGATGCATTAAGAAGCTCCAGAACTTAACAAAAAATATATTAACTGTGGGTATACACACCTGTTATCTTTACTCTAAAGCAAAAATTTGCCACATCTGAATTATGTTCTATTTGGGTACATTTTTTCTTTTGTCTATTAACATGTCTTTAAGGTTGAAATTAAGCAAATGATGTGCAATTACCTGCACCTTAAAAAGGCTTACAACAATGCAATCATAACAGATTAGGCACAGTAAACTATCAAAGTAGGCAGGCAGGGGTTTTGGTATTATAGAAGAACCCGTTCCTAGGTAGTATTTGTTCAAGGGGCACACGCACCTTTATTGTTAGGAAAACTATAAATCTATAAATCAGTCTCAACATCAGACAATGGAAAGAAAACAGTAACACTTTTCAACATGTGAACAGCATATAAAGATTATGTTGGCTTTAGACAAAATGATTAAGAGAGGGCTACTATGCTGCTCCTCTTTCTGTTATTTTGCCTACACCTAAAGACTGATGGCCTAACTTACAGTCACAGCACTGTTCAATCACTTTTAAAAGCTGAGAAGGGTAAGGAAGTCTAAACTGAGATATAACTTCTTTATTTCATTCGGAGAGTAAAAATAATTTTCAAATCTTTTTGCAGAGTGGAGTGCTACAAGTAGAATTATGACAATGAAATGTTCAATTAATGTTGCGCGTCTTTCTGGAGCACAGTTTGCAAGAGCTCTCTGAGTATAAAGATACCATACAGAAGTAAAAATGAAAGACACAGTTTTGCTCAGTTTTCTCTATATGATGTGCCTCCAGTAAAATAGGAAAGTTGTCTGGTAACTGCTACTGGGAAACTTGCTTTAGTCTTTCTGAGACTTCCAAATTCTACTGGATCTAAATGTAACTAGGCATATTAACACATCCTTTCATTTTAAAACCTTTATTACTTCACAGAAAGCAACATTTATATGTTAAGTGAACTATTTAAATGTCTGCACACTCTAAGTCAGTGGTCTCTGATGTGGGGTGCATACGCATTGGGATGCAGGAAGAAAATATGAGAACTTCAGTTGCACGTGCATATAATTTATGAAAAAATATAGATAGTAATGGTGTATGCTCAAATTTTTTTTAACTGACAGGGGTGCACGATCAAAAAAGATTGTAGATCACTGTTCTGAATCAATCTGTATGTAGTTTTCCAATGCTGTACATTAACAATACCCACATAGAGTTGGTTATCATGTCTTGCTGGTCATTGGCACATCAAAAGATTTTTAACAAAAAGACAAGCAACCTGTCCCCTGCAAACATCCCATACCCCAGTCTCAGAAACATTTACTTGCTTCCTAAACATTCACTACTTCAGTACAACTACTTTTAAATTCAGAGATAATTAAGTCTGTCCTCAAGTGTTCAATCTCTGAACTGGATATTCCTTTAAGAAAAAAAAGGCAAACGTTTATAATCGTCTGTTTTCAATGTAAATACATTTGAGACCTTCCTCTCTTGTCTCTCAAGACTGCAATCAGCAAACTCTCCTATGCTCTTAATAGCATTTATTTGACTGACGAATCTAATTTATTTAAAAATACTCTTTCCCTTAGCGACTTCTCTTTTCATAAAACTGTTTTGTGGAAATATAATGAAAGCATTTAAAAAAACTTGACATGCTGTTTTTACTAGGCACAAGCTCTGCTGGAGAAATGAGAGAGGTTACAAATATCTGTGTGTACAAGTTATAGTACCTTCTATCATCTCCATACCACTAGGAGGCTTACAATGTCCGGCATGGCTCACAACCCAGACGGGGTACTGCTGATTTAGTCCACAGTACAAAGCCTGTATAAAGGTCCTGTAATAACCTGCCAGTCCAGGGTTACCTGTCAAAAGAAACACAAAAGCACAGTCAATATTAACCTTTCAACAGCAAGCAAGGTACTTCAAAGCAAACTAAGCAACATTATACTTAAATTTGTTATTTTCTTTAGTACATCTCCAATTTTTATTCTCCCAAACTGAGGGCCTATGCTATTGAACTGTTTTAATTCCATTATCATGGCACACCTGAGAAGCATATCGCAGAAAATGTAGAAGCTAAAACTGAAATTGCAGAAGCTAAAACTGAAGCTCAGCACAAGAGAAAATCTCCTTTTGCATTAAAGCTCAAGCAGCTTGCTTATCTCTCCCATCAAGGCACATGAAAACCAGGCAAATGTAAAGAAATCCCGAGATCTTACAAAGATATCACAGACATTAACGTGTGTACCACTTGATCCAGGTATCTGTCACCCAGAACATGGAATTTCTCTCTGTTACCACTTGAAAACAGGTATGCTATTTACAGACAATCCAATATTTGGTCATTTGGTCAAGATTTCAAGATTTCCATACAAACCTTTAATCTTTACTCCTCACATTTTTTTTTGTTTGTTTTTCTTTTGCATATGAGCAGTGACAAAGTGTCGAGGAGCTTAAGTTGAGAGTAAATCCATATGAAAATGAAGCAAGCCTTGCTTCCCGATTCCCCCAGGATACATAAAAATTCCACACATATATAAAAACATATAATTTCTCTCTATTTATTTCCTTTTCCAGGGTAGTCCCCCACTGGTTTCTTATTATCATTTAGACATCAGCAAAGCCTGCCATTGTAGCTATGATTGCTCAATTGTATGCCCTTCACTTGCATACCAAACAATTCTTGGTTTGGATATCATCAACAGCAGGAGGAGGCAAGAGCAGTATTGTGTAAAGAGGCATTCAGCTTTTAAGACAAAGACGTCCCAAAATAACACAAATGTATTATTGCAAGAATATGAGGGAGAAAAAAAGATCAACACTAAAATTGTGTAAATTCCTTTGTAAAAGTCTGACTGTAATAACAGGCTGAGGCAGTGTAAGTACTGACAGGGGCAGAGAAGGAGAGGAGTTGGAGCTGACATCAAACGAGCACTTGTAGAAATGGCAGGCGGAGGTAAAATGTGGGTTTATTCCCCTTCTTCCCTTCATACAGTGGGCATTTTGGGCTCTTTTACTTCAACCCTTTTGCTCTTCAGATAACATACAGTGAGCTCGTTGCTCTCCAAAGAGGCTTTCCCTCAGTGTAGGGTTTCCAGAGGAGCACTTACAGACCACAGAGAAGCAGTGCAGCAGGCACCTGCTGCTACCTCTGGCACAGACACATGCTCAGAAGCTGGTGAGCCCCTTGTTCACGCCAGTGATGATACACGGGCAGAACATAAAAGCCTTCCACTCTAGGCAAGATATTACACATGCTTCATCCATCACTTACATGTAATAGACTATGAGTCTCCGATGGTTTTTAAATCTTAAAAAAAACTGATCTTGAAACAGTATTAGTTTTACTGGAATACATAGATTTGGAAAATGGAGAAAAAAAAGAGAATAGTGTCAGTTATTTTGTGCTTATAAGCATCTCTTTGTAAGCTTGAAATTAAAGAAGAATTAAAATAAGCTGTTGTATACACAAACTCAAGAATGCACAATGAAATTTTTGGAAGCTGATTTCCAGAAAATCCATTTAAAATTCCCAGGGGTCACACATACAAGCCTTTACATTTCCCACCTTCCTACGACCTCATTTTATTTAACCCATAAAAATGTTCATCTACTTTTTTCATTTTTATACTTCAAAAGTGTATCAGAGATGGAGCCCCAGAGATAAGATGATTAAATCTAGACATTTGTCAAGCTTCTTGGGTTGGAGTTACATAGAGGAAACTTGTCATTCAGCAAGGTTGAAGATGAAAGTAGCAGCAACCCAAAGTAAAGTGCATTTTTTGCAATATAAATAGTCATGAAGTTTCAGCACTATACTCAGTCCTGCAATATAATGGAATCTTGGGATCAAGGAATCATGTTAATCTTAAAACTAGCCTTTCTTCTTGACGTTTTTTTCTGAGTATCTGTTTCAATTATTCTCTCCTTTAAAAATGCAAAACAAAGAAAGGCAGGAAAATAAAAACAGCTGTCTTTCAAATGTCCTTCCCATCCTCAGCCAGGTGAACCTAACATGTAAGGATGTAAGGACTCTCATGATTCAGCCATCAGCTGATGATCAGGTAAGTACGAAGTGCTCATGAACCACTGAGTGAGGCTTTGGATCAAACACTACACAGAGCTTGAAGAGCGGTACCACTTTTCTTGGAGAAAAGGGGATTTTTATTCTGTGATAAATGGGATGTATATGTTAGACAGATAAAGGAGAAGATCCATAAATGCAAAAGCAACCCCTTTCCCCCACTCTCTGCACACACCTGCTCATGGTAAAAGACATTCTGTGGGGTCAGTTGTTAGATCTGCTATTGATACTTTAAAATGCCTTGAAGGGGTATGAATGAGAACCGCTGGCACAAATGGAAAGGAAAATCAACAACAAAGATTTTAACAGCAAAGCTTTCTATAGAGAAATCACCATGTGTAAAGCAGCTATAAATTCGTTCTTTATTGAACTTTCAGTTTCAGTGGAGTTACTCCAGATTTTCACTGACTTAAGTAAAAGCAGAGCTGTAGTCCCGGCTCTTGAAAAGCCTGTATACACAGAGCTGCTAAGTGGAGAATGTTAACCTCCAATTATAGATCAAACTTGCATCTCTGCAAAGTCAGCTATTTTATACGGTTTTAACTTTAGCTTCTATCTGTCAAAAGACAGAAAGTCTTTTGGGGTGTCTAAAGGGGAGCAAACAAAAAAACTAAACGGATAAAGATTTTTTTTTTTCTATACAAAAGAGTTACAGTAATGGAAATATTAATGGAAATATCTGGGACTTAATATGCACAACAGTCTGTGATCAACAATAGTTTGGGCTTGTCTATTGCAGTCAAAGTGTTGTTCAATTAAACAATCTTATTTTATTTTAAATAAAAGGAACAACCAGGTTCATCACACAGGCATGGAGGTAACGCAGTGCTCATTTGTGCATTTTAAGGATTTCCCAGTACATCAAAACGAACCTGCTTATGTTCTTTCACTCAGCCCCAAAGTGTCAAAAAATAGAAACCATAAGTAAATGCAATGTTAACCTCCCTGATTTGAAGGTTACTCCAGTTATTTGAATAGCACATCAATCCTCAGACACCTCAGGGCACCTGAATCATTCATGCATGCCAGCAAATCTCAAGTTGCAGTCATCTGAACCAAGAAGCACATCTTAAGCAGTTACTCTCAACTGTGCTTAATTTTAAACTGCGTTTATGTTGTTTCAGAAATTTTTTTAAACAATAGCTCTAAGTGGTGGCCATAACAGAAAAAGACACAAAACTCTAAAACACTACGGATTAGCTTAATTTGCAGAAGATTTCCAAGCATTTCATGGGAATAATATGTTACATGGACAATTTGCACAGTGAATCGGACTGCAGTTGGACCACTTTATTCGGTACACTCACAAATGTCAATAACCAAGGAACTCCTGCCACCTTCTCTGTTCCTTTCTGTAACACAAGTCATTTCATCCAGCTGTTCCACATACAACCAGAAGTCTTTCAATTTTTAATCTGAAGATGAAATCTCCTTGCTTTCCTGACGTGTTCCACGTACTGCTAAAGCAAAACAGGGCAGCCTGAAAGAATTTGCAGGGGTGCAACTCTGAGCTATGCAGGGAGAGGTAAATGTTTTCTATCCACTTACACATACTGCAGATACAGGTTTTCAAGAACAGGGAGTTACTCGTTAATCTCCAAACAATTAAGAATGTGAAAATTACTCATAAACATGCATTTGCCTGAATTTTGCTTTCAAATACTTTCTTCTTAGTGTTTTCTCCATTAAGATTTTAAAAACCAGCAGCTTCCTTCTTATTAAGACAGCTAGCAGTGGGGAGACAACAACTTGTACAAACTAAGTATCTGCCCCAGGATATCAGTGATAGATAATCACTTTTATCCTGTTTTCACGTTATTTCCTCTACGAAGTGTCATAAAGACAAACTTAGCCTGTCTTAAAAGGAAATATGCACTTATGCTTGAGATGCTGCACTTCCAAGAAAGAAATTACCTGGATTCAGGAGGTTTAAATCTAGGTACATATGCCATCAATGCAACTCAATCTACCCACTTAAATCTGGATGCAAAACAACAAATATATAATATATAAGGATTATTTAAAAAGTCACAGGCCATACCTAATCCCCACAAGCAACATCAGCTTTTGACTCTTACAAATTGTCAAGAATACTGAATTCTTCTGCAACAGTCAAATATTAATGTAAAATGTAAACTGTAATCAAGTGAGCATTAGTATTAGACAACTCTGTTCAAAAATAATTCTCAGACTTACTGAGGAACATACAATGAATTCCACAATTGTGAAACATTTCAGGTTAGGTATAAAGATATACAACAAAACATATAGGAAAAGCCTTCTCTCCTGAAAGGGGTAGCTCAAAAATGGCTACAGGTCACTCGAAGAGAGACTAAAAGACAAAACGAAAGTAATTCCTAGCAGTTTTGGAAAGGATATCTAACCCAAAAAAGATTTATTTCAGCCTATAGTAAATGCCAAGGGGGGTGGGGAGTGAAGGAGGAGAAATTTATGTGTAGCTAAATCATCCCAAACAGCTGTGCTGTTTCTTGCACCTTGTTTTTGAACCAAGCTTTTGGGCCCTGTGCACTGTCCTCGATGCTTTCAGCCGCGTCTCCCAAAGCCTGCCCATCCGCAGGAGCAGTAGCTGGCACCGGGCTGTGGTGCTTCGTGCACTTCTCTAGCGGTTGCTTTCTGTTTCCTCTGGGACCTCAGCAGGACCATAAAGAATAGAAGCAGCTACATGAATAGAAGAAGGGAAATACACAGCCAGCAGTGGGTTTACAGAGAACTTTGAGGAACTGGAAAACATGCCAGCAATTACCATGAGTTTAATTTTAGAAATAATCCACAATTTCGGAACTAAGTATGTATACCACAGTATTTACACGACAATCTCCTGCAACAAAACCAAATGCAGACTTTTTGTTTGTTTGTTTGTTTTTAAACGAGCAGCCATAAATCACGCTGGAAATCCAGGGGCGCACAGCAGGACCACACAAAAATCATTTTTGTGGCAATGATTCCAACTGCCTCTTTGCAGAGCTGCCAAAGCTCCCAGCTCCGGCCCGAAGGATCGACATGACAAGCTCCTCGCTCAAGGAAACTTAATCCGTCTCTGGTGTCTGACCAGCCACCATGGAAGAAGATGCAACTCCCCTATGTTAATGAATGGAAAGCAGCCCACGCAGATGTCAGGAGGATTTAAATGGAGCATGTAAAAAAAAATACAATGATGTTCTCACACTTGGGAAAAAACTGCAGAAACCGACACCACAGCTGACGATCAGGCCTTAAAAGGAAACACACAGGTTTCTTTGCCGTGCAGGGTCAAGGAATTTCAAATAAAACCTGTCAAATAACATCTGAATGGCCATCACAAACTCATGTCAATTAAACTTTCACCTGTTTGCACATCGAGGGGACTGAAATTCTTAGCTCTGTATTCTGTTTAGAGTGTGTGCGAGGGGAGCAACATCAGCCAAAGAGCAAATAATAACAAAGACAGTATGCAGAAACACATGTGAAAACTCTTGTTTGATCCTCTCTAGCTCTGGAATCGTGAGTTTGGCCGGAAAGCACCTCAATGTGAAAGGTTTTCACAATGTGGTTGTGAAAACAGGGAATCTCATAAGGACTCAGCCAGGTGCCTGTAACTGCTTATTACAGAGGTTTTTCAAGAACATCGCACATATTTCCCCTATATATATATATATATATATTTCCCATATATATATATATATATTTGTTTCTCATCTCTATCTATATATATGGGAAAATATATATAGCTTTTAGCCTGATAGAGCTATAAAACTTATATTTGAGGTTTTATAATACACATTCTGTACACGCATTTCACAAAGCAAGTACACCTGCCTTGCTGTTCTCTAACACTGCTCCACCTTTATGACAAATGTGGGTTCATTTACCTCTGAAGAGGTCCCATGGACAGCCTAATAAACCTGAATTAAACTAACAACGTTGTTTTTTCCTAAGTGACAATTGTGCCTGATGGAAAAAAAAAATCCCAGGAAACTGTGACAGAACAGTTTTCTGTTTTTTTCTGCCTTTTTTTTTTTTCATAGTAATGATTAAAAGCATCTATCCAGACAGATATGAAAACAAGTCTGAAATCCTGATTTTGGCAATGGAAATCTACTGGATTTTGTCTGCAATTGATGTTGCAGGAGTGTAACACAGTTATAAACGTAAATATTGACATACATCTGGTGAGTTCAATGTTTCAACCAGGTAAGACATAAACAAATATAAAAAGAAATAAAAATAAAGTTATCAATGATTCTTTCAGTATGCCTATAAACAAATGATTCTTGAAAGGGAGTTAAGAATCTAAGTATGAAACTGAAAAACATGAGTTCACAATGAAACTGAATTTTTCACTATATTTTTAAAAACGATAACCATGATTTAATAGAGCTCACGATTAACTGATTTTTGTTCAATTTTCTGCATATTAGATTAAAAATTAACACTTTTAATTACATCTCCTGGTACACACCTGCACATACTGTCTCCTGCACATCTGCTTTGGCAGATGAAGACAGATTTTACTACTTTAAAACCCACAGGCTGTTGGTGTGTGTGACCCAGTCTGTGCTGCAGCCCATCCTTCAGCGAGCTCCACCTTGGGTCTGGAATTCCCAGTGGGAATTCTTCAGTTGACTTCAGGGACTGAAGCAGAACTGGAGCAACAGAAAACTAATCTCCTTGTGAAAGAAACAAAGGAGAACAAAGGACGCGGGCAGAAGAGGAACATGAGACTTGGTGTCAAATGGGTTCACAATAAAGCCTACGAAACATTTGAATAACACAACCCTGATGAGACAACATCAGCAGGAAGAATACAAAGACGAAAATAAACAATTCAAAAACAAGATAACCACAAATTATTTGTTTTGTGCAGATAAATAGCTCTGCAGATTTTATCGATTTTGAATAAGATACAAGCAGGAAGCAAACAAATTCAAAAAGCACCAGAAATTAAATTTTCAAATTTGTATCAGAGATCTGTCTATGCTGTACTGCTGATGAGAGCTACAAAAAAAGAAAAGTATAAGCTTGAGAGCTTCAAGGTCATTTATTTTTCTTTCTTCCTTAAGACAGACTTCAGAATAAAATATTTTACAGATAGGTAACAAATAGCTATGGAGAACACGAAGACAGCAGATGTTAGAAAAAAGTCTGAAAATGTGTTGCTGCAATTTTTGTGGAAAGAAAAGATTTCTTTTTGTGGGTCAAGAACGTCAAGGAACATTCTAAGATGTTTTTGTGCTTGCATTTATTAGTGTTCAGAAAGGTAAGACAAAACAATGACCTGTTCTGCATATGATAAACCATGAAGAAAACCCAAGACTGAGGAAAAAGGCCATGTAGTAAAGATATTTGTAACCAGTCCTGAGAAGATATTCCATGAAGACTTCTGCAACTCAAACGCTTCAGTCAAACACTTTCCTCCATCATAAACACAAGTCACTGTGGACAAGCACAGATGTTTAGCCATTTAAGACCTACCATGAAGAGTTTTTGTCCACAAGAGAAGCCTTTAATAATGGATATGAGAGATCTAAGACTTAAAGGTGGAAAGGCGTTATTAAGTACATCTTACTAAATATTTATTTATTCTTATGGGAGCTTTTAAATCCATCAATAAAAAACAAGATTTCCTCTCAAAAACGGAAATCAGGACAATGATCATAATCCTCTATCCTGCTCACAGCAGAAAAACAATGGACCAAGAGTGATGACTTACTGAATGTTTGGCTCTATTGTTTTCATAATCTAGATGCTGAACATAATGGGTGAAATTTATTTTGTTTCAGTGGTCCATTGGAGTTACTATATAGAAATAGGACCACATGTTACCTAGAGTCTGAAAGGAGGCATTTATTTTTCATGATTTTTAAGAGATCACTACATCAAAATATTTATTATCAATGGAAATATCAGCTCTGGTACTTCTAGAAGTAGATGCCAGGAAAGAAGGAAATATACACATTTTAATTGTATTATTTGTACATGATGCACATGACTAAACTGGATTTCCATCATAGGTGGGTCCTCTGGCAGGTACTTTCTTCTTCCCCTCTGCCTCAGACATCATAGGGAAAAAAATAAAAACTTCTTTAAATGGTCAAACAAAGCAAAATACTCTAGAACACAATATTTCCATAACTCAAGCCAAGCTTCTGCACATTGCAGGAGAGGGATTACTTCCTCTCCTGATTATGCTTTGTGGCCAGGCAGGCAGGAAGAATCCATGCTGAAAACAACGCCTCATTAACAGGGAGAGGACATGGAGAGAAGACTACAGACAGAGAAATTTCGGCAAGCCACTTCAGTAAGTCACATCTGCCACCCAGATTTAGGAGAGGGAAATGCTGTCAAGCACAGTTGGAGCTTCAACCATCCTGTCATTACTCTGCCTCCTCCAACTTAACAAGCTTAAATGTGCCAAGCCCCCATCAGAGGTACTGCTGGAGCACTGGGAAATTCAACAAAAGTGGCATATTTCAAGCCTAGATATGACATACAGACTCCTCTTTGCATGAGGAATTTTTTATTTTTAATGAAAGATACATTTTTTTTTTTTTTCTAAAGACAATGGAAGCTGGTGGGCTGACCCAGTAAACAAAGCACAACTGTCAGCATATTTTAAAATATTACTCACAAACAAGTAGTCCATAAGCAGCAAAAATAATGGAGTACAGTGTCCTAAGAATTGAATTTTCTTCTATCTAATACAGGATACCTAACATAGGATAGAGCACACCATTCCTTCAGGGCCTGCTCTACCAGTCTGTATGTTCTCTATCCAAATTCTTATCTTCTCGGTATCTTCGAGTCCCCTTTTGCTCCAAAAGACTGGGGGAAAAACAGCTGATGTGTTCAAAGTTTTACTGGAGTTAGAAAGCAGAAACCAGACAGGTACATAAAAATTAGTGTTACCCACAAAGAACTGTTTTCTCAACAAGTCAAACTGCTTATCCCCATGGAACAAAGAGGAGAGCCGTCAAAGAGCTTTGGTCCGAGTCCAGACAGCACATCTCATTGACAAGTCTTCAAGAACTTGACCCAGGAAGATTTCATTATTCCCATTTTCTAAATGAGAAAAATGGAAATAATAAACAGGCTGTTGTGGTGTAACCCGGCAGGCAGCTCAGCACCACGCAGCTGTTTGCTCGCTTCTCCCCAGTGGGATAGGGGAGAGGACTAGAAAAAAGGTAAAACTTCTGGGTGGAGATAAAGGCAGTGTAATAGGACAGAAAAAGAAGGGGTATTAAAAATAATAACGATAAGAGAATCTACAAAGCAAGCGATGCACAATGCAATTGCTCACCACTCACTGACTGATGCCCAGCCCATCCCCGAACAGCAGCAGCTGCATGCAAGTATGTGAATCCGAAGTGTTCTGCTGCTTTTCTCACAGAAATATAAATCTATGCTCTTGTTACCTTATCTTCTGATAAGAAAACCTGTAGTCAAGGGGAAGGAAAATACATATTCTCTTATCCTATATAAACCCATCTATCTAGGTTGCTATGCTACACGGACTTTAGACTGTAACCTGTTTGCATTGATTGCTGTTGCATTGCATATACCAGCTACTGAAGTGTAAGAAAGCTCCTTTTCAGCTGTCAATTTTTATTCAGGGAAAAAAAAAAAATCAAACCAACCTAAAATCTGAATTCTCCGCATCAAAATCTGTGAACTCAGGGTCAAATATCAAGAGTTGGCAGCTTCATCTGGAGCTGCGGTGCGAACACCAGCACAAGCCACAAGGCAGGGGCATTCACTGCGAATCACTACCGCCTGGTGTGACCCGTGGGGCACCAACTGCTCCAGAAAAGTCTCAAGACAGAGCGTGTGAACCCACACACACGCTGTGCGTGCTGAGGACGGACACCACAACCCAACTACGGGAAGTTCTGCAAGGAGCCTGCTGAAGGAACCCCATCCATCCCTCCCAGACTGCCATTCCCACCCCCCTACCATGGCTCACCAGCCTCTGACTTACACTGGCACAACTGCGGGGCCGTGCTGTGAACCCAAACAGGGAACGGTTCCAGCTTAAAATCGACCCCAGAAATAAATGTATGTATGTACTTAACTCACAGCATGACCTCCCAAACTATTGTTCTGGCGTAACCGAGGGGCGGAGTGGCACAGTGTGGTGGGAACAGGAATACCTTATGCCACTATTGTTGACAAACATTTTGGATTGTGAAATTATGGCCTTACGAAGTTTGTTTTAAGTGCTCCAAGCATTAAACTCTTAGATTTCCAGTGCCTGGTGGGTCTTAATATATAAACTAAACATTTTCTAACTTGTGTTATACTTTAGACTCAGCAGAGTCTGCTTTATGGCCTTAAGACAAGGGCTTGATGGTTGAAGGCAAGAGCTCGATGAATACCCCAGGTCCTCCTCCCAGTCTCCAAAGGGAGGTTCAAATACATCCCACTTTCAGTAAAGCAAGGAACAGCAGAGACTTTCCAGGAAAGCTGTGATTGCCTGACATTGATTACACAAGGTCATTAGAGAGACAGGTGGGATACAGGAAAAAAATAATATATTCTTGAGAGCTTTAGGAATACCAGCTGGCTTTCTGCGAGCAGCAGTTCAGGAGGCAAGAAGTACGTTCAAGGCAGCAAGTGGCTGCTTCAAGTCCTCTGATACAGTCGTGCTTGTCACAGGGGCCAAGAGTCCAACACAACAAGGTTCTCAGGACGATTCCCTGCATGAGGTGTAACATATCATCAATAATATCTTTGTTTTTCAGTACCTAAAAACAAAGTACCCTTCCTCTCTGCTTCATTTCTTCAGCTGAGAACTGACAACAGCAGTGCTGCTCTACTTGGGAAGGTCTGGTGGGAATAAGCACAGCTAGCAGAACATGTGTAACTCCTTCTATTTGAAACTACTGGAGGTAAGAAGATAAACACAGAGGACAGTGCTAACATGATGGTAAATATACATCCACACAGAAAACAATGTGTGAATATATATATATGCACACAAAAAACTTGTTAGCTTCAGCTTCAGATCATGAAAACTAAGCCTGTAAACAGAAATCATATGCATTTTTTTTCCAATATTAGCAGGAGAGCAGTTAAACTATGACTTTCATGTCAAAATTATCATTGCATCTAAAAGAATTACTTAATTCAAACCACCCAGATCCAAAGCAAAATCAGCATTTTTTTTTTTTTAACATAATAAAGAGCTGAAGTATTTAAGTGTGATAAGTTATTTTCCTTAGTGTCCTTTGGGTATTTAGTGCTGTACAAACAGAAGATGATACATGTCCTGGTGCAAGTATTTCACAAAACCAGAAAGAGTGGAGCTGCCCAGAGTTAAACATGCTAGGAGAGGAAGTATTCGTTGTCTCACTCTATCCAGTTGTGCTTTTATTGGTAATTTATTTACACATTGTTAGCTGACTGTTACTGAATGCTGGCTTAGAGACTTTGGTGATAGATTAGATAAATTTTGCAAATGGGAAGGAAGATTTGTTTGGTGGTTTGCTACACAATTTGTGAGGATGACTGAAGCATCTATTGAAAAGCAACCCAGTGGCAAGGCTGGGAACAAAAGCCCCAACATTCCAGTCCTTGCATTCTCTGCTCTAAGTGGACTTCCTTTATTTTGCTCCCCATAACACAAGTTAAAGGCATTTTTATGACCTTCAACAACCACCAGAACCATTAATCACTGCCCCATGAATGGTCCTATAAAACTATTTATTTTTTTTTTTGCAATGCACAGACTGTGGAGAAACAGTCTGTGCCTACATATGCATTCAGATGATAGCCTGAAGCCTGCTGGTGTATGGTATAGCTGGCTATTACAGCAAAATGCTTTCCAAGAAATGCTATATTTTTTTTCTAATCTTTAGAACAGCTCCCTCTTCTGGCATACCCTTTCCATACTGTGTTTAAGCACCAATTTTCACGCCTTAGCAATTTTTAATTCTATTTGGTACCAAACACTCAACAAACACAGACTTCAGTGTTATGCAGTATGGCTGTGAAGGCAAGAAGCGGGCAGCTGAAATTAACAGTTCTTGGAAAAGGGGCTAATTCCAATCAACTATTTAACTAAGGTTATCCATATGTTTATGTTTACTACCTTTTGGGTGCACCCCCCTCCAAAAAATACATAAAGATCCCAATCCACACCTGGACAAGAAGCCTGGATGACCAGGTAGTGATAGTGATAAAACTGCAAAGGTACAAGGTCAGGTGGGGCTGGACAGACAGTTTGATTGCTGGAGCTCTGGCACTATTCAGTCAAAAAAATAATCTTTTACTGCTTAACGCAGACAGAACAGGTTCTTGATTTTGTTCATAAAGTTGTTGCTGGAGCTCATTCAGTGACTGTGAGCACAAAGCGTACGCGGCACTAGAACAGGAGCCAGAACCTCGAAGTGCCCTTGCCCAGGAGGTACAAAGTCATCTTTCCTCTTCATCTGCCTGTTCACTGCCAGCAGTATTTCCCTCCGCTCCTGTGTGAACGGTGAACCTTGCCATGCCCCGGGGAGGATACACTGACTGACGTGCAAAGGAGGCAGAGGAGGGAAGTGCCTCCCTTGAACGACTGAATGGTCTCACTCCAAAAGCTGATTCTGCTTCACAAACAGTTTTGCTCTTTTTGCTTTTCACTGGTTTAATCGCGCATTAAGTACCAAGGTTCACGTACCAGATTCTGAATTACATAGACGCCAAGGCTGCCAGAAGCTATATGCTGCAACCTAATCCACTAATAGTGGGAGTCCTTACAAGATCTCATGCAATTCTTGCTTACAAATGGTTACAACATACAGATCATACAGCAAGAGGCCCATTTAAGCCCATTGATTTTGTTTAAATTAAAGCATATCCTAAAATCCAACTGAAGAGAATTGGAGTAAACATGCTTTACGTGATTTGTAGAGCCAGGAACATTTTTTTTTTTTTTTAAATGACAAAGTCCTTAGTCTTGGTGGGAACAGTAGCTCCTTTGGTAGGCCTCTGAAAAACTACTCATTCCAGTGATTGCTCAGCAGACAGAATGATTAACAACTTTACAATAGCAAAGGGAAAAAAAAAACAAATGTTAAAATACAAAGTTATTAAGCCTCAGGGCTATGCAATTAGTTTTAATGCAAAGTATTATTATATACTGAACCTTAATAAACTTTTCTTATGAAAATGTTGATAGATGCTTTGATTTTAAAAAAGCAACACATGAAGACAAAGCCAAAGTATTGAAGACTTTTCAGAGTCCTTGCAGAATAGTCAAAAATAGAACTTCAAAGCCTTTAAAGCTAACAGGAAGTCTCACTTCAAGGGAGAACACGTTAAAGACTTGTCATAATCTAGAAAAATTGTACTATTTTCACTACTGAAAAACAGCTAAGTAGTCTTGAAGTGACAGCAGTCTTGTGAAAGTACATGTAGCTACTCCTAAGAGCAGATCAGAATCCAAGTCTCAACCATCTGTCGTGCAGAAAACCATAAGCAACTCTTGACTGGGAGGATTATCTCAAGAGATTAAATCTTTATACTTTGAAGAAAGCATCTGTTTAAAGCCTATAAGGACTTAAACACCACCAAGCCACTGCATAAGTTGGTAAAACAATATGATGATCCAATATCCCAGCAGCAATCTGACTGCAAGCAGGCAGATCAAGAAAGTTGGCAAGCATAGGGAACGCTCTGCATGTATGCCAAAGCAGCAAATTCTGAGGTTTCTGTATATTAATGAACAAAACTTCTGTAGCATGCTTTACCACAAAAAAATATTATTTGTATTATTCATTATCAACCATGAACAAAGTTTCCTGAGTACAAGATAGCAAATAACAAAGTTGCCTAGTTTACAGCAATGGTAACAAAACTGATGCTGGCAATGAAGATATTGCAATGAACTCCTGCAACGAAACACAAGAGAAAAACTTTATGAAGATGGAGCTAAACAGCACGGTGGTTTTAAAATTCATACTGTATTTATTTACAAAGTTAAATGTTTCATAAGTACACAGACACAAATAGACAGATACTCTTAAAACAGTAAAAAAAATATTCCATTACACTCTGTGGATCCTGGTTTCCAATGAATCCAAGCAATGTTAAATACTGCTGTAGTAGATTTTATACTTCTCTGCTAATTTTACACTAAACAAACACTGCAAAAGGAAAAAACAGACCTTTATAACACAAGAGGAAAAAAATAATTCCCATCCTTTCCCGTAACGCCTACATTTCCAGAAAACTGGGAACCTGATCGTGTATACATTTAATTTTACTCTGAGTAAATTTCATTGATTTTAATAGAAAAGAATTCATATTAAGAACTGTAAACAAGCACACATATATTATTGACTGAGGACAACAGGACAAATTGGGCCTTTTACACAGTAATTACTTCAATAAATACATATTCCTATACAGTGGTTTTGCTTTCACAAGGAAAAATGTTATGAAACAAGAAAGTTCACATTAAACATTTCAGCATATCATTTATTCAAGCGTACACAGACCACCATATGTAAAAGCATTAGCCTGTTGTTAAATGAGACTGAACTCCACTGAATGTTCTGCATTTCAACTGCTTCAAGCATGGGAAGCTGTCAGTCCACAGGAGGCAGACTTCTGCCTCGTTTGAAGTTGATGGGAATTTTACCACTGGCTTCAGAATACGAGAATGTTTTGGAGCCAGCTCCCTCAACCCTTTTCAAAAAATAAGTCATGGGAGAGAGAAATCCTCCCCATCAGGAAGGAATATGACTAACAAAAAGAAAACGAGGATATAGGATTTACTCTCAAGTGTCTTGCAATCCCAGCAGAAACTGAGAATTTTATCATCCTTCTCTTCTATACTTGCCTCCCCCATGCCCTGTTTGGGCTGTATGTAAACAAAAATCACACGCATGGATTTCATTAACACCGGAACGCACGTACCAGAGCAGTAACACACAGAACAACGTGTCACCCACAGTAGGACTAACCATGCTCCGTTCGGATCACCGAGCACTTGGCTGCGCATGCTTCCCTGTTTGAGGGAGAGCTGCCCTTGTCTGGGTATTTTATTCCCCCCCCCCCCCCCCCCCCCCCCATCGACCTGTACCAAGCCGTCCTTTTGCCCTTCGTTATTTCATCCCATAAGGGATCTCAGCCCGGGATACACGCCTTTCAAGTGTGAAAATTGTTGGACCCCAGCAGGGCTCTACATTTCATACTCAGACAGCTACAAAACCATGAGGGGAATGCTATCTAATCCTGTTTAGGTATACAGATGCCAGATGACCCAAATGTCCGGATCTCCCCTAGAGCGGTGTTTTCTGTGTTGGCAGACAGAATTCTCCTTGAAGGCCAGAAGTGAGGCATGTATCAAACCAGGAAAAAAAATGATTTATGAGAAGCAAAAAGGCATTATGTTATGCCAGCTCCTAGCCAGCTCCCTGGCAGTCACAGCAAGGAGCTTGGGTGACTTGATTGACTACTGAATTTGGGTAGCCAAAACGAAGATAGCGACGCCGTGGTTTTGCCCTCACTACACTTCCAAGGTAAAAAAGGGAGTTTTAGTTTGTTCTTCCAAGGAGGAACTGCAACCATAAGTAATGTGACACTCATCTCACAGTAACACACATAAGAAAAGAGTTTAAATCAAGTCATTCGAGGCAAATGCCTTAAAAATAACGATTTCTCTTGACCCAGTTTCCAAATTAAGTATCAACCAGCAATAACACATTACACTTCACTTTTATAGATGAGGTACGTCAGATAGGATATGACATTTTCTCCAAAAGAAAGACAGCAAATGAAGTATTTCTTTTACAGGGCAACAAAGATATGAAGAGGTGAAAAAAAAAGTCACACATCCTAGTCAGAAGCTTTAAGAAACATTTATTATTTACATATCATTAGTGAATAAACAAAGCAAAAGAAGAGAAAGAAACATTGTGCCCATCAATACACAATGCAACAGTGTAAGGTAATTTATTTCCTAAAACTTTTCCTTAATTTACTGCTGCCAGGCCTATTTCAGTACTTTCTGCTCAGGAAGAGGAATCACACATACATGCAAGATAATTGTCTCTGCCTGAAAAAGTCTTACAGTATCCTACGAAATGATGCAACTAGTATCTTCAACCAACTCCAGGTGGTGAAAAAGCAGGAAAAAAATGAGGAACCAGAAGAACAAACAGCACTACCACATGGGTTAACCAACAGAAGCATCCTCCAGAACAACAGTGTAATCTTGGCCAAAACGTTCACCATAATACTCAAAATCCCTGGAGGAGATTTACAAATCAAGTAACTTAGAAGTCAGCTTAAATGTTCTGCCTGCTTTGGTGGCTTTTCAGAGCTCCTTCTTCAGTGACGTTCAGGCCACCCAGCTCATCATATCGCAAAATGAACCGTAGGTGGCAGGTATGGATACTGGAGTGAAAGCATACACAGTCCTAACAGAAAGCTTTGGAAATTTCACATGTTGGGGTAATGCCTCAAAAGATCAGTTTTTAAATGCATTTCACAGTATTTGGTGTGTTTTTCTTTTGTTTGCGCTTCTTAAGGCCAGCTGGAGGTACAAATCTCTTTTCTTTAGAAGAGAAGCTTTTAGCTCTCGGTGGCGCTGTACCCTTGGAGACACCAGACAGCAAGAAACTAATCAGAGTCAAAATATAATCTGTTCAGGAACAAAAGCAGGAGGTCAACAGGAACCCTGAAGGAAAGTTTAAAGGAAGTGGCTGATATGGCAAGACAAATCAAGAGCAAAACAGAAATAAGCAAAAAATGCACAGGATTTGTGAGAAAGGGTAGCAGGTGTTGAGCAGCAACCATGATTCAAGTCAGAATTCAAATCATTTTGCCATTCTTCAACATTTAAACACTTGGCTTTGAAAATCTAACATTTGTTGAATGATTATTTTTGGATCTCTCTCTCAGTAGACTCAGATGTACACACATCTTTGCGTTCCTCAATATCAACATTTGTTACTCAAATAAAATCCTGGTATCAGCGTTAGATGCAAAGATTGATGTGGTTAAGTCAAAAATATTAAATTATCACCTGAAAAGAAATAAACACCTACTTATTGTAAAACTAGTAAAAGAAGGGTTATGACAACTTGGTTATTTTTGCTTATTTTACAACTGTTACAAAAGACAAGCACTGTAAGTGAAACACCATATCCACAATGGCATCACTCATCTTTTAGATTCTTCGTGTGAAAAGTTCCTTGCTTTTATATTTTATGCAAGCAAAAATGATCTGTTCTTAACAGGACATAACACTTAGCACTTCACAGTGACTTCAGTTACGGAGCAGGGGGAAAAGCTGAGAGGCACTGGGTACTCTGGTTGGTTACTGTCTGCCAGAAAACACCCTCACCATCATCAGTTATTTCCTAAGCCAGCTTTTTTTTTGCAGCTTAGCAGTTGTTGTTGTTACATTTTTTGTTTTCTCAGTGAGAGAACTTCCAGTGCGTTACCAACATAATTCTGAAATAAGAGCAAAAACATTAATCAACTGCTCACAAAAGCTGGCACATCACTACAGGAGCACTGTGAATATCCTGCTGATGTTTATTTATGATTACTTATCGGGTTAATATAAAATGTTATTAAGAAGTCCTCATACAAGTGTCCCACAGGAATTAAGATCCAGTTAGCCCTGCCACTATGTTTTCTTGTATACAAGTTTCCTGTGATGAATATAGAGCCTATAAAGCCTGTGTGTCCTGGTGCATTTCAACCAAAGTAACTTGACATGCCTTGGAGTGATGCCTCATCTTAGATGCCAATACATCCATTTGACACTTGCACTCTTCCTCTACAAACCCTTCTACTGATGTTTGTTAGCTTTACAGGTTTACCCTAGCTACAAGGCTCTACCACCAGCCCAAAAAGATGGGCATCACAACCTGAAGACAGACCAAGTCTCCAGAACTTAGGGGAAGAAACACTTACCTGCTCATTTAGTACTTCCAAAAATGCTAGAAGAAATCAGCAATCAAAGAGCATCAAATCATGCTTGCACCTCTGCAAAACTGTTCAACAATTTGGATCCATACAGATGGTCTTTAGGAAAAACTTACACTCTGCATCAGGCTTAAAAATCTGTTCCCATGAAGCAGTAGCAAGATGAAACAATGGGACGCTTATTTCTTCTTTTCAGTTACAGAAAGCATTTAAACTTCACTGTGATGGTGTTAAAAGTTAGGCTATTTATTCAGCTACAGGAGGCTAGGACATAAAATCATTGTGCCTGAAGAAATGGACATAAAATAGTCTACAGTGCTTCCAAAACCTTGTAAAAAATGAAAAATGGGACCTGGGCACCCTTTCACCACTAAGTAAAGACCAGCCCATAAGCACCAGAATATACTTGAACAATTAGCACAAGGCTGACATGGCAGTAGCATTTTAACATACAAGAAATAAATGGAAAGAGTGATGAGAATATACAATGCTGTCAGCAAACAGCTACCACAGAGTAAGTGACATCCTAATTTCTCAGTTTTACCTTAAGGCACTACTAAAAATATAGGTAACAGTACTAACCCAGTGTAACAAAGGAATTTCACCACTGTAATAACACTGATTTTTAGCCGCGTGTATATGACAAATTCCATCATTTATCTAGTAACATTTTTGACATGGAAACTGAATATGCCTATTCCAATTCATCACATTTCCAGGCTTAAAAACAAACAAAAAGACCCTTACCAGGAATAATCATGAATAAGAGCCTAGGGAGATTTTTACTTTGATCTTTCGAGAGGTCCTTCCATGGCCCACATTTTAAAACATGGGTAGCAGCTCCACAACAGTAGATAAATTCTTCATGTAATGGGACTGGCTCTTCTGATGCTGACCTCATGTTTGCTGTAAGACAAAAAAAAGATACTGTTAGAAAGAGATCAGCAAATATTTACATAGCTCGCTCTCTGCTATTGTACCTTCCCATAGAACAACTGGGGAAAGAAAAAAAACAATCCACCAACAACAAACAAAATACTACCCTCCCAAGCAACTGTCATCTCCAGTAAACAGAGGCCCGATTCAATATTTGATGTTTGAATAAGTTGCAAGAGTTTATGCACACTACCACTTCAGATTTTGTCACAAGTATACAATGATGAACTGGACAATAATATCTAGTCTACCTTAAATGCAAATAATTTTAAATTTCTTATTAACAGAGTACAGAGGAAAGACTCAGTTGAAACATATGTGAAGACAAAGAAAATAAAAAAATACCAAACCAAGGAGAAGTACTGCATGAACGCCTTCACAAGTTCTGTGTGCCTCACTATGGGAACACAGCATCATAAAGAAATCATAAGGAAACGATGACGATGGAAGCCAAAAGGCAAATGTGCTAGTTACCAGACAGCCTTCCAGCAGTAGCTGAGTTCCTCATCTTTAAGTCCAACACAACTAAATTATCTAGAAGCTTTCAATGGTTTAAAAGAGCAGCCTTTGTCAGTTAAAGCTCATCAAGATTTGAACACTTCAGGCACGTATTTATGCTCCCCTTTACAACTTTTCTTAAGTTATTTGAATACAGTGATGGGAAATAAAACAGCACGGTGCCATATAAGCACAGCATGTTCATCAGTTCATGTTTTTGTCACACACGAAATGGCCATGTACTAATAGGGTACCACTTTGGAACTGGCTGATTGAACAAACTCCTGCATCTTCCCTTAAGTAAAAAAAGCCTCTTCATCAAGTGACTAGTTAAAAATCAAAATGTCGCTGAGATGAACTATGAGCTATCAAATGAAGAGTCAGAAGTCTGTCCTTGTTGGAGTACAGATATGCATCACTCAGAACTGAGACCTGTACTCAGTAGGTCAACAGTGCTGTTTGTATCAACTTTGAGGGCTATTTAAGCTCTGCAAAACAGTTCCCATCTTAGAAGAAACTCATTTCAGGCTTCTCAAGCAGAATATCCTCACTTACATGGAGCTGAAAGGCTTGGTTAAATTATTACAGGAATGACTATGCATTTTTTTTTGGTCCAAAATATGACCACCTGTAATGGAAAAAGCCGTCCGTCTTAATTCTTTCCAATTTAATCAAATTGTTATTTGAATCTTTTTTTTTGTCTGTGTGTCTGATTAAGTCTAACTTTCAGGGTGTACCAGGTACTGACATTAAAGTTGACCGAAATATAAATATACAAAAAAATTGATCTTTAATCTTTAAGTATCTAGTTAGGATAACATTAGCACTTTCAAATCTTTTAGCTTAGTGAAAAAAAAAAGCCATTCATTGTTGAATACATGGATCCAAATTCTATTTCCTAATCAGTTTGTGAAGTTTCAGGCATGTAAACTCAACCATAAGCTCTAAAAAGTGTTATAGTAAGTTTACTTTATTACCATACTGAAATATCTCACACTGAACAAAGACTGTTAAAGCATGGATATCTGTCCTGTTTGTACTGCAGAGCAGCCACTAGAAAATAAAGACATTTAAAGCCAAAGTTTCCAGGACCCTGACGGAGGGACACTCAAAGTCGAAAATGCCTAGTGTTACACAACGTGGAAGAAACAGATCTGAATGAAGCCATGAAGTAACAATCTTCAACTACATGAACCAAAATGCACTTGTAGAAACATTTCCTCACTTCCCCCAGTTCTCATTTGAAGTTTTGCAAGGTTTAAGTAAAACAGTGGACAAGACTGATAGTACTTTATTTTGAATTAACAAAAAGTACCTTGAAAAAATTGAGCATAATACAAACAGAAAATGCTTCTGGGGGGAAGAAAGAAGTGTTGTTTGGTGCTTTCAATTACAGCACTATTCTCTGGATGAAGTCCCCCCCCCCCCCCCCCCCCCACCTACCTACTTCCCCACAAAAAAAGCTCTATTAATGCCAAACGAGAAAATTTTACTACTACTTTATTCACCGTGTTACTAACTTACAGTGACGGGAAGGTAAGTAATTGAAGTGAATACTTTCAAACATTAATAATAAGGAATAATTTGCAGAGAGTACTTCCCGCTTTTCATAATTCCTGCTTTTTATTTCTTAATTACTCAAAACTGAAAGACACCAAGAGCATCTGACAGAGAAACCCAGTTACATCAACAACCACTGTACACTTTTAGCTTGTCATCCATCTTCTGAAGTGTTTACAATCCAAGAAGCCTTATCCAAAACCCTTATCCAAAAAAATAAATTTCATACAAAGTTTCTGATTGCAAACCAATAAAAAAATAGTTTGTCAAGTTTCACTCTGAATTGATTTTACTGAGCAACTCCAAAGGGAAATCCCACTGGCAATTCTTCATTCACGAGTAGCATCTGCAATATAAGGTCATAAACTAAAAAATGAAACAGGAAGGCCAACACATTTTAGACTGAAATGGTAGACTTTTCAGGTTCACATCGATTTCTGTAGTAGCTTTATTCCACTTTTTAATATAACTTCCAATTTCTACTATGCACAGCACTGCAGTAAGACTGTGCACTAAAAAAAATGGTTTTCTGAAAAACTGCCCACGTAAGACAATTCCAAAAGGTTTCCTAGTACTCACACTTTGTAAAAGCTTAAGGATTTTATTTTATTATTCATTGTTGGGTTTTTTATTTGGAATTTTATGGTCTGTAGTAATATAGATGGACTGAAGAGAAAAACAGAGAAAAGGAACGGGATATACTTCTAGGATGCTACTCTGACTTGTTTTAAGAGAAAATGAATAATATTCCCAAATACCTATGGCTCTCCTTTGCTCTTCATAAAAGCAGTTTTCAAGAACAATACTTCCATTATAGGCATCTATCTCTGGAATTAATTGCCTGTATCTCCCATAGAAATATTTAAGACAGCCCATCAATTTCCAGATGCATTTAATGGATGGGTTTTGAGATGAGGCTCCTACTGGCTCAGCCAGCTGGCAGAGGGCACAGTTCGCGCCACTGCTGTAGGCAAGCTAAGGAGAACTCAGAACCACAGACGTGACCAGAAAGAGTTTCATGAGTCATTGTGGAAGAGAAGAACAGAGCTAGAGAAAGAGATGCAACTATGTAGGAAATAAGTCCCATGCAGTATTTTCTCTCATCTCCAACCCCTACCCATACGCTCTTTAAGCATCCATGGAAAAGTATTGCAAGAAGGACAGTTTCTGTCAACAGTATTTATCCAGTGGGAAAGACATGGCTTGAACTTCTGCTAGAATACACAAGCATGTGCTTTGACTTGCTGGGTAGGGCTTTAGCCCTGGATTAACACACCCTTAACACAGGTGTCTACCTGACAGCAAACTCCTCTTACCGGATACAGAGATCTAGGCCACAGCAGAGGGACTGACTGCTGAACCATGGGACCAGCCGCTCGGTTTCTACCTCCGGATGAAGCAAATCACCCTGTAGTCAGCAAAGCCTATCATGAGAACTTAAAACACATCTGACATACTTAAAGATACTTACAAAGAAACACGTATATTTACGTGTCATACCACCAGACTCCACCCATTGCCACTACACCAGATGAGAATATTTGGAAACAAAGTTATCCACAAGGAAGAGACTACTTCTGCCATACAACTAGATCTCTTCACGTTCATCCTTGTTGCTGGTGACTCTAAAGCAAAATGCTAACAGTAAAAGCAACCTTCCTTTGCATTCACAATGCTTAATTATTTATGCAACTGTCCTGATAGCTTATTAACTGCTCTACCTTACGCTATTACTTGGATTTAAGGTTTTATTTGAAAGATCTATTGGGAAAAACAACATTTGTGATCTGCATCCAAAATACTGTTCTGTGAAAGAACTATCACAAACTTGGTCTAGCACTGTATAACAACACCAGAGTAAGCTGTTTAAAATATGGCCTATAAATTACCCAATCATAAGACAGGACAAACAGGTCGCTGTACCTGATCTGAAGAATGACACTTAAGTGAGGGAAACAGTGGTAATCACAAGGGCAAAGATAATCATAAAACCACAGAACTTCCTGAGTTGGAAGGGACCCACGAGGATCACTAAGTCCAAGTCCTGGCTCCAGACAGGACCACCCAAAATCAGACCCTATGTCTGCGAGCACTGTCCAAACAGATCTTGAACTCCAGCAGACTTGGTGCCCTGGGGATCGCTGCCCTGGGGAGCCTGTCCCAGTGCCCAGCCACCCTCTGGGTGCAGAACCTTTCCCTAACCCCAGCCTGACCCTCCCCTGTCCCAGCTCCATGCCGTTCCCTCGGGTCCTGTCGCTGTCCCCAGAGAGCAGAGCTCAGCGCCTGCCCCTCCGCTCCCCTCGTGAGGGAGCTGCAGGCCGCCATGAGGCCTCCCCTCGGCCTGCTCTGCTCGGGGCTGAACAAACCAAGGCAGCTCAGCTGCTCCTTGTAAGTCTTGCCCTCTAGACCCTTCACCATATTTGCTGCCCTCTTTTGGACCCTCTCTAATAGTTTTATGTCCTTTTTATACTGTGACACCCAAAACTGCACACAGTACTCAAGCTGAGGCTACATCACACAGTAGAGCACGATAATCCCTTCCCTCAGCCAACTAGTAATGCTGTGCCTGATGCACCCCAGGACATTGCTGACCCTCCTGGCTGCCAGGTCACACTGTTGACTCATACTCAATTTGCTGTCATCCAAAACCCTCAGATCTCTTTCTGCAGAGCTGCTCTCCAGCCTCTCATCCCCCAGGCATGTACTCAAATCTGTGGCTGTCCCTTCCCAAGTGTGGAATCCGGCATACGCTCTTGCTAAACTTCATATTGCTGGTGACTGCCCAGCTCTATACTTTGTCCGTATCTCTCTGTAAGGCCTTTCCACTCTCAACAGAGTCAAGAGATCTTGCCTGCATAGAACAGTGGTGGAACCAAAGTAAAGGAAAAGGGAACAGTGAAGCAAACTTGACATATGCTCTTCCACAAAACCATATAAGAGACATCCCAGGGTGCCCAAAAAGCTGGCCAGGGCTGTTGTGAGTCCATTCCCTGCCTTTTTTGATTTGTCGCAATGACTAGGGATGGTGCTTGAAAACAACAAAAAAGGCAACAAAAATGCATGTGTTAAAGATGGTGGATGAAGGGTGCTAAGGGCCAGTCAGCCTCATCTCAGTTCTCAGAAAGCTGTCACAAAAAATCCTCCCAAAGTTGTATTCAAACACACAAAAGTGACTGAGAACACCCAGCACGGATTTGGCAAGGGCACAATGTGCCTGAATAACCTCACCGCCTTTTATGAAGGACAAATGACTCGATGAGGGGAGAAAAGTAGATGCTGTTTAGCTTAACCCACAAGACTCAACAAAATCCTATACAACAAAGAAAAACATTAATTTACCAGCTGTATCCCTCAAGGATCAATACTGGGACAATATTGTTCAGTGTTGTCATTAACTATCTGTACAATGGGACAGTAAGCACTGTCAGCAGGTTGGTGCATAACACCAGTCTTGGATAGGGAGAAAGAGACCAACTCAAACACTCCAAGGCAGTGCTGCTATCCAAATGGACCTTGACAGGCTAGAAAAACAGCCTAACAGAAACCACGTGAAATCCAATGGCAGGCAGAAAGCCCTGCACCTGCAGCTGTTCAATAAACCAACACAGCACGGGGTGGGTGCCCACGGGTGAGAAAGCAGCTTTGCAGGAAAGACACTAATGGACAACAAGTCAGACGTGAGTCAGTAGCGTGCCCTTGCAAGCATATATAAGGCTGCATTTGCCAGAGTAGCCAGCTGGTTAATTAGTATGACTATATTCCTCTGCTTGGCATTGGAGAGAACGCATCTGGAGCACTTTGCCCAGTTTTGGACTCCTCAGTACAAAAAAGACATTAGCATACTGGAGAGAGCCATGCAGATGACAATCAAGATGATACAGGTGCTGAAGCATGACTCGTGTCTAAAGGACAAGGACCAACACTTAAAAATTGCATTTTTCTATTCCACCAAGAAGAGGTTAAGTTGTAATCTAATAGCAACCTAGATCAATCTGAAAGATACCTACAAAGCCAGACTTTTCTTTGCAACAGCAGGTGGTAAACCAAGAGGCAACAGCTACAAGTTGCGCCTTGAGAGATTTGGACATTATGAAAGATTACTTCACTAGGAAGACAATGGATGATAAGTCTGAGAGGCAGTGGAACCTCTACCATTGGAAGTTTTTAAGACTCAGCTAGACAAAATAATTTTGGTCTGAATAGAAGATTGGAGCAAATTTTCTCCACAGGTTGGACCAAATGTTCTCCACAGGTTTCTTCAAACCAACTTTTTACTATTCTTAACAGCCCTAAAATACCAGAAAAGATCAGCGATGAAGTGCTACAAGGATCTCAGCCAATTTTTCTAGTACTTCAGCAAAGGCAGCAGAGAGCTTCATGAATATAGTAGATGACAACAACAAAGTATATAGGTCAGAGAAAAGGAATGTCATCAGCCCCCAAAAACACTGGAAACTGAAGTAGATGTATTCCATGGATTAACTGTACCAGCTTAAAAACAAACACACCCTAAATGGTGAGTTTATGTGACTGAATTCAATATCACAATGCGATAGAGCAACTGAAAAAATAGGAAGTGGGATTGCTCCTGCTGACTGCTAGATGCTAAGGCTCTAACAGTTTCTGCAACACTGCCCCCAGAACAGAACCATCCAGACCTGACACAAGCTCCTTGATTTGCAGACTGGAACTAACGTGCTAACAGCAAAGAGCTGGTAGCAGTAGGAACAGACAGACTGACCTGGTAGGAAACCTGCAGCAGCGAATGAGGGGTGGAATGCAAGATGCCTACATCTCAGCAAGGATTTCTTTAGACAAACTACAGACGAACAGTAGATGCCAGATTTTCAGTAGAAAAACTACAAGCATAGGCCAAAGACTTTGCAAGCTGTTGTGACATCGGTCACAAATCTTGACTCATTCTGTATAAGAAAAGCAGCAGCAGTAAGTAGCAAATGTAACTGAAACATTTCTGCATTTTATTTTACAGTATAATTCTGCCAGTCATATGATGGAAAGGACATGCTAGCCCCTTTCATGCTGACGCAGTAAGTAAAAACCATTGTGTTATTTGTGAAAACAAGGGAAACCCTGTGGACATGTCAAATAAAGCAATGTAGTTAAATGAAATAACCCAGTAAAACACAACATCTATACCTCAGACAGTTCAGAACAGTAGGCTGTTTCCATCTAAAACAAGGGAAGTAATTAGGACTTTTATTCAGGGATCAGTCAGTGACCTAGTAATCTGAAGCCCTTAGCTTGTTTTGTTCCTGTGTTGCCCCCCCCTACACCATTGCTTCCTTGGTTAGAAGAATTTCACTGATGACTGTGCAAAAATGTCTGTGAAATGCATGGGAATGGTGTACAGGCTACAGCTTATTCATGCTTAGAGCTGTAATGATAAAAAAAAATTGAAGTGCAGAATGGAAACCAGAACTAGTTTTCATTTCAGAACCTTGTACAGAGACATTGTACAGGAGACTGCACAGACCCGAGTAGGAAGAAGCCTAGTTCTAAAACTGGATCTCCAGTATCAACACAAAACTTCGATTTCATTACAGCTAATAAATAATCTCATAATTATCACCAAGAAACTGTGTGTTGTCCTGGGGGGAAGGGAAGACAGGAAAAGAACTTCTGGGTATCAATTTTATACTGGACAAATGGTCCCCTGTAAGTGCCAAAAACTATAATGTCAACTATTGAGAAACCTTTCAGCAAAGCAAGGCAGAAGTCAAGAATCAAAGCATTAGCTTTAAAAGGTCCAGATTTTGTGGATTCAAATAGGCAATAGATGGATCTGTTTGCTGAATGTCTCTGATGAGCTGCAGACAGAAGAGGGGATCTACGGCTGCAAATGATCACTGGTATACAATGTTATAATACAGAGCAACTACAACAGAAAAATTGCTTCCCTAATATTTGCCATCAATCGTGATCCAAAGAAGGTGCTTTGCACCAATATAAATAGTTTTGGGGGTAAAGAGTCAAGAAATCAGAAAACATTTTCAGATTCTATAATGCTACTACATGTCTACATTGGTCTGATACAAAATTATTTAATGGAGATCATGGTCAATAACCCTGGGGAAATGGATTAGGAAAGCCTACTGTAGCTTCTACCACTCCTTAGATCTCCCTGAGAATTTTCATTTAAAAGAGTTCAACACATACTAGTGACAGCAGAAGAATCAAGTTGAATTCTTGTCAATTAACATAAATAAATGATAACAAAACTATTACCACACTCTTTGTCTTGATTTTTTCACTATTCTCAAGGGGATGAAACAGCTAAGGCTATAAGGCACAACAGCATTCTTTATGAAAACAGTCACAGCTGGAAGCATCAACTGTTGGTTCACAGCACTCTACAGAGTAGGTAAGGGGATTTAACATGTCCTTGTATTTCCGGCAACAAAACACCGATGTTTATGTTTGATCTCTTTCTTCCTTTGTCAGTCAAAGACCTCAGTTTTTGTTTGTGCTAACAATATTTTCACAAAGGTCTTGAAACCTACAATCATAGAATGGTTTGTGTCGGAAGGGACCTATAAGATCTAGTTTCAGCCCCCCCCTGCCATAGGCAGGGACACCTCCCACCAGGCCAGGTTGCCCAAAACCCCATCCAGCCTCGCCTTGAACACCTCCAGGGATGGGGCATCCACAGCTTCTCTGGGCAGCCTGTGCCAGTGCCTCACCACCCTTACAGTAAACAATTTCCTCCTTATATCTAATCTAAACCTACCTTCTTTTAGTTAAAAGCTATTACCCCGTGTCCTATCACTCCACCCCCTGACAAGGAGTCCCTCCCCAGCTTTCCTGTAGCCCCCTTCAGGAACTGGAAGGCCACTGTAAGGTCTCCCTGGGGCCTTCTCTTCCCCAGGCTGAACAACCCCAATTCCCTCAGCCTTTCTTCATAGGAGAGGTGCTCCAGGTCTTTGATCATCCTCATGGCCTCCTCTGGACCCATTCTAATTCTTCCACGTCCTTCTTGTGCTGGGGCCCCCAGAGCTGAAAGCAGGCTCCAGGTGGGGTCTCACAAGCGCAGAGCAGAGAGGGACAATCACCTCCCTCGCCCTGCTGGCCATGCTGCTTTTGATGCAGCCCAGGATACGTCTGGCTTTCTGGGCCACAAGTACATATTGTTAGCTCCTGTTGAGCTTCTCATCCCTCAGCACCCCCAAATACCTATGCAAATGGGTATGCTTCTGGTCTAAGGGTTGGGAAAAAAAACACTTGCTCACTAAAAAAAACATAATGCTCCTTTGATGTTTAATTTCTACTATCTCTAGGGAACAGAGAGCTTTGCACTTTTTTCAAGAGAGAAAAAAACAAACCAAAAAAACAGGCTAAGTCAAATAAACATTTCGCTCTGTAAAAATGTTTTATGCTCTTATTTTTTATTGTATATTAAGCAACCTACAAGAGCCACATTTCTGTTGGACTGCTGCTTAACTCATAGAGGTAGTATCGACAATATTCAACAAAAATAAGCTAGAATTTAAAGTAATGTTAATCTTTACAAGCTTTTAAACCAGAGCATCTAAAATTTAAGATTTTGAAGAAACGCCCACCTTTCAGCAGCATTAATGTCAGGCAAAAGAAGCAAAAAGCAGTTGCTACTTCATCTAATGTCAAACAACTCCTTTTTCACAACCTATTAGATTCACTACTCAAGGGGGAGGTCTGTTCTTTCTTCTTGTTAAGTAAGGCAAAGCTCAAAGAGCATAATGAATACTAGCAAGAAGCAGATATCAAAGCAAAAGAAAACCTAACAACCATACACCGATCCAATCAGCATCAGGCTGTCCTCCATTTGGTTCCCCTGATCCTTTGCAGTGCTGTACAGCATGAATCTTTCTGTAGAGCTATTCATTTTTTCCTCACTTTCTTCCACAGTTTTGCATTAGTTGCCCTACCTAAGCCTAACACATGCTCTGAATTCAAAACACTATTTTTTTCTTCCTGTTTTATTATTTCAACTTGCACATGTTCTTACATCAACTGTTTATCTCACCTTCAGCTTGAGTATCTAGCTACCGCTGTTTTGCTTGCTTTCTAACAAGGACATAGAGAATTAGGCAAAATACTGTTTACTTACAATGGATCAACTTACTAGTCTCAGCAGCATTTCTCCAGTTATCCCTCAACCTATGCTTGCTGCTTAGCACCTCCCGCCTATTGCACGTTCTGAAATTCATTTACTAACCTCATCAGGCTAGGAAGACACCGCAAGGCATGACAACAAATAGACCTTGGGCAGCTCTGGGCAACAGACAAAGAAAATCAAATGGGAGAATCAATGAACACGAGACATAAACAAGAGACTACAAAGAAGAACATCAAATAGCATTGGACGTCCTCCTGAGTTGCTAGAATAACATATTAGAGTTGTCTATACTATTTTTCTAAGTCCTAGAATCTGAGTCTCTCCCAGTAAGATGCAATGGTGAGCTCATCATTCTGCTAGCGAAGTGGATGGGACAGCAGCTGAACAGCCAGGCTGGAGAAAGTGGTGCAGTAGCTGAAAAGTTTCTCCAGGCATCTGTGCTCTGACATTCAGACTGGCAGTTCTAGTAACAGGAGGATCCAAGTCGATTCGGCATGCTGGAAACAGTGTTAGCTTGTTCCTCAAAACAAGAATAATCCCTGAAGCATCACTATTTTGTACAAGGCCCCTGCTTCTCCCACCAAAATAGTCCTGCCAACCCCTGACAACACATGACTAAGTACAATTACACATACATACAAAGCATGTGTTCATCTGAGGTGCAAATATAATCTAGTTATCACCTGGTAATTGCTTTTATTCCCAATTAGTGCTCCAATTTCTTCTGAAAGGTAAAATTTGGGTGGGTGGATATCTACAAAATAATTCCTATTAACTTGTTTTGTTGTTGTTTTGGTTTCTTTTCTAAAAAAAGAAATTTGAGTAAGCAAGCTGTCTAAATAAAGGAAAAGGGAACAGGCTGTAAATGGAGTCTGACGAGACAGAAAAAGGAAAGCAACGAAAGAACAGCATGGCTACTAGCAGCAGCAGGAAGCGAGGATACTGAAGGAAGAAATCCTGCCACACTTGGATTTGAAGCATCTCTGTTGAGACACTGTTCTGGCACATCAGTTACCTAATACATGAAAACGAGGCACTTACACAATGCACAGCTGCATTAGGAGTTTGTGCAAACCTAGCTAGGTAAACAAACAGTTCTCTCATTCACTGCACTCATCCACAGTGTACTCAGGCTAGTATTATAGGTTTGTTTCAAGCCAAAGACTCAGTTAAATTCAGACCTTTCATATCACACGTTTGTTTTCTATTATGAATATTCTTGTAACAGAATTACTTGCTTCCCCCAGTGTAACCTGTTTATAAATCTTATCAAACATCTAAATATTATCAAACTGTAAGCAGGAATCAATTTAGTCAAGCTTTTTAATAAAAATTCACAGATTAATTACACGGTGGTTTGTCAAGAATAAAAAAGCCATAGTTATGCCACCATTAACAATGTGCCCAATCTAAATAAGCAAATATTAACTGTCCTTTTTACATTGCATATCTGTTGTCTGTACAACTGTCCACAAAACAACACTAAAACTTACACCTTGAAAGTTTGCTCCTAATGCTTGGCAGACATAACCTAGGCGTTACCCCAAAATAGGGACCTCCCCTTTTTCCAGCCAAGGTACAAACATTCTAATAAATCAATTGCCTTTTTGATTACTCATTTACAATTTATCGTAATTGCATTTGTAAACCAGATGAAGCACATAAACAGGGAATAACTCATCACTGTCTCTTTGAATTTAAGAAGTAGGAAATATCAAATTAAGTAGCGGAAAGTAAGTTCAAAACCAATGGAGGTTCCTCATAATGGGTATTTGAGCCACGGAACACCTTGACACTGGATATTGGGAACACTAGAAATACACATGGGTGCAAGGCAAGAACAAGTTCACGGGGAAGAAATCCACTGTGGAATTTTATGTCTTCAGTATACCTGTTCCAGAAAGTTCCTGGGTTACATGTTGTTGCAGGCTGAGTGAGGTAAAGAGGAATCACATATGCTTGCCCCTTTCACAAGCATCTGCTCAGGGCATTGTCAAAGATTCTTGAGAGATCGCTGATTTCACCTGCTTTTACATAATCTTTGTAGTAACTCCACAAAGGAAAACAGTAATTGTTAATGTTATGACTTACCTACATCTGTAAATATGTGACTGCTTCCTTCAGTAGCATCATAAGCAAGTGCCACAAGAATACAGGAAATTGCAAGAAGCTTAACTAACACTTGAAAGCTTATAATCCCTGATTCACCCACAATACAAATTCATTTACAGATACTGCAACAGATCCACACAGATACTCTCAGACCATAACTGAATACCGTAGCATCCCAGAGGGCCTGGAGCATACTGCACCTTGTCGAATGAGGGCCTGTGTCATTCAAGCAGTCTGAGTCTTCTGATGATAAGGCTTTAACGCTATACGTAAGTCGCAAGAAAAGAAGTTGCTTCATCATTTTCACAAACACGGCAAACAAGTTACCAGGAGGAAAGCCATCAACAACTGCCATGCCTCCACAACGCTCCACTATCTTCATTTTCCTTCACCACCTGCTTCTGTACCACCTCCTACGCTGCCTCCTGACCCTGCCACTCGCCCCCTGCCCGGGGCAGGCACCTCTCTGCTGCAGCACCCACCCTCGAGCCCATGCCTGCGTTCAGTGACGATGCTCTGGGACCAGACTGATGGAGAAGGGCGTGTACGCCTGCCAGGCTCTCTGCTTTCCCAAACCACGTGAATTACTCTAATAGAAAAAAACATCATTCTTTCCCCTTAGAAATCTCAGCTTGCTTTATGCTTATGAGCGTTTATGATCTTGTTTTCCACATTTATAGGCCACACAGGTTTTAATCCTACCTGCTTTGCAACTTGCTGCCTAGATAACGAGCACCAGTCAGCTGCAAGAGATGTTTTGCAGAAACAGGTAGCGAGATATTAAAGGAAAACCCTGCAAACAGCATTACTGCAGTTGTTTTGTGAGACGAGAGACGCAGCTTAGGGTTTGACCCTTGAAGTTTCATCACCAGCCAAGGGAAAAGATACAAAAATCAAATACAGGGAGCACGTACGAACCTCGGGGATGTGTTACAGCAGCAATTACCAACGTTATAGGGTGGAACACGGCTCGGGGACCAGCACTGCCGTTACATAAGGGCCGGTGCTCACAGCACGGAGGGGGGGGGGGGGGGGGGGGGGGCACACGGACCTCTGTCCCCAAATATCGAGGCTCCACCGCGGGCAGGGCAGGCCCAGCGAGCCGGCCAGGGCCCCCACAAGGCGAGCGGGCACAGGGGAAGGGATGGGAAGGGAGGGGAGAGATCGCTTGGGCACGTACCTTCCCCTCTGGGGGGCTCCGCGACGCCCAGCATAGCGGCGGCGAGGGACCGGAGGCGCCCCCAATGTCTGCCGGGGGCGGGCGGCTGCAGGCGGCCGGGGAGCAGCGGAGGGCGGCGGGGCCGCTCCTTCCGCCTGGGGCCGAGCGGGGTGGGCCGGGGGCGGCCCCGCTCCTCCTCCCCGCTCCTCCTCCCCGCTCCTCCTCCCCGCTCCTCCCCGCCTCGTCCCGCTCCTCCCCGCCTCGCCCCGCTCCGCCTCGGCTGCCGGGGCGAGGCCCCGAGGCGGTGCCGCCTTCCCCGGGCCCCGCCGGGGGTTTGGAGGGGCAGAGCTGGGTTCCCCGAAGATCAACCCTCAGGGGGGTTGTTGGGGTCGTGTATGGTTGGCCTCGCCTCAGGGTTGTAGTTTGGGAGCTTGGGTGGAGGGGGAGGAGGTTTGGAAGAGGTTTGGAAGAGGAAAGCGAGGCAGCCGTGCTCAAAGTGCGAAGGAGGGGAGGGATAGCGGAAGCCTGAACACGTCCCCCAACATTTTAAACATCAAAACTAGGAAGGTAGACGAGGGCATAAACCTGGATGCCCAGGATGTGAAATCACAATAAGGCCAGAAAAAAAAGGTTTTGAGGATCAACTTGGAAAAGGCCTCAAAAGTAGGAGGAAATATGTTCTCAGACAGGAGGGTACTGCTGTGGCCTGTCCCCGCAGCTTGAAGGGGGATCAGGGAGCACACAGCTGTAATGAAGAAAACCAACCCCATGTTTGGCTCTGAGGACCTTAGCAAGGTTTACATGTCTTTTTTTTTTTTTTTTTTTTTTTTTGGATATGTGTTGGAAGAGCTCATTTAAATTGAAATTTTAGTAGAGAGAAAGTAAAAAAATAAGTTGTACAACGTCTAAATGTTTCCAAGAGGAACTTGGATGATTGCGAACCAGTAAGGATCAATGCATGTGTTGAACAAATTGGTGGAAAGAATAATGAAGACAAGAATGAGTGGAATGGGAATAAGTATGGTACGCCAGAGAAAAGTGAGCATTATTTTTCGTAGGGATATGTCATGTCTCCCTCACAAATCTTTGGGAATGTTTGGAGGAGCCAGGTGACCACATCTGGACAAGGAAAGCCGGATTTCCGAAAGGCTTTTTAATAAGAGATTTCATCAGACTCCTAAAAGGTTCAGCTGTCATGGGGTAAAATTTACAATGGGTAAATACCCAGCCAAAAGGTAGGTATAGAAGGTAGGATTAAATCACCATTTTTTTCAAATGGGATGGAATAACAGGTAGGATTGTACAAGATTTGTGCAAAAATCAGTACTGTTCAGCATATCCATAAGTACTCTAGAAAAGGAGGTGGATAGTGAAACAGTAAAAAATTTTGTTCAGACTGAATTGCTCCAGTTAGTAAAAATTATTGTCAGGTTGCAGAAGGACCTCTGAGTTCTGACTGATAGAGCACTAAGATGATAGATAAATATCGATGCATGAGATAAAAGTCTCAGTGCTTAGACAGAATAGGCTCAGAAGAAATGGTTGCTGTTCCTGAGAGTGGCCTTGGCATCACGACAGATGCTCTGAGGAATATCAGTGCTTTGTGCTCAGCAACGGCCAGAACCAAATAAGATTTAGTAACCGTCTGGAAATGGACATCATCATTCTCTCTGCATGTGACTATGATATGCTCACTTCTATGTGGTCAGCAGTTCTGGCAGTTCCCACCTCTCAGAATGGGCGTAATAATGCTACAAAATCTAAAGATGTGACAGAGTTTTTCAGACGTGTGAAACTTTTCCTTAAGAGAGCACTAAATAAAACGTAAGTCTGAAGCTGATGGGTGATGGAGGCTGGGGGAATAAAGACTGAAGCCCATACATTGATGTGTGAAACTGTGTTGAGTACACAGTAATTCCTCATTTTCTTTTCTATTGCAAAAACCATGGAAAATGAACCAAGCTAAGGGTCAGCAGTTTCAAAACAAAAAGCATTTTAACATATTTTTAGCTTCATTGGAATTGTCACAGTTCCCAAAAGTCTACAGGGTTTGCAAAAAAGATGATGCAGATTTTTGAAGGGAATCCCTCAGGGGCTGTTGAGCTTGGAGGTGCTGCTTGGAGACTGAGAGGCCCAGAGCCATCGTTCCTCTGGAGGCTGAATGGATGCAGCAGGCAAGCTGCACAATGTGCTTGTCCTTTCCTTGACAGCTGGTTGTGGATGCTATCAAAGACAGAATGGACTTTGGGCCTCATCTGATAAGGTTTTCATCTTCCTGTTTACAACTAGCATCACTTTTTCTGAAATTTTGTGTCAAGCCCCACAGGCCATTTCTTGTTTCAGATCTCAATTTATCTAATGTGTGTGTTCAAACTATCAAAGTACTGCCCAGGTGCCTGAGACTATGTTGATCAGAGTGCAACATTTTGTTAAACTGTTTATAAAATTCCACTGCCAGCAGCAAGTAAGCTCATGGGTGAATGTTAAAATGACGACTGCAAGTACTGCATTTCAGATGAGCTGGAATTGGTAAATCCCTGTAGTGAAGTCAAAGAACTCCGATCTCTCACTTCGTAGTACAGCGAGGCAATTTGCCCCGCTTTGCTTTGAACGGACTTTTAAAGGAATCAGTTTCTCAGTCCTGGATTTTACATGTGAATTTCTCTTCTTGAAGAAATCATTTCAGTGTTCCCACTTTAAAATGTTAATGAAAATAGCAAAACCCACGATGGTTAGATGTAAATTCCAAGGTTGCTGGCTTTTCCTCCCTGCAAGAAGAACATCATCAGGCTTTTACTCTGCACTTTGTGATCTGATTGCTAGCTGTGATGAGAGTAGATGACAGAAAGCAAGAGGAAGGGCTTTGCATGGTCGCTGCCAATATGATCTTTGCAATGTTCTATTTATCAGTAACTGACTGCTAAATTGTTTGTGCTTATTTTCTTAAATTTGTTTTAATAGCTGTGAAAATTTGTGGTTGTTGTCCTCACAAGAGAAATATAAGCCATGGTTTTATGTGAAATTTAGTATATGTTTTTTACAGTGCAGGTGCTCAGTGACTTTTAATTTATTAAGTGAGACCATAAGACTGCTGATTAGCATAAATTTTCATAGTGTTTTCCCCAGGGGAATGGAATGCATGAACAACTCTTTCACTTTGCTTGAATTACAGAGGGGTGGCTTAAATTATTCTCACCAGCATTTTATTCAAACTGGATTCCGTGATATGTTTACATTGCTCAAGACATTGCTCATATACATCATTATCCTTAGTGTTAATAATAATTGCAATAGTTCAGTGTAGGATAGCAATTCATTGATTTTTTTTTTTTTTTTTTTTTTTTTTTGTATTTTACTTGTTATTTGCAATGTACTCCCTGGATAGATGTTTTTTTGTGAATTAGCAAATACGTATCATACATATCATACATTAACTTTGTGGATTATAGATCCGTAGTTGTTCTGGGTGTTTTAATGGGTAGTAAACAAATAATAAAAGTAGAGGTTAATCGAAACAGTACCTGTGCTAACAGATCAATATTCTAGTGGCGGGATGTGAGCTGCTGGAGCAGCTGTTTTGAGGGCAACGTGTTTTGCTTATTAGCCCATCATCTTAGTTGGTCTGGCCATTCTGTAGTCATCTGGGACATTAGACAATCATTTATTTCATTGCTGTAATTGATCTTTAAATACATATTTTCATCACATATTCTCACATAAGGAGAAAAATCTCCTTGATCCCTTAAGGGCATCTCTTCACCAATTCCTGAACTTACTTCTTAAGCCAAATTTCTGTGTATTGTGGAGGAATCAAATATTTATAGTCTGCAGTGTTGAAGCATTATTATTCAATCTGGAGAATGTATTTTCAGGAGATCACAAATTGTTCCCTATTACTGCATATATAGTTTATAAGTTCAGTAGTAAAGTGGGACAGTATATATGAATACATACATACATATCAATAAGACACACCTGATGATTTATTATTTTCAGTAGCTTATTTGTGAATATGAAAAAATGTCTTTCTTGATATTCACCAAACGATATAAATGCCTTTACTCTCCAGCTCTTCATTTTTTCTGCTCGCTGGTGCTTTGAATGCAGTGGAAAGGCATTTCTGGTCTCCATGGCTTCTCTTAAATGCACGCAGAGAAGGGAACATAATAGAGGTAATACAGAGAAAGGTAATGCTCTAAGTGTAATTTACAGTCAAGATACAAGAATTCAGTAACTCTTTACAGTTAAAACATTAGTCTCCATGTTGTTGAAGCATAGTGTTTTTTGGAGAGAGTTTACCAAATGTCTTGTTACAATGAAGATAAGCAGGATCTGTCAAAGGACACTGATACAATTCTGTTTGCAGAAGTCCATCTGTCCACAGTGTTGCTAATATTTTAAATTACCTGTTTAATCAACATGGAGAAAAACAGTTTCTCTGCATCTTTAGATCCAGCTTCCTTGCCAATTTTGGTTTATATACAATCCTGCTGCTGCTTTTTTTTTTTTTTTAATTATCTTTCTTATTCTGTGAAAGCACGCTGCACTAGCTAAATGAAGAAATTTGACTGCATAGGGAAGGCAAACAGTAGATTGCAACATTTGGATCGTGATTAGATTTTCTGTGGAATTATTCACTCTCTCAGGAATAAATATATTGAATCTCAGTATAAACATGATCTTAAAATTAAGATTTTAAAAATATGCATGGATCATATAAATATTTAGGTTGTTCATGGAAGTAAATTTCACACTGAACAGTTAAGCTATTGTTTGTATGCTCATTGTGTCTAAAGAGAATTTCTCAGAAGTACATAACGTTCCCTGTGGTTTTCTTATTACAGAACAGTTTTTTTCTTATTTCTTTTTTTTCTTTTCTTATTTCTATATTTTCTTATTTCTTTTTTCTTATTTTCTTTTATTTTCTTTTTCTTATTTTCTTTTTTCTTAAACAGTTTTTTTTCTTATTACAGAACAGTTGAAAATGATGAGTTAGAGATGGTGTTCTAGAGACAGTGAAATGTTTCAAAAGTAGATGCCTTGTGAGTTTCCTAAACAACTGAGGCAAGAGACTGCAAATAAATAAAGTTCTTCTTTATTATTTAAGACTAAACTTTACAGGTGATTAGTGTAAGAGAAGGAAACATTAAGTACCAAAAGGCTCTTATTCCTCATCTGTATGAAGAAAAATGGCTGGCTCACTGAGTTCTTATGTGTGGGCATATGAGGACCCTGTGGTACGCATTTAAGTGAGTGTGCTCACATCATAAATGGCAGCAACAATATTTTAGTATGTATTCCTGTATTATGAGGCTAAAAAAACTAACTGCAAACGTTTTGAAGTGGAAGTTAATTGGAGATTGTATATTTTCTTACATGGTGTATATAATATTGTTCTCATGTGATTCTTATTTTCAGCGTGTAAAGTCGGCATCCAGCAAACACAAAACTTGGAGCATACAAATGGATTTACATGAAACAATGGTCCCAAAGCTTCTAAGCATGCATAGAATTGCTTATACAAACAGCCCCTTTGAAAACAGGGAGCTTAAAGTGGCTCACGTGCATAAATATTTTGCTAGATTGGGCTTGAATAAAATAAGTACATTTAAGGGCCAGTTTAACTCAGGGATATTAAAAACAATGATTTTGAATCATGAAAGCGTGGGGTAGCGTTTTATAAGGTCAGATCTTCCTGAGTATTTTGGATGAATTCCCTGGTTAAGTTTTTACTGAGAAGCGAAACGGGACCATGAATATTCCTGGGCACTGAACCACCGTTTGCAAGACTAGTTAACAGATAACCTGTTCCCTGGCATTGTTTCGCCCTGTGAACACTTTGGTAAACAATCCTGGGCACAGTTCAGGGTATAACACCCACCAGAAGTCATTCTCAGTAAGCAGTATGGAGAAGACTGCACCAAACTTGTCCTTCCCCACCTCATATACTCATCCAACACCAACCTAGCGGGCTTCATGCTCACTACCATCACAGGCTCTCATGACGCATTTTCGAGAAATGGAGGGCTGCAAAAACCATCTTTATATTTTTCTATTTTCTATATTTCAGGCACTTTTACATGAAAGAAAAAAAAAAACCAAACAAACAAAAAAACCAACCACCACAAAATATAGCAATGATGTCTGATGGCCATAGAGGTGCCACCCAGGTCCAAAAATATCAGGGCCAAGTACTGGGAAGTGTAGGTGTGGACAGACTGTCATTTGGCCCGTTGTCTAATTAATGGCCCCTGGTGCTTACTTCATTCTTCCTTGACAAAGCCCAAGTACGAACATTTTATGTAGCCAGATACCAGGAAGGCCTGGAGAAATGTTGGTGTTGAAATAAACAAGCCTAGAATATTTTTGCTGGCAAAAAGCTATAGGCACAATGGCATTCAAACAGGTTTTAGAAGTTAGTTGGTAGTATCTCAAAGCACCACATAAATCTGCAGGAGATAGGTTCTTCTGGCCAGGGCCCTGGAGGCCATCTGCTGCGTACTTGTTTAGTAATGTAAATAACACAATAATTGCTATGACCTATATATTTAAGGCTGTTTTCATAGTTCGGCTTAAAATAGTTAATCCAAAGAAAGCACTATTAATGTCCAATCAAAATATAAAATACCCTTTACATGTCAACAGTTATATGATAGCAAATCCTGTCCAGGAACAGATGGTAGTGTCTTTGTTAATCTTGCCCCATAGATGAGTGGAAATTAATTTTCAGACAGAAAAAAAAGTGCATATACATGGAGAGTAACATACAGAATTAGCTGGAACTGGGTAAATACATGAAAAAAAAAAGTTACTAGTAAAACTTCCTGAAGAGACATTTGGTTCTTGAAAGTACCCACTAGTGTAAAATGTATTTCTAGTTAGCTGTTAATGCAGCTGTGTGTACTGGAACAACTCTCACAGCAACTGCCTCATATTTAATAGCTAAAAACTGTAATATGAAATAAAACATTGAATTTCACAGAAGTAAATTCCAGTTATAAATACATTTGAGAGCTAGTCAAGTAATTTATTTTTTTTCCCCTTGCCTTCTTTTGTTGCTATCTAAAACTAACCATGAAAACTGTAAGTTAAAAATCACTTCTGATTTTGGCCAAGAGTCTTCATTGGAGATTTTCTGATCTTTCCGAGGGTGCAGATTTCAGCTCAGGTATGGAATGTACTCTGCGCAAGGTCACCTCTAGCCCTAACCATAGGCCTAAGCTCCATGAATCACTTTTATGTTTAGCCTTTGCAGAAGAGTGAATTTTAGTCTGACCTGTTGTTTATGATTACCTCTACGTGGACTCCCCAGAAGCAATCATAGACTCATATGCAGAGTGAGAAGGAGACGATGAAATCTAAACTATTAGAAAGTGATAAACTTTGCAAACACCTTTCTCCACTTTTCCTTCTTCTTGTCGGTGGGATCAACCCTTGAGGGTTTCCCTTGTGGTCAATCTGCAGCAAAGACCTACTGTTAAAATTCTCTCTGCTCCAGCCATTTTAAAATATATTCAGTTATTCTCTTTTACAACAGCTTTTGCAGAAGCTTAGGTTAAATTCCTTAAAAAGCAACGTGTGTTGTGTCTGTATCATTGGTAATAATGCAATATTCTTCATATTCTAAAACTCTATTTTATTGGTGAAATACAATCTAATACTGCAACCACTCCCTTTTAATTTTGTGGTGTCTTATAGTTTTCACTTAAAGTTCGTTAGTATTACGTGAAAGAAAATTTTAACATCATTTCAAGCCCTCCTTCTCACTGCTCTGCCACCATTGTATTGATGCGGTGCTTTATAGGTGACTTTGACTTTCTGTTTACATTGTTTAATTTTGGAAAGAGATGTAGTTCCAAAACAAACATCAAATTGGACATCACAAGAAAGAGAGGTCAACCTGTCTGCTCCTGAGTCTTGCACAGGTGGTGGAATGTGTGGACAAGTATATGTAGATGGATACAATTTTCCTCTTAAAGTAAAGAATGGAGCAGACAAAACAAAATGTTTTTCACTTTCCATCTGCACTTTTAAACTACAGTTACAGGTTCACAGACTTGCAGTATGGATGGTGTTGGAAGGGACCCCTGAAGACTGTACAGACCAAGCCCCCTGCTCCAAATAGGGACAGCTACAGCAGGTTGCTTAGGGTTTTGTGTCCAGTTGATTTCTGAGTATTTCTGAAAATGGAGATTCCATATCTCTCTTGTTCTGGGGAGCCCAGAACCTGACACACTATTCTTGGTGTGGCCTCGCCAATGCTGAGTAGAGGGGAAGGATCACCTCCCTCAACCTGCTGGGGATGTTACTCCTAATGCAGCCCAGGATAGCATTCACCTTTTTTGCTGCAAGGGCGCATTGCTGGCTCATGGTCAGCTTGTCCACCAAGATCCCCATGTCCTTCTCTGCAAAGCTTCTTTCCAGCTAGTTGGTCCCCAGTCCTCACAGCTGTGTGGGGGTTATTCCTCCCCTGGTGCAGGACTTCATACTTCCCTTTGTGGAAGCGCACGAGTTTCTTGTCTGCTCATTTCTCCAGCCCATTGAGGTCCCTCTGAATGGCAGCATGCCCATCTCCACTCCTCCCAGTTTTGTATTTTCTACAAACTTGCACAGGGTGCACCCTGCCTCATTGTCCAGGTCATGAAAGCAGAGGTTAAGCAGTATCGGTCTCAGTATCGACCCATGGGCACACTACTAGTGACTCGCCTTCAACTGACCGTCATGGCCCTGGTCACAGCCCTTCAAACCTAGCAGATCAACCAGCTTTCAGTCCGCTTTACTACCTGTTCAGCTAGCCTGTACCTTATCAGTTTGCATGTGAAGATGCTACGGGAGAGTGTCAAAAGCCTTACTGAAATCTTCCAAAAGGGAGTCTGTGGCAGGTACCTGCTCTGATGTCTCCTGTGTTGATCTCCCTTCAGATCCTTGTCTGTGTTTTGGCTCTTGACTGTTGATATTTTCCTCTGGTTTCTGGCAGTTTCCCGTTACACAGTGCCTCAGGTTTCCTTACAGTTTGCATAAAAAGTATCTAGGATGACTCATCCATTATTCTAAGATAAATTCTTCTGCCTTTTTCTTGCACCTGATGTTTCTGACTTCTCAGGGCATTTCTTTCACCTGTACAAAAATAAATTAAAAAAAAAGGACGACCATTCTGGTTTATTTATATTTTCTGTTATTTAGAAATAGAGGACAAACTTTTCGTGGATGTATCCCTCCAGAATACTACATGTGCACAAATTTTTCAGAGATTCTCCATCTTTCTTTCTGTTACATTTTTCCTTTTTTACCTTGACAAAATTCTAAAAGATGGAGGCTTTCCTTCTGGCTTATAGACAGGCACATAGAATCATAGAAACACTGAATGGTTTGGGTTGGAAGGGACCTTAAAGATCATACAGTTCCAACCCCCCTGCCATGGGCAGGGACACCTCCCACCAGACCAGGTTGCCCAAAGCCCCATCCAGCCTGGCCTTGGGCACTGCCAGGGATGGGGCACTCACGGCTTCTCTGGGCAGCCTGTGCCAGTGCCTCACCACCCTTACAGTAAACAATTTCCTCCTTATATCTAATCTAAACCTACCTTCTTTTAGTTAAAAGCTATTACCCCTTGTCCAGTCACTCCACCCCCTGACAAGGAGTCCCTCCCCAGCTTTCCTGTAGCCCCCCTTCAGGCACTGGAAGGCCGCTGTAAGGTCTCCCCAGAGCCTTCTCTTCTCCAGGCTGAACAACCCCAATTCCCTCAGCCTTTCTTCATAGCAGAGGTGCTCCAGCCCTCTGATCATCCTCATGGCCTCCTCTGGACTCACTCTAATACTTCCATGTCCTTCTTGTGCTGGGGGCCCCAGAGCTGAATGCAGGCTCCAGGTGGGGTCTCACAAGGGCAGAGCAGAGGGGGACAATCACCTCCCTCGCCCTGCTGGCCACACTGCTTTTGATGCAGCCCAGGATACGTCTGGCTTTCTGGGCCACAAGTGCATATTGTTAGCTCCTGTTGAGCTTCTCATCAACCACCACCCCCAGGTCCTTCTCCTTAGGGCTGCTCTCAGTCCATTCTCCACCCAGCCTGTGTTTGTGCTTGGGACTGCCCCAGCCCAGAACCACATCTCTCTCGTTTCTACTAGTTTTATCACTCAGGCATTTAGTCAGGTGCTTTTACTGACTGCATTTCCCCATTTTAATATGGGGAAAGTGAGGAGAGGATGCCAGGGGGTCTTTCTTTGTTGCTGTATGATATTTACCTACTTAAAAGGGAGGAAAAAAACCACACACACACACCAAAAAAAAAACCAAAAACAAACAAAAAACAACCAACCAACCAAACGTGTGACTGCTATTCTGTGACTTGCTGGCGTCTGACTGCAAGCAAACTCCTGTTAAGTTAGAAGGTAGACAGAAACAATACAGAAAAATCATTTTCATTGACACTTTATAATGTTCTAAGGAATTTTCCATTATAGTCTTAGGGAACCTGTTTTTTGGGGTGGAGGGAGGTGCACTTCAGTTTCTCGTTCTGAGACAGTGAGTTTCTGAAGTAGCCTAGAGGTGAGGTGAGGCTGTTGCCACAGCAATTCGGCTGTCAGCTTTTTTGCTGTTGTGGCTGTTAGGCTGTTCACTCTATTTTCAAAGTCATTGGCAGCCAGATCCAGCTGCCTAAACGTAGGCATCGAGTGCTATTTGAAATGTTATTGCACATCGAAGACATCCATTCAAGGAACTGGCACAGAGAAGGCAGCACCTATGGGGCACTTGCTCCTTTCTGGCCCAGCAGCTGGTTTCTGGACACCTCAGGACAGTGTCAGCCTACCCTGGGGCATGTCACTTTGTGCTTTCACATGCGTTTATGCAATTGAATCCTATCCTGGCAGTCAGCCATCATGAAATGAAATCCAATGAGAAGCACCACCTTATCTATTGAAATAAATAAAGCCTCTAGAATTAACACGATTTCTGAATTGGCCAGTATGTTCAACAAGTTACTATGGCTGAAAGAGAGGGCAAGACCTGTACATATGTATATGCATGCCTCCTCCTACCCTCTGACACCAGAATGTGATTGTACATGCAGAATGTGATTGCATATGCATCGGGTTGTTCTTTTGGAAGACTATAGAAAGGCCTTTGATAAAATTACGTAAGTCATGGGAAAGAAATAAGAAGAGCTACATTTTCAATTAGGAAAACATTTACAAGCTGGGAAGGAACACAGTAGGTTGTGTTTTGGACAACAAGAAGAATTTTCTTACATCTGATGTATTTTTAGAACTTCTTAATAGCCTGTGTTACAAGGGTGACATTCTTGCGCTGAATCTGAAAGTGTTAAGTAGCCTCAGCCCTTGTTTAGCCTGAAGTGGAGCTGGGGGCATTGTACTAATGTAAGTGCCGAACTTTCTCTGCTAATTCCTGGGCAGGAGCTCTGTAATCCTCTGGGAAGATGTTTTGACAGTCCGTTTCATTGCTGAAAGCTGTGCTGAAAGGAATTTCCTGCCTTAGATTTCAGAGGTCCATTGGAATTGCTCGCTTTATTGGGTAGGCTGATTCCCCAGCAGGCAGGAGGGAGATGGCTACGGCAGGGCAAGGCTTGCTCCATGAAACTTGGCCTCACTGTGGCTTCCAAGAAAAAGAAAGGAAATTGGTCACTTCTTTCTTCAGGCTCAGAAGTCAGCAGCTTGAGATCTGATAGTCTCGCTCTGGATTTTTCAACCTTCTCCCTTTCCCTCCTATTTTTATTATGCCGTCTGTATAATTTAAATAGAACAAAGGTGAACAAAAATTTGCTATCAGCTTTTTGGAGGACATATTTCTCAAGACCTCACAAGCATCACACTGTCATTTGCCAAAAAATTAACATAAGATAAAATGAAATTCTGATATATGGCTGGAAGAAGTCCAAGTGAGTGCAATGTGTAAATAATCAGCAGGCTTTCAGCTTCTGCCCTTTAGTAAAGGTGTTTCCTTTGCTCAAAAAGATCTTTATTGTTTGAATATCTCATGCCATTCTTTTGATCACCAAATTCTCTGCTCCCCATAACTTCTTCATTTTTCAAGCAAAATAGAAAAAAGTGTGTTTTGCCAAGACATGCTGGTTTTAATCTTAGAATTTTATAGGACTTCATATTAATTAGGCTCACGGTATTCTGTGTTTATTTTAAATCTTATATTCATGAAAAATGGCAAAGAAAATTAGAGGTGACAAGAATCAACTCTTCTTTTGACAGACGAAATTCAAACCCAACTAAATAAAATCATTTAGGAATTTCTTTTTTTTTCTTTTTTTTTTTTTTTTTTTTTGTCTTTAAATTGAGGCAATGAGCAGACAACGAAGTCTTACACAATTTCAACTGGGTAAATCTAGCTACAGATTTATTTTAAGCTCATAACTCTATTACTGATGAATCTTTAATAGGTTTATCTTCACAATAATTTTGCAAATGCTGGAATTGCTGCTGTTTCTACTTAGAGAGAATACAGGCACATTGGTTACATTAAGTCTTGAAAGAACCCTAAAATCTAGAAGCGCCCAGATTTTTATGTACAGCTAGGTTCCTACCTGAGTTCTTAAAGATAAAGTTGAATTATTTATAAAAAACACAACTCTATGATATTTCTGGAAATAGAAAAATGTCTCTGAATTCACTTTGTCACGAGTTAGTTAATTCTTCCACCCAAAGCACAACAATGCTGCGAATTAATTCTTTTACTTTAGCAGTGAATGGAATATCACAGAATAAAGCTTTTCCTGGTTTGGGGGACATATTATTGCCAATCTGAGGAGGAAAACCTCTCCTCCCAACCAGCCACTGTCTCTGGTTCGCAAGCTGAGTCTTGCTTGACTACAACTGAACTCTGATCTCTTGTCGTATCTATCTCCTGGCAGATGATGAGCCCTAGCAAATTAGCCAACTGCAATCTCTTCTTGTTCAGTCAATGCCTGTACAGCCAGATACCAGCCACGGGAGCAAAGAGGTATGATTTATACAGGGCTTTGTTGTAGCTTGCAGGTACTGTGTATTAACAGGTTTTGAGTCAACACTGCGAGCCTCTGTTTGCTTATGTTAAAATGCTTGCTTTAGATGCTGAGAACAGAGATTAGCAAAATAAGAGGTTTCAGATGGTTTGGGGGAGTCTTCTGTTTCTGAGGTTGCCTTTTCCTTCACTTCTTTTTAGAAGAACTTAATTAAGCTTTAATATTCTGGATACATTTTTTAAAGTGTAGTCTATGTTTATATTATTTGTCTAATAGTATTTGTATGAAGTGGCCGCCACCTGCATTTAATTTATCCCGTGACATGTCTTTCCTGCCTTGATCTAAAATTCTTCAGAACACAGAAGAAATTACTATTTTCTGCTTGGACTTTCCTGGCTAGCTCCAGTTTGATTGTTGTGGGCCTCTGAGAGCCTAAACAGATAGCATACACTCAGCACACGGGTTTTTAACTAATTGCTAACGTTCCTAGAGCACTTTGAAGAGAAAAAGTATGGTACATGTGTTAATTATTATTAAGAACCTAGCTTTGAACATCATGCTCTGATATGAGAAATGTTAGTGAGTCCTCACCAAATCATAGCATTATAAATGTATTTCATTAAGAGATCATTAAGACATTAAAAGACATCATTATTAATCTATACATGATCTAAGCTTGGCAAACCTTTGTAATCCAGACTCATTATATTAGCGTGAGTGCCTTTCCGGCCAAAAAAGTGCTGAGATTTTGCATGGTAGCGTTTCAATTTATCAACAATATTACAGATGAAATAAAAACTCTGATTTTTGGAAAATCTCCCTTTCTAGTCCCATTACTTTTTCCTGGGCTTGATATAGTGCAGTTGTTGTTTCTGGCATTAATGCCTTTCAGGTTCAGCATCGCACACATTATTTGAGTTGAGTAGTCTTATACATGAAGTGCAAAAGATCTTCAGCAGGCTCTATCCAGAGGCTGCTTGGATATGCATCAGTTGATTTTGTGGGAGAAAAAGAAAAATCCCTCTGGTAAATAAGAGTTATACCTGTTCTTTGATAATATGTTTTAGAGAAACTGTTAATTTTTCTAAATTACTAATTGTGATGTGTAACACAACGGATAGACTGTTGAAAATCACCGTGATGAACTTTCAAAATGAAAAATCCTCAGAGAAATCTACAAGAAAAATCCCCCCAAAACAGTAGGCTGCCTTCTCAGTTCTCTGCAAGCTTTTATTTGTCATTTATAAGTGCTCAGTCATTTCTTGATCTCAGTTAGAGCTTTTCTGCTTTGAAAACTGAAAATGTGGCCAGCCGATGACATGTGGAGAAGAATCCCAATTTTCTTCTTATTCTGAATTACTGTAAAACACATTAAATTAAAGGAATTATTTTCTTAAAATACGAAAGCAATTTTGCAAAACAAATTCGGATTCTTCCAAATGCGACCACAAAATTTCTGGGGTAATTTAATGGGTTGTAAGAAAGCATTATTAAATTAAAAAAAAAAGTGAAATCAGTATAAGAGAAAATATGTCAGTTTAATATAAAGACTAGGATGCACAAAAACATTTTCCATGTAATTGCACCGTATAGTAATGGTTCTGTGCAGTCATCATCATGTCAATGTTCTTGTTTATGAATTCAAACTATTTCACTAAAATTGTCTGTTCTAGTTAGTACATTTACTTTGTTGTTAAATTCATTTTATTCAGAAGAGTGCCGAAGATTTTTTGGAGTCTTACACTTGCAGACTCTCAGTTACTAGGTCATTTGATGTCATCACTTAATACACTGAAGGACCAAAATGCATAGATAAGCGGAGCTGGATTTTGCAAAGCTTCTAATTGTCTAGTTGTAGATATCTAGCAAAAATCTAGTGTTATTGACACTGACTTCCTTTAAGATTTTTGTAATAAGATACTGGTTAATTTGCTGGCTCAGAAAATACTTTCTTTCCAGTTATGGAAATGAATGTTTAGCATTAAATGAGCTGCCAAGTCAGCACTCCTGATGGGATTCAGATGCAGATTCAGGTGCTGGCATCTAGATTTAGATACCTACAGTATGAGTATCTACGTGATCTAGGTAAGTAAACAAAATTAAGAAGTTTGATCATTTGTCCACACTTCAGCGTCTGCTGCCACTTGAGACACCTTTGGGCATTGGAGGTACCTCACACAGGTGTGACACAGGTCTGTGGGAGCTCCTTGGCTTCCTGGGAAGATTCCAGCAGATCTCCGCTGGCTGTAATAGGAACTTAAACATCTAGCTTGCTTTACATGGTAGACATGTAAGCTGTCTGCATCTGAATCCTGTTATGAGGGCTCTGCTCAGTGGCTAATATGTTGTATGTATTGGTATTTGAGGTGCTGTAGGATGTTAGAGACATCTACATTAGGCTGGTAAGACACAGAGAAATCCTACTTCACCTAAAACTACAGCAGCTTCTGTATGTCCAGCTGAATCCAGCCCCTTCTATTTATAATAAAGATGCATTTTGTTCTCATCAAAGCACTTACTGTTTCCAGATAAAGGCACAGAGCCATTCTGCAAAACCTGAGCACAGCGTGGAAGGTTGCTTCTAAGTGAGTGATGAACAGCTTTGCATACAGAGAAAACGTTTGTGGTCCTCAGGGTAGCATGCCATGAGGACTGAGGCAGCTCCACTGGCAGCTGTGGGATTTCACTGTTTCTCCAGTACGATAACATCCATCAGCCACAGAATTTGGCATCTGTGCTGAAGTTTTGCAATATAAAAAAATATCCACTAGAGGCTCTAGTGGTACCAACCAAGAGAGTTTTGAGTCCTATTTGCAAAGGTGACAGAGCACTCTTAAGTTAAGGGTTTTGTCTTTGTTACACAGTGCGGTGTTAGAGATTCTTGAGCTGTTTCCAAATAAGCTGGCAGCCTGTACAGCACTGCACTTTTGAAAAATGATACCCTTGGTCTTGTGACTCTAGCCAGACACATTTTGACAAATATTTTTGAGTAAGAAAAAGTTAACAACTAAAAAAGATAAATATGTACTGTAAAATGTTATGCTAGAACTTTAGTGATACCTACCAAACAAATACTGGGAAATTGATTAGTATTTTTATTTTGTTTTCTTGTTTGTGAAGGATCTTAAGCACATGATGCAAATATGATCAAAATCATATCCTTTTTATTATTAAGAACTATTTTATGATCCAATGTTAAGGTGTTCTACCAAAAATGGGAAGCACATAAGAAGACTTGCTCAATCTAAGTAAGTTGAATACTCAAGACCAGTTATGACTGCACTTTCTGGTTGCCACAGACTGACTTTTTGACCCATTTATTCCAATCAGATCAACTGAGTCACAGTTCAGTGTTACAGAGCACACTCTCAGGTTGAGCATCAGATAGGAGACTAATATACTGCAGATTACATTAATCTTTCTTGTTATCTCTTCCTCTCTGCCTGTTCTTTCACATTTTTTGTGGTTTTGAGTCTGTGTTTGTTTTCACTGTTCCATAACAAAGATTATCTTTACAGGACAAAAACTATAATTGCATATACATATATTTCTTATATTATTTACTTATGACTGATCCTTGAACTTTTAGTTTCTTTGCTGTGGCATATATAAAGAATATATATATATATAAAGAAGGTAAAGAATAATTTTTAAAAACTCTCCTGATTTATAAGCATTTATCACCCAGAACAAAGCTCAAGAGCACTTAGCCATGATATTAAACATCTAGTCACGGTTGAATGCAGACTTCCTTAGTCAGCACTCAGATTTTAATATCTTAAGACCCCATGCAACCAGTGGAGTACTGACCATTTCTTTTGTACAAAGTTGCAGTTATTTGCCTAACGAACAGTATAGTTGAAGGCGCTGGAATGTTATTTTGTAGTCTAAGAAAGTATGTTAACCACCAAGCTCTCTGGAAGCTTAAGCGAGAAGGAAGAAGTAAGATGGTCCACACCTTACCTCTGCTGGTGAGGCTAAAACATTGTGCACCTGTGAATGAGAAAGTTACAGTGGCAGGGAGGAAAGGAGGCAGAGAAAGCTTGACTTTGCAGTCCACTCAGTATTTGCTGCTAAGGAGTACAGAAACTGGTTTTATGTTATCCAGAGGCTGTCTAATATAAAACATAGTCCCAGGGGCAGCGGCTAACACCCCAGCAGGATGCTCTTTTCTCATTGCTATTGGGCTTCCTGTCAACCTCTTTTGCAAAAGCTGCTTTAATTTATAAGCTGACTAAATGTTCTATTGCTGCAGCTTTGGGCAGACAGTTTTCCACATCCTAGTTGAGTGCTTCAACATCAGTAATGAAGAGTCAGAATCACCAGCTCAGTGCCTAAGTTGGCAGAGACCTCTGGGGATTGCCTTGTCCAGAGGCTCTGCTCAAAGTACCGTCAGTTAGGTTCAGTTGCACAGGGTTTGTGTCCAGATGCATTTTGAATACTTCCAAGGATGGAGACTCCGTAAGTTTTCTGGGCAGTCTGTTCCCATGTTTGACCGCCATTTTTTTTTTTTTTTTTAATAGAATGACTTGTATTTCAATTTCTTGCCTAATGCTTCTTATCTTGTGAGATGAGAGCAACACTGAGAAGAGTCTGGATCCATCTTTTTTCCTCTGTCTTTTACTCCCTTCTTTTACCCCCTTATTAACTTTTTGAGCTAAAAAATATAGTAAGCTTTTAGTACTGTAAACAGTACAGCACACTGTTAGATACTGAACTTAATAAGTTATTTGTAACTCTGTTCAAAGACAAATATCTTTTCAAAATGGCACAGCCAAAATCTTGAGAAAAATCTTATAAAAATGTCATACCTTGTCCAAAAAGTGAGTAGAAAAAGATGAAGAAACCTAGAGTGGACAATGCCACTGAGGATACCGTAGTACTGATAGACTCCATCTATGTGTTCTAATGTCGTGTCATGCAACTAAGCTGGACTGTTTAATGGCTTGTTAAGAGCAGTGATATTTGTCAGATTTACATGGTACAAAAATGTTTTGTATCTACAAACCACCATTCTCAGTTCCTTCTGAAGACAAAGTAAAGCCTGAGGATCTAGAAACGATTTACTGAATTTCCACTTGGTTAAATAGACTCTTTGATGCAAAAAACATTAAAGAGTACAGAAGAAATCTATGGAAGAATTTTCCAATAGATATGGAATAAACATGTGGAAGAAATTTCCAATAAAATCTGATGACACCAAACTGAAAAGTGTTGATAGGGCAGGGAGAATTGGAAGTCATACAAGAAAGAAAATGGTTAACTTGCTTGGAACGCTATGCAGCTCTACTTATGTTTTTGACTAAAATGAGCACAATCTGACAAAAAGATGAGACGGTGATCAGTTATAGGAACATCTAAAAAGATTGTTCAGAAAAAAGCATGTTTTCTATCTTTAGCTGTATCATGAGAGTGACCTGCAAGGAGAGAAGAAAGCTAATTAAAATAAAGGACAACTGGATTTAAACAAGTCATGACTAAATTCAGGTTACGCATTAGAAAGAGACTCATGGCTTTTGCAAGAGTCAGAAATACAGAGCAGCCTTCAAGGCTGCAGTTAGTTGGGGCAAATAAACTTGCTCCTTCTGTTATGGATTTTGAAAAGTTTATGGAAGTAATTTATGATATGCAGCTTGTGTCAACAAGTAGTTGGATGGGGCTGCGCAGGTTGTTCTTCTAGACCTGAAGTCTCAAAAGGTGTAAACTCATGGCATACGACACAAAAATGGTCTTCAGTATTATTCAGTAATAAATGGCCATTTAATTTCTAGAGGATAAGTTATGAATAACAAATAACAATCCTGAATTCAGAGAAATAGTCAGAAGAGTCTTGCAAAATTAGGAAAAACTTAATCGATATCATCCCTTGAATGTCTAGTATCACTCAAGACCCTACAGACTTTAATTCTGACAGAGACTAAGGATGTAAAGGTAACTGTGATTAATATGGTCCCCAATTTAATTTCATAATTGCATTTAAAACTAAAAGTAGAAAAATCCATTTAAAAACTGAAATAAAGCTATTATTATGCAGTATATAAAGCTTTTTTTTTTTTTTTTTTTTTTTCAATATGACATTGCTATTTCTCATCCTCTCATGGTGTCATCTGAAAGCATAATAACCATATTCTGTCTTCTTTTATCTAGGTTGTTAATGAATGTATAAAATGTGGTGCTACCCATGTGCTTAAAATTAATTGGGCACATAAATGATTGCAGGATGGATTCCTTTGTGGTGCATCAGTCTCAGAGGTTTTGGCAATTTTATGCTTTTTAAAGCAATTGAAGCACTTTTTTTTTTTTTTTTTTTTTAATAAAGCCATAACTTGCAAAACAGGCTTTTTAAACATTTCTGATATTCCCTTGTTCTGACCCATTTGAAAGACTATATAAATCTTATCTGCAAAGTTTGGAATTTCCCATTAATAATAATGAAGAAAGAGAAAAGAACAATAAATTGTTCAAGAAGAGCCTGGAATTTTTCACTGCGAGTTATCCAATAGAGTAGAGAACTGAACAAAGATATAAACATCAAACAAATGAAATTTTGATTGTCATTTATGAGGAGAAAACATCTGTAATGGATATAACGAGCAATCTTGAATCTTAATATTCAGACTTTAATGAGTAAACAGATATTTCACCATCTTGTAAAACAATAGTATTATGAGCTCAATCTGGTTAGAACTACTCTGGTGCTTAAAGACAGGCTTAAGTGTCTTTCTGGATCAGGCCAGAATGGTCAGCACTCTGCCAGATTAATTCTTGGAAGAGTTTGCAAAAAAAATAGTGAGAAAACTTCTTGTGTATAGCAAGAAATCCAAAACAGTGACCAAACTTAATCTGTATTAATGATAGGGCAAGCCGAGTTCTTGAAGAGAATGATTTGAGGTACAAGCATCAAAGAAAAGATTTTTGCCCTGTTTGCTGTTGTTGTTTTTGTTTTTAATGGCAAAATATTTGTCCTCTGTGGCACCTGAATGGATTCCAAACCAAAGGAAGATTCCAAAACTTTTTTGCATAAAATGCCACTCCCAGTCTTGAAAACCCACTTCCACTTGCACAAGTGGCCAAGTGAGCTCACTTGTGGTTGGATATCTGGGAAATACTAACATAAAGAAAATCATCACTTTCTCTCCTAAAACAGTGTGAAAAGTGGTGAGATTCACAGAAATATCACTAGGTATATGGAACCTGCTCAAAACTGAAAGAACACTGAAACAACTTGCCTGACTTTCTGTCTTGGTAATTTATCTTTATAAGAAGGAAGAATTTTCATGTATTATTCATATTGCAACATTCTCAAGAAAATGCTTAACAGGCTCCTTCTAGTTGCCATCTTTGTGTGACATCCTCCTTCCCTTCTTCCCACAGAACAGGAATAATTGCCAGTTCTGTGTTATTACACAATGATGATATCCTTCACACATCAGCTACCAGTTATCATTGAATTAGTCTTTGTTCTTTATTTATTATCCAGCCACTCGGACAAATGCTAACTTCTCTTGGGTTTGGCTCTACTGGGTCTGGCTGGGACGGAGTGAACTTCCTCCACAGCAGCCCATGTGGTGCTGTGCTTCGGATTTGTGGCTGAAGCAGTGTTGATAACGCAACAGTAGTTTGGCTGTTGTTGACTAGTGCTTGCCCAGCTCAAGGCTTTCTTCCTCTCCATACCTCCCCCAGTAAGTAAGCTGGGGCAGGCAGGAGGGTGGGGGGGACACAGCCAGGAGATCTGACCTAAGGGATGTCCCATGCCACCTGACATCATGCTCAGCGGTAAAAAGCTCGGAGAAAGAAATAGGAAAGGAGGACATTTGGAGTTAAGGTGTTTGTCTTCCCAAGTAATTATTACACATGTGCTGAAGCCCTGCTTCCTAGGTAGTGGTTGGACATCTGCCCACCAATGGGAAATAGTGAATTCCTTATTTTGCTTTGCCTGTGGGTGCAGCTTTTGCTTTCCCTGTTAAACTGTCATTATCTCAGTCCACAAGTCTTCTCGCCTTCCTTTTACTTTTTCCCCATCCCATGGGAGATGTGAGTGAGCAAGTGGGTGGGTGTGTGGCTGCTGGCCAGGGTCAACCCACTACACTGGATAATTAAGTACTCAAATTAAGTAGGAACCCTTTATTGTATAATCTTGGAAATTTATCAATTAGATTGATCCTAAAAATATAATTCACCATACAGTGCATAAAATCCTAAATTTCTTGGTTCATTTTAACATAGCTTTGTTCTGTAATGTTTAAATTTCTTGCATGTTTCCAACTCTGTAGGAGAAGGTTATGTTGGCAAAATCACAGCAATTTTACAAGCTCCAGTCTCAGTCACGTATTTCATGTTTTCAGAGTTCTTTCACTACCTACAGTACATCTGAAGACCCTGTCAGTTTGTATCCAATTTTACACATGTTTTTGCACTCTCTGGGTAGACTTTGGCCTATTTTACAAGAAAAATTAGATGATCTTGCCTTTGAAGTCTGGTAGCACTGCTACAGAAATCAGTTATTAAAAGAAAGGAGGCAGAGTGCCTGCCATAATGGGGTTTCAGTCCACACATAGATCTCTTTGACATTACCAGAAAGTAAATAATCCTCATAATGTGAACAATTGGCTCAGGGCAGTCTTTAAAGCTGATCTAGGCTGGCCAAAGCAGAGATGGTGAACTCAGTGAATTGCACGTATCCTTATTGCCCTGCATTTACTCAGCTCTGAATATTGCAGTGATTACTTGTGAGGTCAATGAATATCAAGGCACATAGGTAGATAAGTTTCTGTTACTTAATTAGTGTAACCTATATGAGCTTGAAGAAAATTTCCATTGAGAAGCCAAAAATAATAGAAAAGTCTATAATTCCATGACTTCCTTGATTTTGGTGGTTACCAGAAAAAAAAAAATATTAGTAATTTGTTGCACAGTATTGTATAAGGCACTGAAATTATTAGCTTGTTTAAATACAGAAATAGACTACTCTAGCTCTGACATTTCAGTTGCTGCAGGCAACCACTGGTAATCAAGAAAACAATGACAATAAATCTTCATGAACAAAGACATAATTCTGACCCCAATGGACTCAATAATTTATGAATGTTAAATAATTTAAATATTTTAAATATGGTGAGACTTAAGTTTAAGAGTAGCATAAGCAAATCTTCCTTTTGGCAACCAGCTCTGGATCAAACACAACCCTTACTATTTATTCTTTGAACTAGAATTTTGTGATGCAACTAAACATAACAGAGTGCCTTGTCATATTATGAGCTGCCAGCCTTCTTATCATAGTTTGACATATGTATGGAGCTTGTTAGATGAATGGTTCAAAAGTTCTGGAACTTTTATCTTACTTTTTCTAGTATTATTGGCAGTATACCCCACTGAAACTTCCATGAGAGTTCATTTCCATCATTCTGTAATAAAAATAATATGCCTTTTAATGATGGTTGACATGTTAGGTTTGCATAACCAAAGAATTAGTCCAGGCTACCAGCTAAAAAGGGGCTGCAGACCCTGAAGACCAGCGGCACTTACTTGACCAAAACTACTGACATTGATCCTCCTTCATTTGAGGGTTAGAATTGAGCTTTAAACTCAGAAACATATTTCAGATTCATAGCTGTGGTAGTTTTATCCAGCTGGGCAGCCAAGGTCCACCATAACCCCTCCCATTCCACCTCCTCAAAGAGAAAGGGGGAGAAAATATGACGAAAAGGGCTCACAGGTTGAGATAAGGACAGGGAGATCATTCAACAATTATTGTCACAGGCAAAACAGATTCAGCATAGGGAGATTAAAGAAATTTATTACCTATTACTAACAAGCTAGAGAAGTGAGAAACAAAGAAAAACTAAAACCACCTCCCTACACCCTCTTCTACCTACTCCCCCTGAGTGGCACAGGAGAACTGAGGAATGGCTACGGTCAGTCCCTGACACTTTGTCTCCGCTGCTCCTTCATGGTCACTCTGTGCCCCTGCTCCCCGTGGGGTCCCTCCCACGGGATGCCGTCCTTCCCGAACTGAGCCTGCGGGGGCTGCCCACAGGCAGCAGCTCTTCAAGAACTGCTCCCACACGGCTCCGTACCACGGGGTCCATCCCCCAGGAGCAAACTGCTCCAGCACGGGGCCCCCACGGGCGGCAGCTCCCCCCAGACCCCCTGCTCCTGCGTGGGCTCCTCTCCACGGGCTGCAGCTCCGGCCCGGGGCCTGCTCCTGCGGGGGCTCTCCATGGGCCGCAGCCTCCTCCAGGCCACATCCACCTGCTCCACCGGGGGCTCCTCCACGGGCTGCAGCGTGGAGATCTGCTCCATGTGGGACCCATGGGCTGCAGGGGGACAGCCTGCTCCACCAGGGGCCTCTCCACAGGCTGCAGGGGAACTGCTGCTCCGTGCCTGGAGCACCTCCTGCCCTCCTTCTGCACTGACCTTGGGGGTTGCAGGGCTGCTTCTCTCACATTTTGTCACTCCTCTCTCCCAGCTGCAGTTGTACAGCATTTTTTTTCCATTTCTTAAATCTTCTCTCACAGAGATGCAAACAACATTGCTTATTGACTCAGTTCTGGCCAGCGGCAGGTCCCTTTGGAGCCAGCTGAAACGCCCTTATCTAACATGGGGCAGCTTCTGGGCTCTTCTCACAGAAGCCACCTCCACTACCAGAACCTTGCCATGTAAACCCACTACAATAGCCTAAACTAAACGTGTCAATATTTATGCATATGCATGTGAGCTGGGTGTCTAAGCTTCCCTGATAGTGATGATGCAGGTTCATACCATGGGGTACAACTGAACAGTTGTTCAGTTGCTTAAGCACAGTGTCTGTGCCTACAAGATCTGAGCAGCAAGCAATGTTCAAGACCCACCTGGAGACCAGATAAAGCACCACCATAAGACATATCGCACAGCACGGGACTCCTTCATATTTTTTTTTAATGAAAAGATTATTTAGTACAAAAGGAATTGTTGTGGCCATGCCATCCAAAAGAAGTGTCTAAGACTCCCTCTCCATTTTATATAGGATATATATATATATATATTTTTTTTTTTTTAAGGTGACATTTAATTATATATTGGTATTTTGTAACAACTTCTCCCATTACTGTTACATTTGCCCAGTGCCTTCTGGATTTGGCTTCTTCAGCAAAAATATGACTTTCCATTGCAGCAGCAAGTGGGTGGGTTGCTTTGGATTACCTTTTGAATGCTGACACAATCTATTTGGTGTTCCTCATTATATGCTTGTTAACAACCATAATGGACATAATCATAGTGTGTCAGTATTCTAAGGGACCTGTAATATACAAGACTAAAGTTAAAGAAACAAGACTGTGTGGCTGTTCAGTTTAGTTACTACACCTCTAGGTAGTTCATCTATAGAAATTCAGCAAAATGTAACACTGGAAAATATGGCATACTGCTTATTATGCAAAGCTTTAGTGTTTTTCTAAACAAGAAAAAAATGTTATTTTAATAATTTCACTTTCTAACTCCACAAGTATTGATAGTACCTCCTTACCTTCTTCTCATCAAGTAATCTGTGAGTATTCGTAAGCATCTTGAAACCTAAGACCCACTAACTACAGTGTGCATCTTTGCAGAGGAATATAATCTCGTTATGCATAAATCAGTAGTACCGTAAGACTTTTTTTTTTTTTTTTTTTTTTTCTCACAGCTGTGAGAGGAGATTTGGAGCCCAAGTATAGAAGTAGAGAAGCTCTCAGCTGTTTGTAGCATGTCTAGAAGCAGCCAAGCTCAGAAACAAACATTTCTGAGCAGGAACAAGTAGTAATGACTGTTTGCTACAGATTATGCTTTTTACTTTGCAGGTATCTATAGCATATTACTTCTTACCTTGTTAAACTGTACTTTGTGAAAATTCTGCTCTGAGTCATTGATTTAGCCTAATATACTTAATATCTTTCTGAAGTTCTGCAGCTTCCTTGAAGGAGAAAGACTATTTACCTGCCTCAGAAAAAAAAAAGGTTATGAAGCAGATCTTCATGGCCACTGTGTGCTTATTAAAATATCTATCTTTTGACATAGATGTTACAGAGTTATCTGAAATGGCAAAATACAAAAATATTTAAGGAAGCCATAGATCCTTCCAACTGATTGCTGGGGCATCCTGACCGCAAATCTGGAACTGCAAGAAACAAGTCATAAACCTCTGAACCTTGGAATTAAGAAATCTGGCACAAAAAGGCAGAGCCTATCACCCACAGTTAAAAGTTGTGCCTTTTTCACAATTGTATATGCAGAAGCAAAACACTTTTTGTTGAATAAACAGTGCTTACCTCAAGCAAAAACAAGTGATGCTATTGGGAAAGTGTGAAGAACAATGAGGAATAAAATGGAGAAAACTGGATGAAAATGTGGAAAAGAAGTACATGAGAAACAACCAGATTCTTTGACCAGCAGGCTTCATTTCATTTGTTGCCTTATTCCACACTGTCTAATGCCAATTTGTGAGCTAAAATTGAGAGTAAGATACAATGGAGAGCCTCAGCAAAAAAGACGTAAAAGAAAAAGGAGAATAAAAGAAACTAGACAAAAATGAACGTAAAGAAAAATAAATTGGAATATATAATGCTAATAGGAAAGGACAAAAAGTAGGAAACAGGTAAGGGGGAAAAATCACATAGGATTGTACAAAAGGGTAAGGAAGATAGTAGAAAGTAAAGAGAAACTGCAAGAGGAAAAGAAATAATGAGAAATTGGGTGGGTTTTAATGTTCTGGGTTGTGAGTTAAATGCATATAGCAAAAAGTAGGTAAGGTAGCATTAAAAAGGAAATGGAATATCTGAATACAGAAGAGTAAAGAATAATTGAGCAAAAGTACTATAATTAGAACTTGCTTAAAGGCCCATAAGTAGGAGTCAGTTGAATAGACAAACATAACAAATTGCCAGAATATCTGAGTGGGACTGCTCTTGCTAAGTGTCAGTCCCTTCTGATGGTGCAGTCATCCTTGCTCCCACCTGTGAAGTGTAACTTGGAAAATGAAGTTTCAGAAATACCCCATTGCAATTATTACTCATTACTAGTGGCTTTATCTGAATCATTTTCCCATGCATTGCCACACTGATAAGATAGACAGGTTTAAGTAAGCCTGACAGATAGTCTTCTGTCTCTGATGTTCTCTGTGCCTATGCAGAGAGAAGCTGCTTTGGAGAAGACTAACAAAAAGGGAAAAAATATGCTAGTGACTGTATTCACTGCATATACTTTCTTAGTAAATTCCTATGAAAGAAAGAAAATAGGGATAGGATAGACCTGAGATTGATGTTGGGGCCTTTCTTAGCTTTTTTCTGCTAAAAATAAGATAAAAATAAAAAATGGAGTAGCAATTAATATCAGACAGCATTAGGCAAATGGTAAAACAGATAAGTAGGTAGAAAGAGCGAAAACCAATTCTAGTGTGAAAAGTAATTCCTCTAAACAGGAAATCCTGTGGAGAGAAATACCATTGTTCATAAATTGTTTCTCTTTCTGGGCTAATTAAAAAGCATTTTTTGTAGAGCAGTCAGGCCTTGGCTGGCTGGGATACAAAATCCAGTCATGTGAGGTTTGATGAATTAAAGTCACAGTTTTTCTTGTCTATTTGGCTTGCAAAATTTTCCCCATGTTTCTTTTATTAAAAAAAAAAAAAATACTTTCTTTTTGTAATATTTTTTGTTTTAAGTTGATAGCAATGAAATGTTTTGGTGAGTCTCTATGCTGTCTTTTATCACTGATTCCAGCCAATAAACTATGTATGACTTCAACAGATGTTTCTTCTACTTTGGACAATAAGATGTTTTGAAGTCTTCAGAAGCAAATTAAAGTAAGAAGGAGAAGTCTAGAGAGTCGTATGGAAATGAGAGCCATTTTTCCATGCAGATTTAAACAAAAAAATAACCTTTGATGTCCTATTTGAGCCTAATAATAAAAAGCAGAATGATATTCAGGTAAAGACACAACTGTGCGTAGGAAGGAAACAGCTACAACATTTACAATTAGTCACAGTTCATGTTCTATCTGTAGTTTGGATACACCATGCCAGACTTTCCTTTGGTGTAAGCGTAGCTCCTTTGACTTTGATAAAACTGGACTGACTGTTTTATATCAGGTGAGGATCAGCCCCTCTGAATCATGTTGTGAACAAGAAGAAAAGAAGGGATGAAGCTTGAAGAAGGATTAAAAGATGTCTGGTTTTTATCTCATTTAAATTCTCATTGCTTTTCCAAAGCATCAGGAAGACTTTTGTATTTTGCGGTGTCACATGCTGTATGCACTGTTTTTAAAAGTACCCGCAACGTAAGTCTCCTTCAAGTAGAAATTATTTCAATTCAGATGTCAGTTATATATCAAGATATATATGAAATTTATCATATTTCCTTCTATTTTCCTAGTTGGGCTTAGCCCAATGCTTTCTGATGGTTATCTACTTCCGTAACAATGTAGGCTGGGAATACCTCTGATGGTGCTTAATCATCTGACATAAAAATTTGGAAGTCACAGAATGTAAAAAAAGAGTTTTTATTTTTATTTTTAAAATGTGGAGATTTGGAAAAAATCTCCAAATCCCGGACTCAGTGTTTGTAGGACGTAGACATGAAACTACAAAAAACTTTTGTATTCCTCATGTCATTAGTTGTAGGATTTTGTCTAAGAGAACACAAAACTGCAAAATATCGTCTAGTGAGACTGATATCTGGGAAACATAGCATCACATGTGACGGGACTAGTCATCCTCCAGAGAGCTGTGGGAGGACATTTAGGGAGAAGGTGAAATGGATTTGGTGGTCAATTATTCAGAGACAAATTTCTGTGCTGCAGAGCTCCCTCCAGCTGTCCAAGTGTCTCTACCAGCTAATGGATATTGGATCAGATCCCAAATAGGGATGATACAATGATGTTAGACTATATGGATGGAATTCATGAGATATCATATGTGAGATCCCCCCCTGGCTTTCAGTTACTAAAAGTTGTGGCTTTTCCATAGGTTCTGTTTAATACCTGTCAGCCCCATGCAGAAATTTTAGATATCCAAAATGGTACCTCAGTTGGCTTCTAACACCTGGATCCAACCATAAGGTCTTGATTCACCAGCCTACCTGCTGCTACAGAAGGCCTGTGCCCTCCCCACCTCCCCAAATCTTATAATTTCCATCACCATGTGGTCATCTCAGGCACAGCAGGGACTCTGAAGTGATGCTGGATACTGACATGTAGGCGAATGGATAGAGTCTTAGGTGTCAGCACCTAATTCAGCTTTATGAAGGTCTCTGTTTTCCGTGGAGGGGAAGGATTACTTCATCTGTGCTGTTCTACACATCTCTATTAGGATGGGATGAATGGATGGTACTCTCACAGGACCCTCCTGCATCCCAGTCACAGTGGATGCCTTTCTTTAAGGAACTGAATCTTACCCAAGGTGTTTCAAGTGAATTGCTCTTTCAGTGCTGCTGACTGTACCACTAAAACTCCAGTAACTATACTGGAAATTCAGATTATAATGCAATCCACTGAATATAGTGGGAATGTAATTTTCCTGACAGGGCTCCAACTGCTGCTCCAGAAGAGTATAATCAGAACACCATAGCTGCCAGCTCCATGGGTACACTGGTATCCAGCACCTCAACCCAAGTGTCACCCAAATTTAAGTGACTGAATTAACTCCCCGGCATCCAGAGTATTAAAAGCAGATAAGAGGAATCCCACCCTAAATGTCCCACCCTAAAAGACATAATTCTTTAAAAAGAGAAAATATTTATATCACAGAAAATTTGGTATTTAGGTTTTCTCATTTAGTTCTAACTTCATAAATTATGTTTCTAGGAAATACTATTTATGGTCCTTAATCAATGAAGTCACTACTGTTTCTTGCTTTTTCTTTTCTTTTACACGTCAAGTACTATAATGACAAAAAAATGGCAACAGGTTATTTAGTGATTGTCATACCTAATCACATTGCAGGTATAAGTAGAAAGGTATAGAATATGGTTTTTAAATAGTTTACGAAAATAAACTGGTGTCTTTATCAAAGACATTTCCAGAAGAAAAATGATTTATAACATAGCCAGAACTGGAGGTTAATTTTTTGAAATAAAAATACATAAGGATTTTATTTTTCCATTGTATTACTTTAGAATGATTTTGGTTGACACTGAAACAGTATCACTGGAAGTTAATAGTGAAACTTTCCAGAAGATGATATAAAAAAATGATCCTGTGGTTGCTACATGCATGACAAGTAAAAATTACTCATCAAGTAATCAAATTGAGTCCAGTAGCATTGGAATACAACATAGAGGGACTGGAGCTGGATTTTTTTAAATTTATTTTATTCAGAAAAACTATTTCTTTCTGCAAATTTAGAATTTAAGTGACTGAAACTTCTTGAAAGTGCATTTTTGGTGAATTGTGGAAATATCTTTCAAGTAGAAGAAGTTTCCACTCTTTTAATCATATCTTCAAAAGAAAGTCTTACTATTACTACATTTATTTCAGCTTTTTTTTTTTTTTTAATAACATTAAAAGCAGCAACGAAATTTGTGAAATGAAATGAAACCTCATTCTTTGGTCTGATTGGATCATTTTTCTTCAACCGGAAAGAAATTTCAACTTTTTGAATAAGTGAAATGTTCTGGAGAAATATATGTGGAGTTAATCTGAAGTTTTTCGTTTGTCCGTTGAACTGAATTAATTACGTACCCTCAAAACATCAGAACAGATCCCTCTTTCTAAATGACGTTACATAGGCCTGTTTTTGTTTTATCCCTTTCTTTTTTATCTGTTGGTGGATAAATGTTTAAGACTTAGTATATAAACCTATAGCTTATAAGTTTTCAGAATTTTACAGAAATCCAAATCAAACAGCATTAGTTAATATTTGATTGCAGTAAAATATCACTAAAATGTTATGCAGGTGTACTGTCTGGAGAGATGCCAGAGAAAATACTTGAAAACTTGTACAGTGAAATCACAAGAATTTGCAAATGATGATGGGTCGTGCTTTTAATTATACAAAGAGGCATGCATATAAGCAGGCAAGGAGGTTTTAATCTTGGCCAAGTGAGTGTGAGGAAATGCCACCTTGTTTTAAATGTTCTATAGGTCACAAATCTTCTTGACCTTTTTTGCTTTTCTTTTTAATAATTCAGATTGTTACCAGCACCCTTTTAACAAACAAGAGTTGCTGTCTTTAATGTAAAGCTCTTCCTGAAGCAGGAGAAGTACTGTCTGCGGACTACACAGGTATTGGACTCTGAAACAGTCTGAATGTTTATTGAATTTATTTGAATAACTTTGTCCCATAAATTTGGCTCATATAGAAAGGCATATGGGTTTAATCCTCCACTTCAGTACAACAGTTTTACACTGGTGTAACTTCGTTAGAGTTGCAATGGTGTACAGTTGGAATAACAAAGTGGCGAATCAGACCCACATGTGTTTCATATCCCCTGAGAGTTGTATATCACGTGCTTCTCAGATATGGTGCATATGGAGTGGCATGTAATATTTGTGGGACAGATACTGTATCACGTAAGTTCACATGGGCCAATGTGTTATCACATATATTGTACTGGATAATGTATGTACTATACAGGTTCAACCTGAAAAGGGAGGAAAATTACTATTAAATTATGCAAAATATGCAGTTGGAATAAGCAAGAAGTGCTTATAGCTCTGGATGCGTTCAGGTGTTTCAGATAAGGAGCCAAAGCTCCAGCCCAGTTGTCAGAGATGGCTCACCTCTACAAGGTGAATTCAGTGACTGAATCCAGTACTGATTTTCACTGCATGTAGTGAAGTGAAGAGCATTTCTTATGGAAGACCATCACTGCTTCCAAAAACCATCTGAATGGGGGTTTGAGTTTTTGCTTGTCTGTTTTTTGTTTTGTTAAAAACCCAACCCAAGCCTGTTTATATTATGAGATCTGATGGGACCATAGCACAAGGCAACAAGATTTGACTAACAGCTGTAGAAAAACACTGCAGAGTCCTGATCTGTGTACAAGATTCACAGCATATGTTAAATAGTTATTGTGTACAATGGAATGAATTTAATTGTATTTAGCCATGCTGTAATTTGCAAACCAATTGTTAAAACATGCTGCAGGATGTCAAACTCATATTTTTAATAAGCTGGGCAAACTATCAAGTGGTCAATGTTCTTGTGCTTCAGCCTTTTTTGATTAGTTGCCTTGCAGGCAGATTTGGACAGTTATATGGAAACAATACAGGGATGAACAAAGAGGAACTGGAGTGATAATTTGAGAGAGTAACTGGGAAATTGGTCAAAGGAGAAAAAAGCATGATGTAGATGGTTCACGGCATGTTGCTTTTTATCCTGTTCACTTAAAAACAATGTGCTGTAATTTATGAGTAGACAGACCTAGTTAATCCTTGCTTGGTTTATGTAGATGCTTGGGTGTCCAAAAGCCCTAAATCAGTTTTATAGTATGCATTACATGTACTGTTGACTGGCTGACCTGAATAAAATGAAGTTTACAAACTGGTTTTGATTAACCATGTCTGAATGTAGACATTTAGCCTATTATTAAATTTAGAAGCCATTGGTTTATATTTTTTTTTATTGCTAATCATCTTTTACATTACTGTCAGAGTTTCCATAATGTCCAATTAAAAAACAAACATTGTGCACAGATAAATAAAAGCTTTTCAAGCTTTTGAGAATAGTGAAGTCTCTATTTGGATAGCACCCATTCAACTGCATTGTATTACTATGGAAGAATTACTGCCAGGGACAAAAGACACTTGAGCCTCTTTTCTCTACAGCAGCCTGGATGGAAGGCCTGTGAGTTTGACCAACACTGCTTCACTGCATTTAGTCATAACAACAAAAACTACTGGAAGTTCTGGCCGTTCAGTCTGATATGAGAGCATCATACAAAATGTCTACATTTTGTATGTGTTCACTTCAGTACTTCTATTTGGAAGATTAGAGGCACCCAAAGGTAGCGCTGAAGTTATCGCAGGCCAGTTCCTTCATGGCTCCCAAACACTTTGACATTAAATAATTAGACCTAGGTGCATTGGCTCAGTCTCCACTAATTCAACAGGCAGGGCTGGTGCATGGGCCCAGACATGGCCACATGTTTACCCATATAGTTTGTCAGCACAAGGGCTCTAGGGTGTTTTTCACTTGTGCCAAGAAGCTGTCTTCCAGGTGATGCTTGCACAAAGACTGACTTCTCTGGGGAGTAAGATGATTCAGTTGTATGGATGAAAGCTGTACCCCGTCAGTTTGGCAGAGAAGTATTGGTGGTTCATCGTCATTGCTGCTGTAAATGGTGCTGTTAAGATGCTCTCTGCAGAGAAGCATGACTGCATTTTGTGATGGATGTACTGCCTCAGAGAAGGCCCTAAACAATCTGTTTGTGTGTTTGCCTCTTTGAAAAGGGAAAACGTAGAGCCTGAACAACTATTACACTTCTGGATCCTTACTGAATGCCTAACTTCCATCTGAAATATATTGTTTCTGGTTCTATGCTTTGGAAATGGCAACTCATTAAGATATCAAGTATCTTAATATACATTACCAGCAAAAATACAAACTATAGATTAAAATCTGGTTTGCATTGAACCTGTGGGACTGAAGAATTCTACTCCAACTCAAACTCGAAGTCCAACATTTTTTCTGAGTATGTGAAAGTGCTGGGAGGGATCGTTTGTTAACAGAGACTGACCTCCCAGTATCTAAAGTTGATTTCCAGTTTCCATTGCAGACGATGTATCTGAATATTTACCCTACACAAGTAGTCAAAAGAGAAACAAAGCAAAACATGATGTGCTAGCAGTTAAGGGAACATCCAGATAGAATTGAGAGGGGAAGATAATAGCATGCTCATCACATGCACTTTTCACACAGGAGGAGCTGACAAAGTCTTGTTGCAGCTACCTTCACAACCACTGGCCTGGCCTGGTTTCACGTCTGTAACTGTGAAAGAGGGATACTTACATTCATAGGAAGGTGGTAAAAGAATCATTCATTGTCTGTTCCCCAGATCCTCTGCTGATCGAAATTTTTCAGACCTTTGTAAGTATTGTTTGCAGTTCCCTTGAGACATACATAAGAATGCAGCCCTTGTTGCCTCCAGCCTTCTCTCCCTCAGCTGAGAGACAGCTTGTGCATCTTAGAGCAAGTTCCTGTTAACAGCCCACCCCTTCCAGCTTCTTGATGTCCACAAAATAAGTGTTCCATCTCACAGAAGAGACCAAAGCTCCACGGGAAGGCGTCACAAGGAGTTTTTTGCCTTACTGTAGCCTGAAGTCTGCAGAGCTTAAAATGTGATGGAAGTTGGGAACATGCTTCTTCCCCAACAGAATCATAGAATCATTAAGGTTGGAAAAGATTGCTATTTCCCTATCACCACACCTGCAGAGTGCAAACAGGGCCTATTCCTGCAAACAGGAGAAACATGAATGCTGCAAGAGTGAAAAGTACTGTTTTCCACCTGAATATCCAGTAAAATAGACCTACTTCGCCATCCAATTCTGTCCTATCCATCAACCCACTACTGGAAGCCACAGGGATAATGGAGGTCTCCCATTTCTACTTCTCTGGGGAACAGTCAATAATTATGTTATTTGAGTAGAGAAATATTCTGGATGCAAAATGGACAGATGGATAAGTGACTGGGGGAAAAAAAATCTATATTTAATGGACTTTAGGAAGTTCAGGAAAATACTAGAGAATCTGTATTTTTATAGAAGAGTCAAAACTGGAACTGATGAATTCTTTACTGTCATAGAAGGAAGTTTTCGCCTGAGAATGTTTCATGCCTCTCTACCCTGATGGTTTTTTTTTTTTTTGACGTTAACATCTTGGCAGAAGATTCTTGAACTGTGTTAAGAATTTCAGTCTCTTTGTGTAGGATTTTTTTCCAAAAAAATATGAAAATCAAGGTTTACTGTGCTTGCCTTTCTGAAATATATTTTACTATATAACAATAGGTCTATAACAATATATAATATAATATATATATATAATATATATAATATAATATATACCTAACAATAGGTATATAACATAGGTCTGTTGTCAAACAAGAGCTTACCTATTAGGAGAGCTTGGTGTTCCAAAAATTCCCTTTTTACCTTGGGGTTGGGAACTTTTAAAATATTTTTTGAGACATTAGCAATGATACCTAGTAAAATAAAGCTTATAAAAGTTATAAAACTCATAAAAAGAGAGTGGGATCATTCTCAGAAGTTCGGCTGTAGCTCAGTTATAGCAAATTATTATCTGTCCCAATTAAAATTCACTGAGTAAGTCTCAAATGGAGCAAATCCCTTTTCCGTTCATAAGAGTACAAGCAGCAGTGGGAAAAGGAGCATGATCTGACAGATTTGATTATTGTGCAGTGGGCCTGAAAGTCATAACTGTGTATTCTGAAGACTTGCTTATGATGGGGTGATGTCAAAACACCTGGGTGAAACTGTCAGCTCCTTGTCGGCTGTTTGTGTGGTTCCTGCATGGCTGTCAGAGACTGTATGGTGTGTCGTTTTTAATAAAAGAAATGAGTGAAGGGAATGAAGCAATTGCAGAGCCATTCGGTTGAAGGCAGGTCTTTCACAAATGATCGGATAATTAAAAATATGAATGTGGCTAATCCATGTTGACATTTTTATAGCCTTTACATGAAACAACCTTTAAGGGTATGGTGGAGTAGAGAGATAAGATTGAACGGGAGGACCACTGGCAGTTGATCACAGAAAAAGAAGGTATCATATGAAGAAAATTCTAGTTTAAACTGAGGATAAGAAAATAAACTGAATGCCTAAAAATAAACATCAATGGGAATCTCCTACATGGAAAATCACTGCTAAAGTAATTGTATACGTAAAGATGAATCCATAGCAACAAGCAGTAAGATGTCCCAGGGACGGCTGAAGCGTGGAGTTGTGCACCCTTGGGGAAATGGAGGCTGGCAGAGTGGGCAGAAGTGAGGACAGTACTTTGTCTGTGTGTCTAAGCTTCTGCACTTAATACAGCTGCTGCTGGCATGCTCTGTCCATTCCCCGTGTCCACATTTATAAAGCTAAAACAATGAAGAACCAAAAGAATGGTTCACAGTTTGGAAAATAAAACATAAAGGAGTTCTGTGGTATATAAACCAAACTGACAGATTTATTAAAACACAACTGTGTCAACACAGAGCAAAATATTTAATATTCCAGCCTTCTTCAGTGTAGCAAAGAAATACATAAAAGGATACAATAGCATAGGATTTGAAGACCAGGAAAAAATTCTTCACTGCAAGGGGGGTGTGGCAGTGGAACAGGTTGCCCAGAGAAGCTGTGGATGTCCCATCCCTGGAGGTGTTCAAGGCCAGGCTGGATGGGGCCTTGGCCAACCTGATCTAGTGGGTGGCTGGGTGGTTGGAGTTAGATGATCTTTAAGGTCCCTTCCAACCCAAGCCATTCTATGATCCTATGAAAAAAGAAGAAATATGTTGTCCAAAGCAGGATGTACACACAGGTTGTTTCTAACCAGTATTGTTGCTTATGAGCTTGTAATGGCTTGTGTACACTGTGTAGGAACAGTGTAACACCTTTATCTGTAACATCAAGAACTCTGTGAAAATATGTGACAGGAAAAGGGCTCTCAAACTTTGGAGGCTGTTTTTGTCATATTTTCTTGGCCCCAACCGTACATTAAACTAGTCCTTGATAATAATTTAATATATGAAGAGATTTCCTCAACTGCCCATGACTGGCTCTTTTAGTGGATGGTACCTGGAATGCATGCTGCTGTGCTTACATGCTCTCCCTTTTACCTCTTGCAAATTTGGCCAGGCTCTCCTTCCGACCAGGGAACTTGATGTCACTAAAGTATTAAAAGCAAAACAGGCCATTGTCTCTCTGGGTTTAATTTTGTATGGTAATTCATAGCAGTAGTTGGTGGGAATTTGCCATGAGTCACCTATACAGAATCTGAACTGTCACAGGGCATAATGATGAAAAAAAGGGAAAACAAACCAGAGAAGTTATTCTTTATAGAAGAGGTAATGCAATTCTGAAATGTGCTGCCCCAGGAAATGGTGGAGGCAGTGTCAGCGGGTTCAAAAGGGAATTAGTAAAATTAATGGACAACAGGCCATTAACAGGTGTTATAAGGACCAGAGAGGTATGTATTCTCTGGCATCCTTCATGTGATGGCTATGGGTTATGGGAGTTTTTGAAGGGAATGTACTACAAAAAAAAGTGCTTTTTTGTGTGTCTCCTTTCGCCACCTCTGGAAACAGCATAGTGGGTTAGGTGGTCTCAGAGAAAGTTCTTTGCTCCAGGAATTCAAGGAAAAAATAATGAGGCAGCACTCATATTGAACAGAATTCTGCTCTCAGTATAAATCCAGAGGAAACCCTGAACATCAGTGGAGGTGAGCTAATTTTACATTTGTAGAAGACTGCAGAATATAAATCAGCACATTGAAATTTTAAAGAATATATAATAACTGTGACACAAAATATCCCAAATTGAAAAAAAAATAATAAAAAACAACCCTTTGAGGAAACCTTGTTTGTATTCCTGTAGAATGAGCATCATCTAAATGCATAATATTCTCCTTATTTCTTCATGATAAGAAAAAGAAACAATGGGCACCCATTCCTCATCTTTGTAAATTGACAGAGGTCATCCGAATTCAGTGTAAATATTCCATTATGCACAAACTGAGCAGCTGACTTAAAATTTGTAAGTCCATGACTCTACATATTACCTCTCAAAGGTAGTAATCAACTACTGAGCTAACCCTGAAATCATGGAAACTTTGACAAAGGGTGGAGCCCAAGAAATTTAAGTGAATTAGTCTCATTTCATGTGGAAAATTGGAGAGAAATATGCATACATTAAGGAAATATGCAAGCTAATGTTCTAGATGTTTATTGTTTCCATGTGTTTATTTCTAAACAGAGTAATTTAAGAAACTCACTTTGGACATATGGAAAAAATATGGAACAAAATCTGACTTAAAAATAGGGAAGTAAAGCTCAAATGAGAAACTTGTTGAGCTTTTTCTTCAGTTCTTTCCATCTGCAGGGGGGATCTTTAATGGCAAGTTCCTGAGGCCACTGACATTACCGATTGGTGCACTGATCATATCTCTGTGCTTTCTGTGTTTCCCCTCTCCCCTTCCCTTCACCCTTCCATCCCCCCTCCTCCTTGTCCCCATCCCACTTCTTCCTTCCCTTGCTGTGCCTCCTCATTTTCTGCGCTGCCTGCTCAGAGCCCCTTTGCCTGGCCATCACCCTCCTGTTGACCCACCTTGGTTTTTCACTCATACAGCAAAATATTTCATCCTTACAGCAGGATCGACCAGAGTGTAACCGTGCTTTGCCAGGGCCTCCAATAGCTCCTCCTCACTGATGCCTACATGCACACGATGTGTGTTGGTTTTTATATCTTCTTTCCTGATTATTGTCATTACTTTCTCTTTCATGACTTCAAAAATCATTCCTTCCTCTTCATCCTATTTGCAGAATACTACATCAGTCCTGCTTCCTTCTCCTTTTCCTTCACAGCAGCCACTCCAAGTACATTTTCCAGTATTTTTTGTCCATGAATACAAGCAGTGAGAGAGCAGGAGTGTCACGGTTGTATTACACAAGTGCTATCTGTGCCTTTTGTTCCTCCTCGGCTGTAACCTAGGGCTTTTTTAGATTCTGTAGTCTCACGTATAGGCCACTCAGTGTCTCAGAAGTGAGGATTTTCCTCCACAGCTGAAGAGAGAGGGTCATTTAACTTCTCTTGTGGCTACTCCATGTGGAAATCTGCCTCTAGTTAGTGGATGCTTTCTTGTCGGTCAGGTGGTGTAATCCCACACTTGTGGTACTGAAGAGGATCTTTGCTCAAACAAAGTAATGACTTGAGTTCATTTATTATGAGTGGGTACTCTCAATAATAATAATAAGCCCATAAAAAGCTACCTAGAGGAATTTAAAGTCTGGTTATAAGACAAGAGACAACAGATATCTATAGGAAAACTATAAAATCTTTCTGGTCATCATGACAAATGATGATCTCAGCACTCTAGCATTCTCCGAAGTGTTTTGCAGACATCATGGAAAATACTGTGTGGAAACAAAACTCCTGTTTGTTATTATAAACAGAATGTTCAGAAATCTTTTTGTGGTCTGCTACAATTGTAGAGCAATCCATTTATAATGGACTGATACCATGTTTCCTCATTGTGTAGCAATGGGATGAGTAACTTTATACAGATGAGTAGAGCACTGGGGTCGTGAGCTTTGTCTGGCAAAAAAAAAATTCCAAGTGAGATACACCAGAAAAAGGCTTACTGAGCAAAACGTACCTTTGCTGACACATAGACACTGGGACAAGGACTGTAATTAACACCATGTCATGACATAGGCATGGTGTTATAAAAAGAAATGTATTTTACTACAGGAAATAGTGACTCTAGATATTTTTTTTAGAAAGTAAACTGCATGTGTTCTGAACAGGGAGATCTTTGAAATGCATGGGACCTTGGGCTCAGGCTAGAGGCTCCCTGCACAGAGGGGAAAGAGACATGGCAGAGGCAGAAACCTGGAGAGCTGGGCTTGTTTCTTCTGCTGCTATCACAGCAGCATCAGAGGGGCCAAGGTAGCAACTCATGCTGACAGGTCAACAGGGGTGTTATTCCCCTTTCCTGCTCAGCCTTCTCTAAGACCCCCCTGCTAACATGGGTCTTCTGCTTCCATGAGATGGGGCTTCACAGGGATAAAACTCCACGGGACTGGGATCCTAATGCAACCAAATAGCAATTTTCTGATAACACAACATTTTTTTGGAAAGGAAACTGTTTACATGTTCTGTGTCTCGCTTCTGCATTTAAAAACCATCAGTTTTTAGCTTAAATTTAGTTTTCACTACTTGGGAAAATGTTCTAGGTAATCAAAGGAAAAGTAAGATATTTCAATATAGACTTTTCTTTCTTTTTTCTTTTTTTTTTTTTCTCTTTTTTTTTTTTTTTTTCTTTTTCAGTGTTTAAATTCCTGAGCAGGAGAACATACAGCCTAACTGGCACAGTAGTGAAACTACTGGACTCAATTCAGACATCTCTCTGCACAACTCAATAGAAAACCTGAAACACTGGGGTACTGCAGGAGTTAACAGCAGGAATTAAAGGTCTACTTAGTTATAGGTGTCTAAGATAAACTCCAAAATAACACGAAGCTATCCACAATGCAACTGATGTGGAATATATGAATCCAAGAAAGATAATCTGGATTGTTATAAGGTCCTAAATATTACGGTAAAAGCTTTATCTGTCTAAAGTTCTGCTGCAGCATGTGCAACAGAAGACACTTTTTTTAAGGCACTTTTTGCTGCAGCTGAATGTTTTGAATCCATGATCCTGGAAGGCTGGATAGCTTTTACAGCAGTAAACAAGTTGTGGAGCGCAAGCTGCCTGGTCCATAGGCAATATTATATCCAATATGGAGTGCAACAGCCACGGCTCCATTTAAAATACAAGGTCAAGGGAGAAGATGGGAAATTCAGATCAGCAGCTTCTGCTTCTGCTTCCCAGGGCTGTGGGTCGCCCAGCAGATTACACAATCAGATTGGTTAAGTGTCTGCCTGGCCCCATGAATCTTGGATTCTTGGCTGCGTTGCAGAACAGATTTCAACACCTTCCCCCTTCCCTCCCCCTGTGCACATGCTTGCACAAACAAAGCATGGTGCATGCTTGCTGTGCAGGGCACTGGGAGATGGAAACTGCGGTTCAGGCTCTCTTTAGCTGAAGCAGGAGCTGATCTCCAGGTATGTCTCCTGTATCTGTGCTCTCCTTGTGAGGCTACAGGGCTGTGAAAATGAACAGTGTCGTGAAAATTAACTTCAAGGTTGTTTCAAAATGAGTGAGGCAGGTGTGCTGCTACGCCTCTTATCAGGAACGGGTGAATCTGTATTTGTGAAGGAGTGACTCTAACCTTGATAAGTTGGAGTGACATCACAACCGAGTTAATAGCTTCAAAATAAATTGCCTAGGAAAGAAAGCTAGCGTTGAATAGGCTGTGTGACCTGTGGAGCTTGCCACGCATGACTGCGTGGTGTAGTGCAACATATGAACGCAGTTATCGACTGATAGAGTTCTGATTAGCACGGTTGACATCAACCTATGGCTGAACTGGTTCTTCAAACATTGCAAAAGTAGCCCTGGTCTGGGTTGTCAAGTGCCTCTCAGAGATCCAACAAAAGCAGGAACAAAGCACCAATAATTGTTACCATGTTTATTTGATGTTTCTTAGTTCCATAAAGTAATTATGTTCCAATGAAAAAATACTCATGTAAAATATGTGAATTTAGGATTAAGATGGCAGTGTCATCAGTACAACTGCCACTAGGTAAAGCAAGTACAAAATATGGTGGACAATCCAAGTGCAGAGAGTAGGCAGATGGCAACTATTTCTTCTGTTCAGTCCCCATTTCTCTTCCTGTCCTTGACTACCCATCCTCCTCTTTCTCTTTTCATTCCTCTGATTAGGAACATGAAGTCTCATCTTGGATATGCTTTTTAAAATGGCTGGAAAGGGGCAAATGCTGGATCAAACGAGATGGCTAATTTATTCTAATCAAATTCAAAACACTTAATTAATGCAAAGTTCAGACTACAGAAGTCAGCCAAGTCTGTGTTTCTGTTGGAACCTCAGCATGTAGATTTCTTTACTGTTTATGATTTCTAACTGTACAAGCCTATCAGGAAAATATTCTTCCTCTCTATTGCTTTTTTTTTTTTTTTCTCCAGATAAAAAAGATAAGAGCTTTAGGGGCGGGGGAAGGTGTGGGCTTACAAAAACAAGGAGAAAATTTAACTAGGAAAGTTCATTGCCTTTTTGCTAAGAAGCCAGAAATAGAGCAGCCATTCCTGGCTGTGTCAGAGGTGTCAGTGTCCCCATGGGGGACCTGCTGTCCCATCTGTGGGCCTACACTCAGAAGTTCTTAGAGTAGACAGAGGCACAGTAAAGGCACCTTGGGAGTGGGGTTAGGAAGAAGTTCCCCTTCATTGTAGAACAAGCAGGAGAAAAGAAGGGAGAAGGAAGACAGTGAGAAGGAACATTGCCTGATTCAACACAGCTTGGTTCTTCCCTTTTGTTCTCTGCAGCATAAAGGTAGCCCAGAGGAAAGAGAATGCAGTTTAATTTTTGTTTATGTCTCACTGCAAATGCAGACTCTGATTCATCTGCACAACTGTGGAAATCAGTCAAAAGATGCTGACATAAAATATCTCAGCTTTTAATTGAGTTCTGGCTGTCCAAATTCCTTAGGCTTTTTGAAAATCACAGCATGGAGCTCCAACATAGTGCTCAGAGATGAACTGAAAAGCTAACATGGCTGAGCCTGGCTTATTTAAAGCACGAAAGTCACAGAGAAATAATACTTTATTTCATACTAGGAAAAAAAAAAAAAAAGGAAGAACCAGAGCAATAACAGAGCACCTCCCTGCTCTACAGCTGCAAACTCCTCTGACTGATGTCTCCTTTGAGAAATGCTGATGGGCTGTTCCTGCCCGCTGCTCCTGGCTAGCTCTGGAGCTGACTCCCTCCAGAGGGCTTCCAGGGATCACTGGGCACTTAACCTTTGTCTCCTGAGCTCGTTTGAACACAGCCCACCTGGATCTTTTTGATGGACCTACACGCTATTGAGGCAGCAGAGGACTGCAACTGCACTGCCAAATGCCAAAAGAAAAAAAGAAAAAAAAAAGGCAAAGCAATACCTTGAAATCTCAAGTATTAAATTTGCTTGCCCATTCATGCTGTATATATTTTTCACTAACAGAAAGCTGCTGGGTCAGCAGGATACACTCCTGCCTGAGCACAATGAACCATTACACGAAGTACAAATTATTACTATTATTTCTTTTGTTTCATAATAAAAAAGAGAGAAACCCATGTGATGCATGACTAATCAAGTTCTTTTGTTTCAAGCAGCACAAGAAGCATTTAATGTCCCCAGTCAGCTTTGATATACTGGTTGGTAAACAGCAGTGATGCTTGCAGAAGACTGCAGTGATTCAGTTAGGTAGCATCAGTTTTACTTAAGGCTTTTTCAGAAGCCCAGAACCCAGAAGAATGTCTGGGAAAGGCTTAATAGGCAGAGGGGCAGAACTGTATTCTTCTGTGATAAATTGAGTACATAATGAGTAATGACAGCGCTTTTTGCTTTTTCTTTTCATTTTGTGTCACAAGTAAGCAAAATAATTAACCAAGTCCTCTCAAAAGGGATTTTTCTCAGTGAACATCACTGATGACTGTATTTTTTCAGCTGCACTGATTCAGAGTATTTTGTATCACCTTTTACAAAGCCAAACAAAGCTTAATGGCATTTCCATTAAATTTCAATTGAAATGCTTCCAAAACAGTTCTTCCATAAAGATAGGCTATTTGTCCTGATACAGCTCTCCGATAAGACTTTATCTGGAATAGCATGTACTGTTCTGGTCAGCATTTTCAAGAAAGCAGAAAAGTCTAGGACAATAAGGGGGATTAAGTTCTTATCAGATGAGATGGAAGTACCAAGCTTACTCGGTGCAGGAAACAGAGGCAAGGAGCACGCACTTGTGGTTTGGTAGTGTATTTGTAAAGGAAGCATGCACACAAGGAATGACTGTTGGACAGTGTTGGCATAAGAACAAACTGAGATGAAGTGGTCATGAAATCTGACACAGCGAATTGAAAGGGTTCTAAGCATCGTGTTCTTGGATGACGTTCTGGTAATTGTAAAGGGCTTTACGTAGCACAGACCTTGGACAGACCTTGCTCACTTTGTGAAAGAAATTGCATAACATGGTTCCCTCTGACAAAAATGGATGTTCCTTTAGGTCACACATTCCCAATGGCAGCAATGTCCTAACAAATGTGTTCTTTACCATCTCTAATCTTCCTCAGCCAGAAATAATGATTTTTAAAGTGAAGCCGGCCAAATGAGAAGGGCAAATATTGACTCTCTCTGCAGAGAACACATTATTAAAAACACAAGAAAATCTGTCTCTCTCACCATGCAACCATTCCATGGTAAACCAAATAGGATCAGGTTGCATCAAGGAAAAAAGAGGAAACTCTGATTTCATGGCTTTGTTTCTCTTCCCATTGGTGTTAATAAGTAATGACTGTGAAATAAATAGAACTATATCAATGAGACTAGAATAAAATCCAGCCTTTTTATGAGAACAAAATAGGGAGAAAAAGCTCTCTTTTATATGTGATGCATTTAACTAACCAGTTACTGAAACTGATGAAATACTTTTGTCAATTTTATTTAAAATTATAGCAGAAAAATCTTGTTTACAACATAAAAATGTTGAAAAAACTTGTGGTTATTTCTTGGTGTGATATAAAAGGTTGCCAAATTTGATCATGTCTTGCTAAAAGCCTGGCATTCCAAAATAGGAATTTTGATGAGAGAAGTTCCATTAACTTTCAGCCAATGAAATTAACACTCAGGACTTCAAATTCATGTGCCTGTTGCTGGAGAAATTTTAAATAAACCTGCAAAACTGTCGATTCTCACAGGTGGACTTTGTGATAGGCTCACGACAGGTTTTTTTTTTTTTTAAATAACCCTCATTAATTCAAATTCTGAAACTAATGGTCCTTATAGATACAGTCCAAAGCTTTTCCTATTTCACATAGACTTTATTTTATTGTATTATATAGGAAAATATTGTTTTCTACCCAAAATGATAAGTAAGATGCTTTCTCAGATGTTGTTTCCTGTTAGTAGAACTGGAATAGGTGGGCTTCCTTGTATAGGGAAAGGCAGATTTTAGTGGCCATTTGTTACAATAAAAATTGTCATCAAGAGAACAAATTTAGCAAGGCAGTATTTGCTGTTTTCAGAAGGCAGGGAATGTTATTCACATTCGCACACTGACAGTCTCTTCTCTTGATGAACAGCTATTTCTTTTATGCCATTTCTGCAAAACTAATGGCTTTCCTGGGTTGGGAACTGACGCTCCCCTTGAAGGGTTTTAACGTAGTGCTTGAACAACCAATCAGATATCTGCAGAGCGTATTCGAGTAGCATCATGACCTAATATATTGTATTAATATCTATAATTGTATAATAACAGTATATGGTTAATATAAGCCATAGATATCTTATCCTTCACCATCCCCTCTGGCAACTACCAAAGCAAGCGTCTCACCTTTTATGTGTAATAAACCCACAATTTCCTTTATTTCTTCATGTTAGCATATGTTTCATATGTTTTTCTTTCCCCTGCTGTCTGCCTCTGGTGATTTGCCAGCCCACCCAGTGCATGGAGGAGGGCGTCACTTTTCACGACAAAACTGAGATGGTTTCATGACACTGCTCCCTAGCTGTGGGTCAGAGAAGGGCTGCACAGATGAATGGATGAGTACCATTGTGAAAACTGTGGACAGCTTTATTTGACATCTCCTATCATGGTATCTAGGTGGCTTAAGCCCCCTGGAGACTAACCACAGAGATGGCCTGGAGCAGATGGCCAAAACCTGCACTACAGGAGACAGCTGAAGGGCTGCAAGGCAGCAGGGCCAGAGTTAATGCAGCAACACTTTCACATGAAGTGACATGCTAACATGCTTTCACGTTAGAGGATGTCCCTTAAGCTCCTAAATCAAGAAGGTGATTTCAAAATTGTCATCCATTACTTGGAAAGATAATAAATCATCTAAATCATTCTTTTCTTTAGTGTTGTACCACAAAAGTGATGGATCTCTGAAGCCATTATAAAAGCAAAACTGAATTTCATTTAAGGTATAGACGTTAGGTTTCCTAGTTCTACCCCTGTTCTTTATCCAGAAGAGTCTTCTACTTGCTCCCACCCATGGCAAAGAAATAGAAAGGTCATTGCAGTGTACGTTAGTATCTTTTATAGTATCATACATTGACTGAGAGTTCAAATATGGAAAGTATTATAGTACTATGCTATGTTACATGATTAGAAGCACATTTTGCTGGAGATATGATCTGGGTTACCAACAAAATAAGTATGTATAGGATCTGGTTTAACTTAGTTATCCTTTTGTCCTTTTTTTCTGCTTATTGTTATGTAACAGTTGTGATGGTGAAATGCATAATGACTATTCCGGACAGTATGATAGAGCATCATATGGCATTTATATAGGCGGGTAAAGCATATAAACATATGAAAGTCATTTAAAGATACAATTAAACTTCTAAACAAAGAGCTTCATAAATATTTCATTTGAAAACTCAGCATCAACCAACTACCTGAGGGCTAAGGGGACTTTTTTTTTAATACAACATAATAAAGATTTAATAAAAATGCTGTTGTTAGAGGTGCAAGTGTGTTAACTCTCTCTGACAGAGGGCTATTAAAATGTATCCTTCAGTCAATTCCTTCTTGCATTTTATTTAAACCAGCAAGGTTCTGTGAGTTTACTGCCTAGGATTATGGTAAACAATAGAAGCAGTATTTACAAGTTATATTGTATTGCATATATCTATATAAACCTTTAATTTAGATAACTCTTTCTTCATCCTAAGGATATTCTGCTAGTTGGTATGAATTCTGAGCTATCTGCATAGTCTGTGATCAGTTTTATTCAAGTCAATCCTTTAATGCACTCAATACAACAAAACAGACTTCATGGGTTTTCTTTCAATGTAGGGCTAATGCTGGATTGTCTGTTTTTCATGACTAAATCCACCATTCCAAAGACATGTCATATTTGCCATTACGTGAAGATTTTAAATCCAGAGTCAATATGATTCTGAATCACGTTCCGTAGCAAATAAAATAATTATGTGAGTAATACAGAAATTGTTGTGGGAAATTTATAGTCTGTTATGCAAGTCATATTAAGCAGGCATAAAACCTTCTTTGTCTTTAAAAAGAAGGAACTATAAAATAAATGTGATTTTTAACTATCTTAAGCACCCCAGGGAGACCCTGATAATCCTTGAGTATCACTACTGTACTTCATTCCAGGCCAGTGTTTCATAATAAAATTGATAAAATGTCAGTAAAAGACATTTTAAAGTTTTGAAGTAAATGCTGGCCAATGAGATCAGAATCCAGGGGAATCAGATGTTCTTCAATATTTTGTGTATTGACAGAATGGGAACATGAGAGAGAGAGATGGAAAGGAAGCTTCACCAGATTGTAATACATAGTGTAAAGGAAAATAGGTTATCTGGAGATTCATTATGTTACATTAAAGCATCCAGAAGAATGTCAAAGGTTAGGCCCGGACTAAAACCACACTTTAATAACTTTAATACAGGGAAGCAAAGAAGGATGCTATTTTAATATTTACTTTTCTTTCTTTATTTATTTTTTTTTCCTCCTGGCAGATCAAAGTTATGTTTTGTGTTCTTCAGTTTTAGGACTAAGGTGGAAAAAGCTCAAGACATTTGTTGTGTTAAGGTGGAGAAGCACCAGTGTCTTTATTTTTCACAGTCAGGATGTGATATTTCATATTTTTGCATGTTTGTTTTTTTTTCTCCTTTTCATTTCACTGGGACACTTTTTAATAGAACTTCTGTTAATATTTTTTTGCGCACATAGCATTTTGTTATTTTTAAAGGTTTTATAGGTGATAGAACTACCTATTATTAAAATTACCTAATACTTCCTATTATGAAACCTTGATTTAATCCGTTCATAATAGTGCCAAACTGTAACTGTTTTGACTGAAGTTTTCCATGCCAAATAGCTGTCTCAGGCTGTACTTCTCTGGAAAGCTCCAGCCAAAATAGTTCAGCCATTTCTAGGAATGATGCAAGGAAAAAATACGTATTTTTGCCCATGTCACTGAAGTTATTGAAATCCTTGCTTTGATATGTGTCAGTGCACTGAAACCTTGGGAAAGAAAAGTGAGAGTTTTCAGGGGTTGAATAGGTATGTCTCTGGTGGTAATTTTTGCTACTTCAGTGGAGATGCAGATAAAAAAACTTGAGTTTAATGGATTCAAATCTCCAAAGCATGATCAAGTGTATCGATATCCCTAGAGTTTTCTTTACTCTAAAGGCACCATCCCCGACCAAAAGCCTGAGCTCACAGTACCAGGCAAGGATGGGCTTTCTGGCTTACATGGACACTAAAATAAGAGCAGTAAACTGCTCTTGCATTATATTCTTTATGAAAGTTTTCTGGTTTCCACTATAACTTTCATCTAACACAAAAAGGTGAAGGAACTGTGTGTTCAGATGCACTAGCTGAGTTTGAGAAAGAAAAGGGCTGGACAGAAACAATCTGTCTCGAAGAACAAGGACTCAGAGGCCTAGGGGAGAGAGAACAGAAAACTCAGGAAACTGAAGACAGGAAGTTAAGATTGTCTGGGCAAAGAGTCTAGAACTAGGAATAGTAGTAAAAACTGGAAGTGGGAAGTGAAAATTCAGGACATCAAAATATAAGAAATTCCACTATTTATAGTGCCTATGCATTATGGCACAACTTTTAGTTTGAGATCTGTAGTGTTTTTTTTTTTTTTTTCTGGGATCCCTGTCCCAATCAGAGGGTAGAGATTCTCTGTAGTTTGCATCACAGATAAATTTGTCTTCATCACTCATTTGTTGCAGAAGTGGGAAGGAATGTAAAGCTGAAGCAAGAGGTTTCAGTAAGAGAGAAGGAGACCCTCATGAGGAAGGCGTGAATGCTAGTCTAGACAATTGAATTCCCTTTCTGTCTCAACCTGAGATATGTGATACTGGGACAGTTATTTAAACTTTTCGTAGATTGCTGCTAACAGAATGTGCTTCATTTTCTTGGTACCCAGCCTGAGAGCGTGGAAACAAATTTGACAAAGTGCTGAAGACTCCCAGCTGCAACTTAGGTCAACGGGAGCTGTAAATCAAATCCAAGGTATTTCAAATTGGATGCTCAAAATTCGTGGATATTATTAACCATAATCTCTTTGCTTCAGTTCTGTATTTGTAGGATGGGCGTAAAACCCATTATCTCACAACGATGTTGTGGACATAATTAATGTTTGTAAAGCTTTCAAAACTATACCAATGAGTGTCATAAAAGAAAACTCATGGGAAAGTTAATAAATGTCTTTAGAGAAGGGTTTGAATAGTGTGAAACAAAGATGGCATGAGGCCATGCATTGAAAAATGGAACCATGTATTGAACAATGAACTAAATATTGAACAGCTGTTCATTAAGTAAGCACCATCCAATCTGGACAATGAAATGACTGGGGTGCTATGGAAAAAAGTTTGTGATCACATAAATAAAGCCTGTATCAAAATGTGTATGCTCAAGGTAAATCAGCTGAGGTTGTATGGACAATGTTATTTCTGGTAGGCTTTCACTTTTGAATGAGACTTAAAAATGTTTTTTATTATGTTATTTTTTAGACATGCATCTTCAATAAAAAATGCTCACCTGTCAATGAATACAATAAATGATAGAGAAAAAAAGATGGGAAAATAGAAAAAAACAACATAGAGGTTATGCTGAAAAAGAGTGTCTATGAATGGAGAGGGAGGATGAAGTGGATGGAGACAAGGGGAGAATATGAAAGGATGTTCTCTTTGGTGTCCTGGGAGGTCTATACAAGAACATGGACAGACTTTCATTCTCCATCATTTGAAATGCTTAATATTTTCAGTTAAAAAGTGCACTTATTATAATGCTTTTGAAGTCCACTTCTGAAAAGGAGACATGGATTTCCCATTCTCATCAACTGCTGAACCTTTTAGGCAATGTTCAAAAAGTCCTATCCTTAGATTTTCCCATAGCCATTACAGATCAGCGTGTTTCACTGAAGTCCAGCTGACTTCCTAAATAATAATGCTTTTCCAAGAGTTTAGCAAAAAAGTGATAAGTTCACAGTTCTACACTCATTCATGTGCTTGCCTCGTTCAGCATTGTCTATCATGTTTGAATGACACATTTCTTTTAGAATGTCTTAAGTTTTACATTTAACATTATATTTTTCCCTTTCCTTTTACTATGAAACAAACTAACAAAAAATCTGCAAATACTTTACATAGGAGTTGACATTGTAAGTGGGAAGATCACGCAGAGCATATTTTGTTGAGCTGTCAATGCGCTGCCCTCTGTAGTCAGACTGCTATGTTCATTTGTGTTCTCTTCAGATACACATTTGTATCCCTTTTTTTCTGGACACACTTTGTTTTGCAGATCAGTTATGGTCACTGAGCAATTGTTGTCCATAATCCTTTCACTGCTACTTTATGTTCTCTCTCTCTTGGGCTCATTAACTTACCATCTCCTGCCAAGGACTAAATGCTTTTTGGTACAGTTACTGTTGTTTCTATGTAAGTTTGTAATATTCAATTTGATGAGCTTGAAGCTTCTAGATGCTCTAGCAACTTCTATAAAAAGGTTAATCCAGAGTGGACTTGTCTCAATAATATTCAGGCTGGGAGTAAACTAAATATTTTCCCCACATCCTTCTCAAAAGTAAATGACTGAAAGCACAAAAAAGAGTAAAATAGAGACTAGGTGCAGTTGCTATTCATAGCAACTGATATTCTGTACATATATCCCCATGATATTGTTATGATTTGATCCTTCAAGTGTGCATTCTAAATAAAAGTTATGCTGAAGATATTAAAAGATACTTCTTGACCTAACCGTTTAATTTTAATAGAGCTAGAGGTGATCATAATGATCTCGAAGGTCCCTAGGTCAGAACTACAGGTTCTTTAATAAAAGCTTTTTACTTCACATGGCTTGACCTTTATACTGAGGTTTTATTATTTCTATAGCGTATCCTTTTCTTATAATTACTTGTGCTTCTATAAAATACTAGCTTTGACTGTTTGGAATGATGAATTGTAACAATGATTTTTTTATGGTACTGTTAGAAAACAGGAAGAAAAAGCTTTTTAAAGAGACTAGTATTACACTGCAACACAGGGCACTATATTAAATACATCGAATTTATCTTAAATACACAATACAACTTCATCGTTAAACTCTGTTTGAAGTTTTCTTTACTTAACTTACATTATCTCAGTGGGCAATCATTCCCTGGAACATTTTGAAACAAAGGGTAATTTCAGTTCTAACTAGCACAGAGTCTTTTAGAAAGCACTCTTCACCAATCATCATGCCATATTCTGGCCTATAATTTTAATAACCTTGTCAAGCAAGAGAAAAGAAATGCACAAATCATGGGAATACAGTATATTCGGATTATGTAAATGAGCACTAGCAATATTGTTTTTATATAGCCCATAAAAAGAGAGAAAATACAGAATCAAATAAAAGATTAATGAATATGTGCAGGGGTGAATATTAGGGTAAATGCAATACAAAACACCCATAGCGCTTCAGGAATTTTAATTAGGCAATTATCCATAACAAGTTTCTGATGAATTTCTTTAATTTTTACTTGCTTTGTAACTTAAGAAATTTGGAACTCCATGAAGTCAAAGAGTTTAAAGATGAATAAATAAGGATGATATTTTTAATTATATCAGATCTCTTAGTAAATCAAATTACTTAAAACAGTAGAGCTCAGTGGTATATCTGTCCTAAATTTGTAGCATTGTAAAGTCATAATTTTGATATTAAAATGAAACATGAAATCATGTTCATCCATCCAGATTTTTATTCAGGTTTCCAGCAGAGTTTTCAGATGCTTAGAATTTATGGGACTGTCAATAATCCTAACAATAATTTAGTTAAGGAGAAACCTCATGATTGAATGTTAGAAATTTAAACTACTTAAATCAGTTCAAATATATATTCTTAAATCTTAAGAATATACGGCCATGATTTTTTTTTTTTTCCTCTGGACAAAGTAGTCCACAGTTATTCTAAAATCTACTTATTGGTATATAAAACATAGTCATTTAGTATTAATTCTTCTTTTGTAGCAGTTCAGTGATAGTTAAATTAAAGCCCTTTGGTGAATATGATTCTAGAATAAGTGAATCTTCTTGGAAATTACTTGAGAATAAAATCATCATGTTAAAAAAACGAAACAAAAGAAAACAAAACAAACACACACAATAAAGTATAGGTAAAATTATTGTTGAGTGGTTACAGTAGAATATGCCCTGATTTTCCCAGGTTAAAATAAATAAATAAATAAATCTATATTATGTCTTTCTGATTAAAAATTACTTTAAATTGTAATTTTAAAGTTTTGTTTTGCTTTGTGTTAACTCACTGGTAGGTATGACTAGCAATTTACCCTCAACTTATTTTGATATAATACTTATTTGTTGAGTGTAGCTTGTGGCAGAACTGAAGGCTCTGGTCTGAGCTGAAATGGGGCTTCCGGGGCCATGGGCAGGGAGTAAGGGTGACAGCCTCAAGTGAGGCCGGGGATGTTTAGGTTGGATATCAGGAAGAATTTCTTCATGAAGAGGGTGGTCAAACATTGGAACGGGCTGCCCAGGGAGGTGGTGGAGTCCCCAGTCCTGGAGGCATTTAAGGGACTTGCGGATGTGGCACCAAGGGACATGGTTTAGTGATGGGACTTGGTAGGTCAGGCTAATGGTTGGACTTGATGATCTTGAATGTCTTTTCCAACCTAGATTATTCTATGTTTTTATGGCCTTGATAACAGATATCGCATTTGAACCAAGGATATATTCCCCAACAAAAGTGTTGATCAACAATCTTTGGTTTATCCCAAGAAGAGTTTTCAGCTTTCAGCTTTATGACCTCATTTACTGACTTGGTCCAGAATGTTTTCAGAGGTTTTTGAAAGCGATTCCTATACAGTGGTCTACTCACCCTCTTCCTTTTAAAAATTTGAAGGGAACTGTTCAGAATAAAATGCTTTGCATTGGGTGGCACAAACCAAATGGATCTAAGGGTGTTCCAAAAACACTTCCTTTATGTTCTCACAGCAGGAATTCAGGCCACCTAACTTATAGGCACTAAGTTTTGTGACATTTTATGCAACACATTCAGTGTTCTGTGAAGTCACATGTCTGGGCAAGCCTGAGTCCCTGGAAGAGGAGGAATTAGAAACACATTCTGAAGCAGTGATTTATGGATCAGGGGATGAGTTGCACCATGGGCTTGCACAATGGTGTAGGATTCTGGGAGTATCTGTAATATTCATACTCAGTGGTGGGAAAGAGCAACTGGTGACCAGTCAGAAATGAAGTCCAGTCAACAAGATACAGTGAGGTTATTTGTAATAACCTGCTTCAAGCCTAATAAAAGTTTGATGTTAAAAGCATTTCACAAGGTGTTTATCACCCTATATGAGCAGACATGGGTGCCCACTTTCCTAGCAGTTGCAAGCAGGAGAGATACGTAGGGGTACTTTTTGCAAATCCATGCTCCACCAAGTCCTTCTCTACACTCCGTTTAAGAATTCAGGACAGAAACCTATCTTAGTTGCTTTTAATCATTCTTTGAGGTAGTCTCTTTTTCCTGCTGCTGATATTAGAAATATGTAAGCTAGGTGACAGGAAACATTTCATACCTACACTGGTGAGTTTTTGTGTTTGTCTTCTCGTGTATGTAAGGTTAATGGATTACATTACTGAATAACATCTACTCTAAGGGCCTTTTGGGGGGCGGTTCTTGCTTTGCCATCCTTCACTCTAAGTGTTTTGTGGAGCTTCCATTAGGTCTTTTCACTGTAGTGTAAGTTCCTTAGTATCCCCATGTGCCTTTTGAGGTTAAAATTTTTATGTCAGTAACTTTAATTTCTTCTCAAAAAATCCATTTTGAAGCTCTGTGGAATTTAGGGAGAGTCTTTCCATGCTCTCTGAGTTGTATTTAATTGTTTTTCTCATAAATCACATACTTAGTTTTGATGCAAAACACAGCGACAGAAGAGAATCTGACATTTTATGTAACTGGCATGTCATTTATAAGTTCTCCATTAGACAAAACATTTGTTTAGATTCTCTGTTATTCATTTATTTTCATGTCAACACCAAAACCAACTGCAGAAGTGAACAGAGATGAATAATAAGACAAACTGTTTTAGTATCAATGTACTCTGCCTAAGGCAATATACTGTGCAACTGGTGAAGAATGCTTATTTCCTTCCCAAAACCTCTGCTGAGAACCAGCTCTTATAAACAATCTCTTACTCTTTTGTCTTAAGGGGGAATTTTCATCTATCACCAAGACAAATTCAGTTGATATTTCATTTAAAATTTTTATGGTAAATTGGTAAATAATATTTATCAATTATGAATGTTTTCTCTAGTGTTGCATTATCTTTGCTGTGTCTGGCTCTTTCCCAATTGTTTTTCTCCATTTAGTAAATAAAAAAGAAAGCATACAGGAAATAAAAGACAATGGCCCCATTAGCAGACAGATATTATAATATATGGCTTCTGAGATATATACATAGATCTCATAGATATTATGAACAAATATAAATATTTCAAGCGATCTACTGCAGCAATAGCAATATTCCTCTCATTAAAGCTGAGAGGATAAGATGTTTCCTGAAGAAAGATGATGGCTAGGAAGCCACTGATATTGCTCTCAAAACATTTGTACTCCTAAGTTGCCTTTGGAAGAAAAAACCAGCCAGGAGTAGTCTGTCAATAGCAGAAGTAGCTCATTCTCAGAAATCATCTCTGACAGATAAGTAGGAGCCCCCAGAGATTTCCAGTTGGACTTTGTGTTGGGTGATGTACTGCAGTAAGTATGCAGGTTCCAAGACTAGCATGAATCCAGAATTCAGGTATGTGTAAATATCACATGCACAGTTCAGATGATTCACAAATGCATAGTACCTTTGCTGATTTCTGGGAGCTCTGCCCCTATACTGATAGGAAGACATCTTTTACAGTAATGCATATGTTCTTTCAAGTATTGACAAAAGAAGATGTGACCTAACCAATCAGAATAATTAGACACCAGTGATCTAGTTTATTCCCTTGCAAAAATCAAATGAATCACTGAAGAATAACTTTGAATAGATTAAGTTGCCCCATTGTTTAAATATTCCAAGTCTTGAAGCTTCCTTTACTTCCTCTGTTGCATGGTTAAATGGGTCTCAGTTGATTCTGCCTCAATTCTCACTTACTTGTTGTCATCCTACTCCTCCACTCAAGCTTTTCATATCATTCTAAATAATTCCGTTACAACTTCCGTGTTATGGACTTTCAAATATTTATATGTTATTACTACATTCTCTGTTAAGCGCTTAACCTTCTGTTGTTTTCACACATTCATTTAAAATCAACTGCTATGAAACCTTGGAGACTTTACATACTTTCCTATGAATTCCTTCCAATTTGTCAATAGCTTCCAGTGATCAAGATGGGTGGGAGCATGGAAAACTCAAGGAGATAAAAGGAAAAAGAACATACCTTTTTCCATATACATGTATTTGTTGGTCAGAGTTATACTTGCTCTTGTTATGGTCATATAACCTTGTAAACTTGTATTAAATTTGCATTTGCCTCTCATACCGAAGTCTTTGCAGCATTACTACTTGCTAGGTATCTTCCTCATAGTGAAATGAGTGTCTGTGGTCTGGTTTATTTGTCCTAGAAGCTTTTTTTTTTTATGTTAAATAACACTAACTTATATTTTATCTTGATTTTTTATTTTCCACAGTACCCTTCTGTTAATTACTTGCATTCAGGAGGTCTTAAAATTGTCAAGTAATTTAATTCTCAGAAAGTCTCAGTAATATATTTCTCACCAAAAGCCTGGGATTGCTGTTGAAAACAGGTTTGTGAGTAATGGAAATCTGGTGAAGTATATGTTGGGACATAAGTAAGTTAAATTCTCATTCACAAAGAAATAACAAGGAACATTAATCTTAAAATACGAAAAACAGAAACAATGCAAAACCCAATACATGTAATAGTTTGGTGGTAGACGGTTCATTTAAGATTTTTAGCTTGCATTTTATCTCTACTCAAAACTTATATAGACTTCATGACCACTAGACACCAAGACGGAGAATGTCTCAGATACTGATGATAGCCTGTAAAGGGCAGAGGAAAAGACTTACAAACAGAAAATCACATTTTTGATTCTGAAGACTTAGTTGCATTCTTGTGTGGGGACAATATGTCTGAGTGTTTTGGACTGGGAGTTAAACATGACAGTATTCCTCTGTTTCTAAATGTTGCAGTTACTACTTCTGTGGAACACTGATAAACATGGTGCTATTTCCTTCTTGTAATTTAATGTCTCAAAAATTAATTAAATTAACAAATCCTTCCCATGAAAAATCTTCTGCGGCCGTCTGGTGTCCTACTGAGTAAAAGAAAGAAAACGCTTTCTGCCAATTTTTCATGTGAACAGCATAGCCACCCACACTCAGAATTACAACTTTTCTCTACTTGAGTTCATTATGATGGCAAAAGGTTGAGCAATCTCGTCAGTATAGTGCAGAGAATTTAGTTTCCAGACAAGGGCCAGGTAAGAAATAGCGCAGGAGTGACTTACTCGCTCTTTTACCAGTTTAGCCTAAAATGTTATGTTGGTTTATGCCAGCTGGTTTATGAATCAGGGTGGAGACTGAGGAGAAATTACCAAACTATTCCAGCTTTCACAAATTGCTGGGTGAGTGTGAAGTTTCTGCTCTCTGTTAAGATAGCTGCTAAGTTCATGTATGTGTTGCAGACCTCAAAAAGGTTATCAGTCCTGAAGTTGAACACTGAGAGACCTTCAGTGAAGGACATTCAACAAAAGAATTCAATGACTTGTAATTAACTTAAAGAGTCCTCAGTATTTCTGACACAACCTTGTTCAGCATTTTGCTAAGTATTATTGCTAGTAAGCGCAGTCTAGTCTGCCTTTGCTAAGTTTTTGGGTTGCTATTTAATACAAATTTAATTTTTTCAGTTTCTGTGATTTAGTTGTTTGTAAGAATCTTGACTGTTAAAGCCCTGATCACGTTTGATAAAGGTGTCTTTCTATGTTGGTAGGGATTCCTCCTAAAATCTTTTGGAACCACTGGGTGCAGGAATCATTCCACTAACTCCTGTTGAAATTTTTCTTTTTGATGTATTGATTAGAAATAGTCCAATGGAGAGAAGATTCTGTGAATAATTTATTTGCATTTAATAATAAGTCTGTGATCATACCAATTAAACAATAAATGTAACATTTCAAATATTTCCAACCTATTGGAAGAAACCAAGTCAGAAAAGTTCTTTTCAAATAATAAAGTCAAGAATTACATGACTGCCAGGAAAAATGCGATTTCTTCATCTCTGGTTAAATAAACTACTCCTTGGAGTTTTGTTTGTTTGTTTGTTTATTTTTACACAGGTACATGTGCACATATTTTATTCTTTATTGTACTGGAAAGTCAATAAAAGATGTAGGTTTTGCCAACTGGAAGGATTTTCTACTTTTTTTTTTTTTTTTTTTTTTTAAAGGAGATGTGCAATAGATAGGAACTTCCTGGATTTCCATCTACTTCTGGTAGATCAGGTGCTGGCTATATTCTTCTGCCAGATGTCATTTTTTTCTTCTGATCTTTGAAGACTGTACATAAGTGTTCTCAGTGGAGCTTAGAATTCAGAATACAATGATAGAAAATTGTGCTTAAAAATAAGGTGGAAAGTTATGCAGTGCACATAAGAGAGATTTGGAATAACACAGATTAGGATGTAATAGCTTCTTATTATCATTGTAAGTATTTCAGTCAAGACTGAACATCTTTCTAAGAATGCTAAGTTCAGGGCTAACAGTAGTTAGGAATGTGATGTACTAGTTATTGGTCAAGCCCTTTGTCCTGCATATTTTGGGAGTTCATTCTCTCTTCACTTTCTAGGTGTACAGAAATTGTTGGTATGGGACAAAAGTGGTGGGTGGGTGTTTTCATTTTGTTTGTTTGTTTGTTTTTCAAACAGGAAATGAGCTAGAATGCTATGTATTTTACAGACTAATTAGAAAAACAGTGAGCAAAAATCGTAAATGCTGTGACATTAATGAGGACTCTTGTAAGAAAATTAGTTCTCTGCTTACCATCTTTAAGTTTGAAGTTTTCTTTTTTCCTTATATCAGCTGTTTTCCATGTCCCCATGAAAAGGGTTGACATTGCCTCAGCTGTAATTTTGGTGTGTTGGTAACTTACATTGAAGTTGCACCTGTATGAAGTGATGACTTTGTTGAAGGGGTTTTCCCCCTTGCCAGTAAAATGCCAAATGATTTCCTATCCTACCCTCTTGATTTGCTTTACAAATAAGATAAAATTAAAAAGAAAAAAAAAAAAAGAAAAAAGAAAAAAGGAGGGTATTAATATGTGGTTAAATTTGCTGTTTAGACTGCTTTTTTACAGTATGCTGGCTCTATGGCTGATATGCTTTTTTATGATTTGAATCTACTCCCCTTGAAATTGGTGGAGAAGTTCCCATTTCTTTATTGAAAGTATTTTTGTAGTCTCACTTGCTAATATGGTAGTTTTACTGTTTATTACAGTCTGGTGCCAAACCTCTGTATTGGACTTGTAGCTCCACTGAAGTCCCCAGAGGCAAGGAGATTGAATACCACCTGAGAATCTCTGTGCCTCACAGTCATGTCTTCCTTTTCTTCACTGCACTTTCCCAGATGCTGTTTTTCTTTGAGAATATGGTTTCCAGCACTAAGCTTTGTCTTTAAGCAGCTATTCACTCTGTACTAATAGAAGGAAGGAATTTTTTAATGACTGTACTTAGTGTTTGATATGATGTCAAACTGATACTGTGAAGAAGTCTACAGTTTAGCTCACCTGCCATCCCAGCTGGGTTTGCTGTTCATGTGCAAGGTTTTTCTCCCCCCCTCCTCTCCTCTCCTCTCCTCTCCTCTCCTCTCTCTCTCCTCTCCTCTCCTCTCCTCTCCTCTCCTCTCCTCTCCTCTCCTCTCCTCTCCTCTCCTCTCCTCTCCTCTCCTCTCCTCTCCTCTCCTCTCCTCTCCTCTCCTCTCCTCTCCTCTCCTCTCCTCTCCTCTCCTCTCCTCTCCTCTCCTCTCCTCTCCTCTCCTCTCCTCTCCTCTCCTCTCCTCTCCTCTCCTCTCCTCTCCTCTCCTCTCCTCTCCTCTCCTCTCCTCTCCTCTCCTCTCCTCTCCTCTCCTCTCCTCTCCTCTCCTCTCCTCTCCTCTCCTCTCCTCTCCTCTCCTCTCCTCTCCTCTCCTCTCCTCTCCTTTAATAAAAGTTGATCAATAAAATGGAAATAAAAATCACAGTCATCAGAACAATAAGAAACAAAAAAATTCAATGCCTGCATGTATTAAATCCTGTTATACCTAAAAGTTAACTTTCCTCGGCCAAAAGAAAAAAAAAAAAAAAAAAAGCAAAGTGGTAAAAGACTGAACTTGACCTGACAGATTGTATACACCTTATCTGGTAATATTAACATGCACTTGAAAGTTATTAGTGCCCCAAACCTTTCAATACCAAAGTGTGCCCTAAATGTTATTTGATACTAGATGTTACATAAATCTGTATTTTCATTACTAAGCAACTTTAGGATATGTAGTGTGTGTCTGAAAAAGGGCATGGTAATAACTCACTAATAATGGGTGCCATGTGGGGGGAAAAAGGCAATATTACCTACCTAAGAAATATAAAACATGGTTTATATTTTCAACAGTTTGAGAATGAAATGAAAACAGAATATTTGGTGCACCTGTAAAAACATATTTGATCATAATGGCAAGTACAGCATTCTTAGTGTGGGATTCATATTTCATAACTCATGTTCAAACAAGAAAAATGATTATAATGTTAAGTATTTCCTGAGTTTATTTTGATGGATGGCAGAATAAGTATCTTTTACTCATTAAAATACAGATTGGTATAATTTAATAAATGAATTTAATACACAGATGTTCAAGACTGTTTGAGTAGAGTGCATATTAATCAACTTCTCTATAACTGATCCTCTTTTATATTTTTTAAAAGAAATTTGCAGCAGCCAAAAGTTTATTAGATCTGTATGATCCAGGTCTGGTATCAGATATCAAGTATGTTGTTTGAATCACGTCAGGTGATCAAAGTGTTTCTTTTTGATTGATGAACCTGTAAACACCAAACTATTTGAGTGTTCATTGCTTTTGCATCTGTTGGAGACACTGACACATCCTTTGAAAAAATGGCCAAGATTTTTAAGAGTGACTTGCAATACTGGGAACTTCACTTTTGGGTGCCCTACAGAAAACTGATCTTTAGACAGTATTAAGTGCTTCAGTTTGAAAAGCTGTTTCAAGTTAGGTACTTCCAAAATAGGGCCCCCAGAATCATTTGTCACATATGAGAACTGTAACCCACAAATGCAGAGCTTGATTTTTCCCCATTTTTTTTAGGTATGTTTTTGCTTCACTGGCGTTGCACTGGACTTATACTCACATGAATAAGAAATTGGGTTGTCATTTTTTCAAGTGTGTATGATAGGAATATGTGGAGCTGCAAAGCATCCAAAGGAGCTTATAGGAAGAATTTGCAGAAAAGGCTAGATATCAGTGAAGTTTTGGCCTAAAATCCACAAAAGAACATCCACGTCCTGCTACACTTAACACTCTTGAAGGCGTCTGGCTTCTTGGAGAGACTATCTAGGCTTGTGAAGACCCTGTGTACAGATGCTAGGATCCCAGTATGCACCAGTCTGAGCTGCCATTGCTTGTCAGCAATGAACACGTGTGTGTTTCTGAAATTAGTAACGAGAATCCCTTCTTTCAGGATCTGTAGTTTAGTTGTCTTTGTTGAAATAGCTCTTTTTTTTTTTTTTTTTTTTTTTAAATCTTGGCAAATCTTTCAAATCTCTCTTTTTGCTTTTGAAATAGGATGTGTGTGTGGTGCCCTCTTTCATGCGGTAGGTCAGGACTTTTCAGCGTAGGAAATGCAAGCACAACCAAATCCAGTCTTCTCCCCTGATCCCCTGAGAAGTCACTTAAAAAAAAAAAAACAGGTGCCAGGCAATTCTGCAGTGGGTACAACTGAATTTATGCCATTTTGCGTACAGGTCCTCACACTTTCTTGTACTACAAGGGACCACGAGTGAGTGTGATTCCCTACAGCCATGTACAGGTGAGTACAGTCTTCCAAGGAGCTTAATGTCCCTTTTCTTCAGGGCAACATGTGGGCATCCAACAAAGTGCTGGTACCAAAATACATTCAGAGTGTTTTCTTCATACAGGAAACATATTTTAATATAGTGTGAAAAAGTGACTGCTCCAAGTTAGTCTAAAGCCTAGTAAATAAGGAAGTTGCCCAGAGATACCTTGATTTAGAGCTTTTACCTCTGAGCATTTGAGTAAAACCAAAGGAGTTCTTCCTCTTTTTGTCTCTTTCAAGAGAGGTTTTGATCTGCAACATTTGGACTGGGTTCCTGTCTTGCAGGTGAGCTCTAAGTGTACATCTCAGCCTGTGAATGTAACAGTGCCAGGGCTGGCTCAGTAGCCTGTAGGCCAGCTGGCACAGTCTGACCGTGTCCTCATATTAAACGGGATGGTCAAATGCAAACAGTCTGTTGGGAATGTTTCTTGGCTTTTGCTAACTTCCTGACTGTGCCCAGAAATCTGGGAGAGGGCTAGTTGGCTGGGGCTAGGAGTATTCCAGGAGTACTCTAATAAATTCACAGAGTAGGCAATCGAGTGTCATCCTGCATGCCAGCGTGCTGGTGCTGCTGAAGGTACAAGTGTAGATGCAGCCATATGGTTCCTCTTAAATTAAACACTGCAGGAAAGCCTACCTGGGATGAGCAGAGATGTGAGAGAAGCAGGTATATGCTTGCCCTTCACAGCAGGTTGGGAAGCTGAATGCTTGGAAAACAGGAAAGGAGCACCACTGGGCATTTCCAGGGTTAAAGAGACTCCAGTGTTCAGGGCAAGTGTTGCAGGCATGGATGTGCACTGGTGGTTTTTGATCACAAACTGTTTACTCCAGGTTTTATCTTTAAGGGAGAAATTCCACAGCAGAGGTAGAATGGATGTGAAAACAAAGAAGCATGCAGTTTTCAAATGGTTTCAGAGACTTGTTAAAGGCTTACCTCCACCATAGTCTTGAAGACAGCTGGATTACTTCCCAGTAAATGACAAAGTGACATGTCTTTCCACTGGGTTTTGCTACATTCCACTTAATCAGAGTGCATTGTTCTGCCTAGTGATGGCATGCTCTTAGATGCAACCCTGGTGGCCAGCTAAAGCATCTGGGAAGAGGACAGTAAAGAAAAGGTTTAGGTGGCCACACAGGTTTCCATTCAGGTGCAGTTAAGCCTCTCAGTGTTCAAAAGAAAGCCTTTCTCATCTTCCTAGCAGCAGTTCCAGTCACCCTGACAACAAAATTGGTACTCAGGTGGGGCACTGGTGGCTAGGTTGTCCCTGGCCCTGCTCCTACCTATTTACCAGAACACCTGGAGGGAGCCAGTACCGCAGTGACCGGCTGAGTACATCTGGGGGCTGCTGGTGAGCAGGATGGCTTGACTGATTTGTACACTAATTCTTCAGTCTTTGTGAACCGGATGATCTTGCTCCTTGGCTGCCCAGCACCTTGTAACCATTTGCACCTGTACAAAGTGAGTGTAAAAAACTGCCAGTCCAGATGGCAACACTTCTCACCTACTTTGCCCAGGTTTTAAAGCCTACACGAGCTGCAGGGCAGCAGGACTTTTTCCACTTTTGCTGTGAAGGTACACGGTCCCACTTCCCCAGAAGGGGAGGGAGGCGAGAGTAGTATGTGGAAAGGATTCTTTGAGGCAAGCTTTCCACCTCTAATAGTCAACAGGAAAAGTACAGCTTTAGGTTGTTTTTCAGATATCTGAGCCATGATATCATAATGATATGAAGTTTGCCGCAATGTCCACTTCTGCAATGTATCAGCCAGATAATCAGTTTCTGCTCCAAGAATTTTAACGAGAGGTTTGTGGTGTGCAATCAGAACAGCTTCTTCCAATGTAAAGACTCATGGAATGTCCTCATACCAAAATGCAATAGTCAGAGGGTGAGTCTTGTTTCACATGTTTCATGAAAGTGGAAGCAATTAGCCTCTTTGTTTCATTATTTTTTTAGGTGAGAAGCATCTAGGCCTACAGCTGAAGCATCATGAACTAAGGTGGAAGGAGAAATGTAAGTTTTTTTCCCCAAATCTTCTTAATTTCTTGATTTCATTAAATGACTTCTTAGAGTTTTCAGTCCCAAACATTCCAAATAACGTTTGTCATCGAGTTTATTAATGTAGATAAGTCAGAGAGAATTTCACTATAATAATTAGCTGCATGTAAAGAGGATCTGTGACAATGTATTCCTTGGCAGGGTGCTTTTTTTGTTAGAAGCTTACTTTCTCTGGAAGTAGTTTAAAGCCTTATACATCACTTTCATGAGCCAGTCAGTTGCTTGTGAACGGAAAAAGCCATATTTGTCCTTTTTCTTACCTTTTCCACATTGTGTTAGCTATTTCAGCACAGATGCCACACTTATAAGGGTGTTCTCACTTGCGTTTGAATAAAAAATCTCTCTCCACTTATACCTTGCATGTTCCGTTATAAATTGAGATGTCAGTAGTACACCAGCTATGTGCTGCTATTCCAGAAAAGAACCTTATGCAAGTTAATGATCATGCATGTCAAGACCCTGTTTCCAACTCCATCTGCTGGTAAGCCTGAGACAAACCTACCTTTGTAAGCTGCTGTTCACCATTTAGTAATGGCAACATTCTCTAGAGACTTGCACAGGACTAGGGAATAATAGTTACATATGCCACAAGTCATATTGTTTTGAAATTTTACTTTACTACAGAATATGATCTTTGTTTCAGAAAGAGACATTTGTTTCAGAAAGATCCAACCTCTGTTTGTAAGGACTGCTTTTTTTTTTTTTTTTTTTTAATAAAAAAAGACTTTTACCCATTTCTCCAAACTTGGTGTTCTAGTGATACATATGTATTAACTGAAAAATATGTGACCAATTACTAGACTGTGAGTCATATATAAAATAGTTCACTAATCTACACACATTTGAAAACATGGGACACAGATTCAAAGACAGAGTCTTGAATTACATGTAGACTGTTTACAGCTGAGTCTCAGTTAATGTTCTAAATGTGAAACTACTGTCCCGTTGCTGAACATCACATTAATAAACTTTGAGGAACCTTGCACAGAACTGACCTACCTTTAACATGTTAGTATAAATGGTGCCCACTTCTGTAGTTAAAAGAGACTGGGGCGTTAATGGAGATTTTGAATAAGAATCTTTTTGGTGTCCTGGTGGCATCAGTGAGTCATGAGCCACTGCCATGGTGGTCTCTTTCTTTGGAGAACAGTATTGTGCTGTTGTGAACAGGTTAGAATCAAGCTTTGGAGACATTCTGATGTTTTGATTCTTGTAAAATGAGACTCAGAAATCTGGGCATTCTTGGCGACTTGCTAAATTTCACCCAATATGCAACCCACTGAGAAATCTCTTTGTGTGTACTGTTTTTTGGTGAAATAACTGAAAGATTTTTTTTTTTTTCCAAGAATAATAAAATCCAAGGTAAATTGAATGGTGAGCCCCAAGGATTAATTTTTTTATAACTTCCCCATCTTTTGTTCCATTGGCACTCCAGCTCTTGCAACAACAGATATCAGGTACCTCACTTAAGAACTGCTTATTAAAGCAATAATCACTGATCTTCACAGTGGGAACTGAAGTACTGAGCCAAAGTCACAGGTGCCAACTCCACCATATTTGGCAGCAGATCGTTATACATCATCTACCATCCTGCTGCTTTTTTGGCTGTTACTCTAGGAATTCCAGGCAATCGGCAGGCTTGTTGGAGAAGCTGCAATAGCTCCAGTGAAGCTGCCCTGTGCTCAGATATCCTGAGCAAATGGCCACTGCAGATGTACGAATTGACTTCGCATTTGCCTGATGGATTAGATGTGTTAGATCAGCTAAGTGTTACAAAGATGTGGCAATTTGAATTCCATGGCTATGCCCATGGTAGTACATTAGTCACTGCCAAGGGACATTTCTGAGGGCTGGGACTTAGTTGTGTATCAGCAAAGACAAGATCAGGAGCAAAGCTTACAGGAAGAAGAAGCTCAGGCATAAGGACTGGAGGTGTGTCTCACACAGGACGTGTATGAAGGCATTGCAGCAATGTCCAGAGACACCTAAGGAAGGACCTGCATCATCTGATACAAGCACATCCTCCAGTCTAGCCCCTTGAGAAGGTAGGAGGTCAGATCTAAAAGCAGGAGAGTCACATTAGAGCCATGCGTGTCTCTGCCACTGAGAAGCTGGGCTCATCATCTTGTACCATGCTCTGTCCCAAAACTGCTGAACTGCTGCTGGTTCTGGATCTAACAAAGTCTAGAAGATTTGTCTCACATCCTACTGCATAAGGAAGTCATATCCAAAGGTTAGCATGGATCCCAGAGTCAGTGGCAAGTGGATCTATAAACTTATCTGGTGCATGGACCTTGTGCTATCAAAATTGCCATAACTAGGGTGTATATGTGCACACTACACGTATTCTGCCACATACCTCAGAAAGAAAATTGATCAGATATGCACAAATGTCAGAGACTGGAAAGGGGTAGACCCACTAGTTCTTCATAGTTTTGCCAAGCTTCACCAAGCAACTTTAGGTAGGAAATTTAATCCTTGCTAAACTGTAAATATCTTCTCTATCCAGTGAAGTAAATGAAAAGACAAATTAAGTTATTAAGAATTACTTTTTTTTTTTTTTATCTACCTTGATTATTACAAGCTTTATTGTGGTTATAGCATTATTATTGTAGTGATGAGTGAGCAGTGACTTCACTACAAGAGAAAGGGAGAAGGGGTGAGTGTGTCTCTCCAGGTGGCTGGAAATTTGTCCTTTGCTTGTGCTACAGCAAAACTTTACAGCAAAGGTAACACTTGAGTATAATCAAATTACAGGTATGTATATATATATGGTGCTTTTTGTCATATCGTTATTGTGTTTTAATTCCAATCAAGTCAGAGAAAGCCCATAAGTGCTCTGCTTTTTTATATCATTTCTATCAGAAATTCTAATAAGCTCTTTTGAGAAAAAGCTATTTTCCAAGCTATGCTCCCCAAAATTTATGTATATATCTATCACAGATTATTGGTTAATCTTTACCTTTTTTGTCCCTTTACAGACTCAATTTGAATTTCCACCTGCTTTTCCTGACAGGTATCCAACAGAAAAGCTAGATAGAGTTATGTATGTGTTAATACATTACAGTGAAAATAATGGACTTTGTTTTAGCTTGGCAGTTCAGAAAACACAGAAATAATTCTGAGTCAAAGCAGTTTAAATTATTTTGCTTTTTATTCAGACAGAAAAAATAGAGAATATTCTGAGTCAAATTCTGTTGCACTTGAAATGAATTATTTGGATTTCTAAGACATTTTACTTTCTGACATTTGAAGAAATAATGCATTGGAAATATATTTCAAAGCTAAAAATCATAACAAATGGGAAACCAGAAATCCAGAAATCTTTCAACTTCTAGGGTATTTTCCAGTACTTTGTTCCTTATTTTTTTTTTTTTTCTGGTTAATGAACAATTAGTTGGAATTGATTAGAAGTCATAAAATGTCCAATCTCTTTGGACCCACATTTTCCACAAAAAAGGAAAAATGTCATGATCTATTAATTTATCTACGCAGAGGAAAAAAAAAAGAAAATAAAGAAAACCAAATCCCAAAACAAAGTGAAGGCCATGTATGCAGCTCTTGTGGAAATTCTTGCCCTTAGTTTCACATTTTTCTTCCCCTGCTGATAGACCTCTCTCAACCACTAATTGTGTGGAGAGGGAAGGAAGTGGTACACGTTCCTTTCCAAATTAGCCATTAACTAGTTGGTCACATATTTGCTGCTTGGTAAGATTTTGCAGCAAACTGGTAACACATATATATATATACTTACATACACAATATTTATATACTTATATACAAAATACTTATATATATAATATATATATATATATTTTTTTTTTTTCCAGAAATGTGTATTTCAGCTCCTGAATTTGTGGCATGTCTTGTATTCTGTCGTATTTTGCTACCTTTTGTCAGACACAACAATATGAAAAAACACAGCATGACTGCTGGTAGCCAATCATAACTGGAAAAGTACAGCTGGGAAGAAAAGACTTTCACTTCAGATAGCAAAAATTTAAGTTAACGTGACAAAAATAAAAATTCAGTAATCGTATTGCACAATAATTTTGAGCAGTTATATTTGCTGAATATTTCTCTAAAGAAAAACACAATATCTATTCTTTCACAACAATAAATGAAAGATCTTTTTACCTTCATGTTTAGCTAGAGTGAGAGATTTGACTGTTTAGCTGATCTCATCAGAATCCAACGCAAAATCAGTTTTATGTTTATAAAGTAAAGCAGTAAATTTCAGAATTATACAGATGATCCATATAGCTAGACTGTCATTTCTATTGACATATTTAACTAAACGTTGGCATCCTTCAGTGCAGAAAAATGGCTACTTATTTCTGAAATTCAATCCCACAACTAGTACTTTTCATATTATTAAAAAAAAGGTTAGCTTCATAAAATAGTTTAAACAGATATTTGTTAGTGGGTGACAAATCTAGTTTTTTTTTTTTTTTTCCCTATTAAACATGGAGATCTGAATAAACTAAAAGGACGTGCTATCTGCAACTGAAGCCGCTGCCCTTTAGCAGTGCGTGTGCATTTAAATGTCTCGTTTCCATCAGTCACACCGTCTGGCTTTGAAGTCCTGGCTGTGTCTTCAGTGTGGTTTTGAGGTGTGATTCCAGCCCATGGGGACATGCTTGAATGAGCGGTGACACACCAGACATCTCATGCTGCCAAAGGTCTCTGGATAACCCGGCGTAAAACAACCTTGAGCAGGTCTCCGCACACCTCCTGATTGCCAAAGCCACGGACCCGGCCAGACTTCCCTCCTTCCCAGCACAGTGCAGGAAGGATGACGGAGACATCCTTAATCACATCTGGCTGCCTTTGTCCGAGATAGCCACCAGTGAATTCCGCTCAGAGCTACCTGATTTACGCTCCTCAAAGAAGGGCGGTCAGAACTGAAATCTGACTTCTAGTCAGGAGGCAATTGCTTTTCTGGAATATTGTCTGTATGAAATCTGCACCATGTCATGGTTTTTTCTATACTGAAGGACTGGTATTGTGCATGCTCTTAAGCTCAGACTTTGAAGTTTCACATTTCAATACTTGCTAGCTAACATTTAAATACTTCCTAGTTAATTAGGCATTTTATAGTATAATACAACGTAGTTGTAGCATGCATATGATTTCAATATGTAACACACACACACCTAAAAGTGAATTATATCTGCAAAAGCTCTCTCCATGAGCAGATAAATAAACACAAGCTAAGTAGATCATTCTTGCGCACAAAGGCATATGAATTTCCTGAGTCAAGGCGATGTTCCGTATGCACCTACGCAGATTTCATAGAATAAAGCTCTGCTGGAATTTGCCTGAAAATAACAGGGGGCAAATTAAATTTTCGAGTGGAATTCAGAACAATAGTAATATTTCCTGAAAGGCTACTAATTCTAGTGAAGCTATTTCAAAGGCCACATTCTTTTCAGGTCGCTATGGAAGGCTAGCTCATGTTATAAAATGATAGCACCCTTTTGTGTTCTGAGCTCTCTGTTACACCTGCTGTGTCCACTTTTTTTTTTGTCTCATTTGCAGTTCTGCTTGGTCTAGCATGGACTGGGCTGAATGAATAGAAAGCAGCAATATAAAGAACTCTGTCCCATATCACAGTTTTTTTTTTTTTCCTTTTTGACTGTGTCTAATATGCAATTAACTTTTCATAAGACATAAAATAACAACATTCAAAGCCAAAGTTACTAACTGGTATTATTCCATGTGTCAAATTACCAGAACACCGAAGCTAAAGATGGGCAACACCCTATAAAATAACTCATTATGAAGAATGCTGGTTTTCTCTTGTTATTTTGGGTTTGCACATCCCTTTGATAACGTAGTTTACTTAAGAGAGACAATGCACCCACTCTAGTACTGAGGGCTACAAGAAAAATCCTGTTCCAATGATAAAATATTTTCAGATGAACCAGGGAGTAGGCTCTAGGCCTATTTCATATTTATCTGGCTTCCTCTGAAGATGCCAACATATGTCAATCACACTTTTAAATAAGCTAGCTCAGGCCCTGATGAGAGTGTATCTTGTAGCTGACTGAAGCTCAGCCTAGCGTGCAAAATCTGCTCCTAACATGTAAATCCTTGGAGGGTGAATCCAGGCTGAACACCCTGTTCTGTGGCTAAACTGGTATCAAAACAGTTTGAGTTACAGCAATACACCTGCTCATTTAAATAATTTTCTCCAGTGTTTTTCCACAGAAGTTTCCTCATTCATGTTAAATAAAAGGCTTGTTGCTTTCTTTCTCCAGTGAGACATGGCTGGTCCCTCAGGTTCCTATTTCTCCTGTCTAAAATGCTGCCATACCTCTGGCTGATGTCTCTTCATGCTTCACAGTCTGCAGTGCATGTACACCTTCATCTACAGAAAGTGAGGGAAGAAATAACCAAAGAGAAACACAGCTCAGATGTGAGATTCCTCTCTTATTAGAAGAAATCAAAAGAACTAGAAAAGCAGAAGGTAATGTTTCCAGGGTACCTGAGATATTGCCCTGAATACCAAAGATAATTAAAAAAAAAATCAAGCTAAAAGTCATAGGGAAAATAAAATTAGAAAATTTTTGAAACAGAGGGGATTGCTCTCAATGAGCAGTGCTAAATGATACAGAAAATTAGTTTGGGACACAGAAAAAAAAAAAAGCAGTGGATCTTCTTTGTGTAGTTCTGTGTCTTCTCCCCCATGCTACTCAGGTCTGAAAACAGCATTGCCAATAAAATACTGGCAGAAGGGAGAAAAATAATGTAAGTTGCTCTGGTAAAAACTAGTAGGGCATTCAAGTTTCCTATGGACGAGTTATGTGCCTCTTCTCATCAGCCATCCACTGCAATTATCTTTCTTCCTTCATTTCTGTCTGTGATCACCTCCCCCTCAGTATCTTTGGAGCATCTCTCACTCCATGCCTCACATCTGCCTGACCCTTTCCCAAGCTAGCAAGGAAACATCACGTCTGTTCTCATGCTGAAGACTTTCCCACAGTGGGCAGACTGGCTGGATTCTTCTCCTCTGCTCAGACCCCAATTTCTCCAAGACACCCCAACAGCACAGAGAATCCTGTGTAAATACTGAATTTGGCTGATGGGCTCAAATGTTTTTAAGGGAGGTCTGCGAGGTAAACAATCCTATAATTATGTAACTTTCATTTGTGTAGGAAACTAGGCTGAAAAATAATTAGAAGCCTGATTAGAAGAAATGATTAATGAGGAAAGATGATCACCGTGGTATTTGTTATTATGAGGTAGGTCTTTCTCTGTCTCTCTTTGTGGTTTTGACCAAAAATTCCATCCTGGACCTAAGAAACTTTTCCCAACAAAAGTTTGTTAATCTTGTATGCTATCATGAAACATGTCGGTTTCTAGGACTGGCATTTTTCTGATGAAAAATAAATAAATAAACTGAAGTAGTGACCACATGAGCTATAATAATTCATATTTACAATCTGGGCAGACTAAAAAAGCAGAAAATGTTAAACCAAACAGCATCCACCCAAGCTAGAATAACTAAGAGGAATTATCAGTCCTTATGTCACAGGACAGTGCTTTCTACCAGCTAGGGCCTTGGAAAGCTTTCATCCACTAACAACATTTTATAACTCTAGGTTCCTTCCCAATAAAAGAACTTATTTTGCATTACTTCAGGATAGAAAAGCCAAAAAAATCCACATTTACTTTGAAGAAAAACCTTACAGTGATGATATTTCCACCACTTTTCTTGGATGAAGTGCCTGCTCTCTGAGATGCCTGTTCCCTTGTGCAGTAGCACCTCGTTGCACATAAGATCTGTGTTTTTCAGAGTAAGTGATGGCATCAGAATCTGTCCCCGAATGGGGAAGCTCAGTCACTCATAGCAGTGAGCCCACTGCCAGGAATGTTCCCGAGGGAGGTGAGGTCAACTTTTGCTGTACGAGGTGATGGGCCATAATTTAGCAAAGGAGATACTTTGTTTGTGAAATCCTTTCCATTTGTGTGCTGTTTGTTTGTTTGTCCTGGATAAAATTGTTAAGAGTTTAGCTAAAAAGCTTGCTGTTAGCTTGTCCAGATTCTTTGCTTTACTAAAAGGTTGCAGCCCAACCCCTGCAAAGCAATAATTAGAGAGCTTCGCTTTTTATTGTTGCATTTAAGTGTCCCTGGAGCAGTGGCTGCTCTGCTGGAGGAGAGGGAGAGGATAATATATGTTTTGCTTCTTTTTAATCTGTCGTCCAGCATCACTACTATTCCAACAGTGGGCCTCCTGACTTTGTTCATTGTTTTTAAATTAACTGAAAAAATATTGCTTTTGAAAGGTGAAAGCATAAAGAATTACAGGCAGCCTGACCAGCTTTGCTCTCTCCTGTAATGTACTACTGCTTGCTAGTACACCTAAATCATTAGCTGGGAGAGTTTAGCCATTTTGGAGTTCTTGTATACTGTGCATTGCCTATACTAAAAGAACCTGGAGGGTTTTCTTTCCTTTGTCTCTTTCCATTTGGCTCTTTTGCAAGTGGAGCCTCTACTGACATCCACTGGTAGCTACGGGACAGCTGCAGCCCTGCACACTGCCTGTAACCCACCCGTGCTAATCCCGTCTCCTGTGCCAAATCATTGATTTAGTACCGTGCTAGATGTCAGCTCAAATGTAAGGTCAAAATAATGTAATCCTTCCAGTTACTCTCCCCTTCCCAGAGGAATGGCCCCCTTCCCCTGCCATGGTGGTAAATAAATTCAAGGGATGAAAACCTGCTAGCAATTTCTTTGGCTGCGCTCACCAATTAGCAACACAGAAAATCAAACCACAGTTTCCTAGGTGTAGTGGGAATTTATAGGGAATGAGAGCTACCAGGAACATAAGCTTGTATGTTACTCATTATATTTTTTTTGTTTGTTTAAACTGCAATAAATTAAGAGTTAATGATCAAGGGTGCAGGAATGAGGATTAGAGACCAGATGGGAAGAGCTGAGGACTCGTTGCTGTACACACTGTGCCATTCACCCTTTCTAGTCATTAAACCCAGAGCCTGTCCTGCCCGTAAGTACTACATGTACCACAGCATGAGATCAGTGTGAAGATAATTAAGAATACACCTATTATTGTTAGCTTCTTCTGGCTCTGCGTGACTTGCTCTCATGTGGGCACGTCTACAATGTAATAAAATTCTTGGATGTGTGGAACTTTGGGCTGGGTCCCTGTGAATTTTCATGGCTTTGCCTGAAGGAAACAGAGAAGAGACTGTTATAAAAGCTGTGAAACTCAGCAGGTAAATCAGGAGCAAGAACAGGGTGCTTATTAAATTTTGCCAAATATGTCATTTTCTGTAGACTATTATCCAGTTCTTTGCACACAGTCTTAGTTATCTGTGAATTTCTTTGGTGGTTGTAGTCACTTACTGAAGAAATATCAACTCATACACTTACTGGTGATCTTTATTCATTTCTCCTCTGCATAGTTTCTCCTTCCCTTCCCTTCCCTTCCCTTCCCTTCCCTTCCCTTCCCTTCCCTTCCCTTCCCTTCCCTTCCCTTCCCTTCCCTTCCCTTCCCTTCCCTTCCCTTCCCTTCCCCCTTCCCTTCCCTTCCCTTCCCTTCCCTTCCCTTCCCTTCCCTTCCCTTCCCTTCCCTTCCCTTCCCTTCCCTTCCCTTCCCTTCCCTTCCCTTCCCTTCCCTTCCCTTCCCTTCCCTTCCCTTCCCTTCCCTTCCCTTCCCTTCCCTTCCCTTCCCTTCCCTTCCCTTCCCTTCCCTTCCCTTCCCTTCCCTTCCCTTCCCCTTCCCCTTCCCCTTCCCCTTCCCCTTCCCCTTCCCCTTGCCCTTCCCCTTGCCCTTGCCCTTCCCCTTGCCCTTCCCCTGCCCTTCCCCTTCCCCTTCCCCTTCCCCTTCCCCTTCCCCTTCCCCTTCCCCTTCCCCTTCCCCTTCCCCTTCCCCTTCCCCTTCCCCTTCCCCTTCCCCTTCCCCTTCCCCTTCCCCTTCCCCTTCCCCTTCCCCTTCCCCTTCCCCTTCCCCTTCCCCTTCCCCTTCCCCTTCCCCTTCCCCTTCCCCTTCCCCTTCCCCTTCCCCTTCCCCTTCCCCTTCCCCTTCCCCTTCCCCGCCCCCCTTCCCCTTCCCCTTCCCCTTCCCCTTCCCCTTCCCCTTCCCCTTCCCCTTCCCCTTCCCCTTCCCCTTCCCCTTCCCCTTCCCCTTCCCCTTCCCCTTCCCCTTCCCCTTCCCCTTCCCCTTCCCCTTCCCCTTCCCCTTCCCCTTCCCCTTCCCCTTCCCCTTCCCCTTCCCCTTCCCCTTCCCCTTCCTTTTTTTTTTTTTTTTTTAACCATCCTGTTGTCACCTTAGTGACATGGTATTGTTTCTTGTTCATGATTTGATAAAGGTAATTTGTAAGGAGGGCTGATAAAGAACAAAAGGCCACTGGCCAAGCCATTCCTTTTTAATTTTGCTGGAGGAGTAGAAGCTACTTTAAGAATTAGGAAAATATTATAGAAATCAAGGCCTTTTCTTTTCTGGATCATGATATCAGTGCTGACCTGAGTCATTTGCAGCTTGGATATGCTCAGGAAAATACTTTGCCACTATTTTTTGATCCCAAATTTAAAGGTTCTCCCACCAAAATCAAGGACTGCCATCACCAAAGATAGCATGCTTGTTCCTCACACTGCATTCACATCTCTAGAACGGGATTGACTTAGTATTTTCTGGAGAAAACCACACATTTTCTGGTCCCTAGGTTTCCCTGCTAAGGATGTTTGCAGGTGAGCATGTCATTGCTATCTGGGCATGGTCCTGGTCTACCTGCACTGGGTGTCCCTGCTGGAGCAGGGGCTGGACCAGATGAGCTCCAGGGGTGCCTTCCAACCTAAGCATTTCTGTGGTTCTGTGGTAGCCTCCTCTCAGGAAACACGACACAAGGAGCTATCTTTCTCTTTTTCCACCGGTGACATCCAGACGTGACAGATCAAAGGCCTCCCCACAGCCACACGTAGTTTTTTTATTTTTCTGAAGTGTCGTCATTTAAGTTGACCACAACCAGCTTTGAGTATGAGCAAAATACACAGCTGTTGAGATTGCTGGAACGGCAGAACAACTGCAGCTCACTGAATCACAGAATCATAGGGGTTGGAAGGGACCCCTGGAGACCATTGAGTCCAACCCCCCTGATAAAAGCAGGTTCCCAACAGTAAGTTGGGCAGGAAAGCATCCAGGTGGGCCTTGAATATCTCCAGAGAAGGAGCCTGCTTTTGTGTATGAATTGCCTAGGAAAGGCGGACTTGAGGTGTGGAAAAGCCTTCTGTTCCTCAGTTTCTGTAGATTTATATACTTTTAAAGGCACAAATGATTTATCTGCAAGAAAATGAAGCTGAACAAATGGTGGGATTCCCAGGGAGATTAAAGGAGTTGTCCAAACAGGCTCTTAGTAGAACCTCAGTTATTTGGCCCAGTCTTTGAGCTCCTCCGTTCCCCCAAGCCATTTGATGCTATTTTCCACTGTGCCTATGCATCTGTTCATGTAATTTAGAAATTAATAGTTAAAAAACACTCCAGAAAATTACTTAGTATGTTTCAGCTACTTTTTAAATAAAACTATAAATTCTCTATGAATGAAACTTGTGGGGAAAACCAAGCATACCTACTTCATTACCCAGGCTTTGGTGTGCTGACTTGGGCCATGCATATCATATCCATTAAGGTCTCCACAGCCTAACATCATAAGGATAAGTGTTAGCATTTTCTCCTGCACCCCAAGCAGTTTTTAAATTGGAAGTTGGACTGTCAAAGCAGAGAGATCTGAGTGTGCCTTTTCCTTATGGAAAGTTCAATGCTTGGGAGTTCTTAATCAAGATTGTCAGACATTTCCTGCTCATTTTCAGCCACCAACGGCAGGCATAGGTGACTCCCTCCTTGCTGTCGAGGGGCGGACAGAGCAGTACTGTGTGATCTGTTGCCCACTGAGCCACCTGCAAGTCGTTTCGCTCCAGCTGTGGCAGACCTCATGCAGAAACACAGCCTCGAAAGCGCTGGCTCCTGGCCAACGACACTGTTAGGGGTTTTTAGCTTAATTCTTTCACTGACCTCCTCCTGAGGAGCATAATTCATTAAGTACAGTATCATAAAGGCCACAGCGATTAGAAACAGAAAACACTGCCACCAGTGTAGACCATAAAGGAGAGATCAACAACATACTATATATATATATGTGTATATACATATATATATATGTATACACACACATATATGTAAAATTTCCTGTTAGTTTATTCTGATATTTGGAGCTGAGAAGGAAATGTCTCCAGCTTTGCTTGCTTGGGATATAGGTATAAGTTTAAATGGATAATATTTAGTCTGTGCTACTGTAAATCCCAACGTGGGGCACAGCAGGCTGTCCAAAGTGGTCGTGCTCCTAAGCAAGGATGTGTGGCAAGGATAAGGGTCACAAGTTAGAGAGCTCCACAGAGTCCTCTGCTTTGAATGGAAATGCAGAATCTCACAGCACCACTACTTAATGGGGAAAAGAAAAGGAGAGGATGGGTTACGCAGGGTTAAGTATGCTTAAAGTCCATTTTGTATATTTTCATACCTTGATCCATAAAAACAGTTATGTTTAAGTACACGTCATAGTGGTATCCTGCAAGTGATGTTTTGGATAACGGGGTTACGACTGCTAGGCAAACACTTGTCATTGATGGTAATTTTGAGATGTTCTGAAGAAGTAAGACACTAGAAAACCTCTTTTGATTGATCAATCTCATTGTAAGGCCATCATTAGAATACCACTAGGTTATACATGGATTTGTTTTTAGACTGCATCCAAAGGAAGAAATTTTGTTCATCTTCAGAGTCTGATGATGTGTAATGATTATTAGCAGTAGCAGACTTAGAGGGTTACCTATGCAAAAGCAAAAGGAATTTGAATTTTTACTACAAATTTACTCACTGTTAATCTTGTCTAAAATCTTTGTTTGTTTGTTTTTGTTTTTAAAAAAAGAATGACTAGTATTACTGTTGAAGGTCAAACCACTGTATGATCGTTATACATTTTATCATAACCACTCTGCTTCCTCTTGCTCAATCTTTGTTTTCTCCGTTCAGTGGTTTGTTTTGTTTGTTTGTTTGTTCTTTTTTTTTTTTTTAAACATCTATTGCTTCTTCCTGGAGTTCTCTGTTATTTTTCAACCTGATTATGCTTCTCCTCTGAAGCAACATACTTCAGTCACATTTTAGTGCAGAGTAAAGGGAAAACAAATAACTTGTGTGAGTAAATTCAGATTTCACATATAACACAATGAACTGATACTAGTAAATACTAATGGTAAAGTATGGCTGATTTTAGTTATATAAACATTGAATTACCTTATTAGCACAAAGGTCACGCCTTCAGAGATAAATTATATTGGATGACTCTGAAAAATTGAATTAACTAAAGCACTATCAGGAAGTCTGCAATAGAATCTACAATGTAGGATTTTTTCCAGCCTAAGGCATCTCATTTCAATTCCTTTGACTATTTTGATTGTTTTTTATTCTGAGCTAGTATTTTAGGTAGACTTTTCAAATTTATGGGAGATGTAACTCCTAGAGGAAAATGTCAGCCACAGGTTTATTGTAACAAATACTGCAGCAAACACTGCAGCATTGATTTACCTGTCTTTCTTTTGTTTCAACACACAGTTATTCTTCATATAAATAATATAGTTTGCCTCCATTTAGAACCTGGTGCATACTTGAAGATCAGATTTAATTAATTATTTATTTATTTAAATTGAATTATTATTATTATTTTAAATTTACAATATAAAATATTCAAAATTTAATACATATCCACCCTTTCTCTGTATGGTGTCCTAACTAAGTATCTATATACACATTAATCTGAAAACTGTTTCAGGCAAAGGACTTGCTTGCTTTATTGGCAACAGTATAATGTTACCAAGATATCAATCACCTATAGGAACTGGAACACACAATCTGTCCTCATTATTGAAATACATCACACACTGAGGGTTAGATCATGCCTTGTACATTGTTATGAATGAAGTGTTGAGGGACAACATTGTAACCATAAACTCCTAGGGCTTTCCCAGTCAGTACACCCTGTCTCCAGTACTATGTCATCCTTGAAGAAAAGGTCATGTCCACCTATTATTCTTTTTCTCAGTAGTTCCCTCTGAAGTTTTAGTTAAGTGCTGTAATGTGGGCCTGCTTTTTACCTGATCAATTCATTTAGCTCATATTCATTGGGAAAGGAAGATCGTGAAAAAGGACTCAGTCAATTGTTCTTACTGAGCTTCTTACCAAGCAAGGTCCACAGGTAATAAAATTGTCCTTATGTGTTTTCTTGTTGTTGGATACTCAGGATGAGATCCAGAAAGGGACAGAGGCATTATAGTGCTCACTGCTGTGATATTTCAAAGTTAGATATATAGGAGTTGTTTTCAGAATACTGGTGTGTGCCAAACTTGCTGAGATATGTAAAGATGAACGGTAGGCAGCTCAGAGATATTAGGTATTAGACCTAATTCTAGACTATATTTTCTTTGTTTATCAGTGGTGTTCTGATATTACTTATCTAAAGCCCTTAAATAGGATTAGTGGTCAAAGTAGGCTTCTCTAATCTAGGGTTAGGCAATTCCAGGCAACAATTCAACAAGCATCCCATATGAACTGCCCTCTAGGGCTACATATACTAGTAAACAGTACCAAGGCTCTCTCTTTGGCCTTTAGGCCAGCTGGCACTCTTTGATAGTATCCATGTTAATAAATTCCCTTATTCTCCAAAACAGGATGCCCACGGCCAGAGCGCCAATGGCAAAAGGATCTTTGCTTGTGGTAATTCTGAAATTATGCCTGGAATTTGTCTGGGACAGTACAAGTTGATTTGGATCACAATGCTCCATGGACTAGTAATTTAATAATTTGCTTGGTAATGCTGTAGTGTCTGTGTTCATGCCCTGCTCCGTGTATAGGAGTAGCCTTCAGGCACTTCTTTCTCTCCATTGACTTTGTAGTGATGCAAAGATGACTGATATCCTTATTCTTTCTCTCCATTGACTTTGGAGTGATGCTAAGATGACTGATATCCTTACTTAGGAAATCACTTAGGTGCATCAAGTCAATAAGGTATACGTGGGTCCAAGACCTTTCCAAAAATGCTGGATGCACTATCAGTGCAATATGTTATACAAATGCTAATGATTATCACTTTGATCACCATATGAAAGATTATCATGCCTGCACATTGATGTGACTCCATCTCTGGACCAATTCAAGCTTTTCTATCACTAATTTAAGCACATCTGGAAGGCCTATTAGTATATGGGCCTTGTTAGTGTGAAAAGAATGATATCACTTTCATGTGGTGGACACATCTCTGACATCTTTATGTTCTGTTTTTTTTTTTGTCATCCATTCCACTCTTGTTATTGGTGATAGATGAAGGTTTGGAAAGCAAAGAAATTGTTTGAAAAATAGTGATCTCTTATTCCTCTCTTTCAGGTCTCTTTGTTTGGACCATACATATATTTAGCAGCTATGTTTTGGGGTTATTTTTTTTTTCACATTTTGCTAAAAGAGGGTTAATATTTTTGAAAGTTGAACTGTAAAAAACAGGTGGATAGTACAAAGTTTCACAAAGTTTATAACATCTGCTGTGGAAGGGCACCTTCTAGCCAGTGGCAGTCTGGAATGACATTTCTAGTTTTAGTGTGTTGGATATTTATATTTGCAGTTCTACTCTGTCACCTATAACATTACCTATATTTGCTTGTTTGTATTATTGACTTATTTTCTCTCACAAATACAAAAGCAAATGCAAATATAGGATCAATTTATAGTAGGAAGATCTGCAGGAACTCAGCTTTGTGGTGGAGCACATGTGAAAGAAAATCTCTCTTTCTTGCACTGTTTTTCTATTATTATCTGGACCTGAACATTATAGGCATTACAAAAGATTTGTGGTCAATGTAGGATGAAGTGTGGATGCACTGAAACTAACCATGTTTTGGCCTTGGTTTTGCTAGAATTGCCAGTCTTTTATTTGAGTTATTCCACTCTTAGCTGGTTGAATTGCTGCCCAGAAATGCCCCAACTTGCCATTGACTCTAGAGGGAGAACAAGGTGTAGGTGGTTCAGTAAAGTGCTTAAAGTTAAGTGGCATAATTTAGGCTTATGGGTACAACATGTTTTGGATCCATCTGGTATTTTGCCCAGTTACTTTGATGAATGCTTAAGGGAGCAAGAACAGCTTCCTTACTTACTGCTTGGGGAAGAGCAGACCTTTGGGGAAGCCTGTTAGTTCCATCCCAGGAGAGCGCGAAGGATTAACCCTTCAGTGTTCACTAGGACCACTTAAGAAGTCATTTCCTATGGCAACAATGCAAAGCATATGCTGCTGGTTAATACAGATGAGCAATGAACAAGCAAGGCATTTTTAAAGTCTTCCAGTGCTGTATGGTACAGTGAGAATACGCACCCTTGAGCCAGTCTGAAGTATGTTTGTCTACAATTTCATTACTGTATGTGTCTGAGTTAGTGTCTTCATTAAAATGATAAGTTTCTCTAAAAGCTGCAGATGACAAGTGACCTTATAATGTAACATGGTCCCGCTTAGTCTGCAGGAAAGTATTAAATGTCAGGACTTATAATTGTAAGGATTTGATATTTATGAAGGTCAGTTCAAGTGTGAGTAATATAACATAATATTACATTTAAACTAAGATCTGTGTTCATAGAAACCTTTTAAAAACACCCAGCTGCCACTGCTGAAATAGTGCAATGATAGATGATGATTTTTTTAGACTTAACACGTATTGCGAATTTGCAACTCATGTAGGGTTTGTATTAAAAGCTGACACGATATTTTAATTTAAACAGAGGTTAGATTATTAAAGTTGGCAAACATCCAGAAGTATATCAATGTTAAAAAATTTCTACTTGACTTTCGTTCTCGTTTGTTTTCACTGGTAAAATACATGAAGAAATCTACCTGAATTGTTGCTCATATATTTAATATTTTCATTCATTAAAAAAAATACGTTTTGCCTTTTTTTTTGAGGCTTGACACTGCAAGCCAGTGTATAATAGAACTTTATACAATGATATAGGGAAAGAAACCCCATTCCACAGATTGTATATCTCATTATCATTAAATTCATTCAGCTCAATTCACTATCGAAAATGATGGAAATAAAAGACTTGAAGGAACATCTCTAGTGTGCATTTCCTGGAAGGATAATTTCTTAGAGACATTCTGTTGCCCTAGAACCTGATGACCATGTCCTCACAAGTTATAGATACAGATATAACATGTTTCATATGAACTTACTCTCTATGGATGCGTAATGCACATTGTTTTCATTAGCTATAAAACCTCACTGGATGCTCAACACCATTCAGCACCTGGCAGGATTATGGTCTGCATTTGTATCCTTCCTTTTTTTTCTATCAACAGAGCATCTCATATCTAATGAGTAAAGTATGACAAAAGCCTGTAGGAGACATAATGAATCAGAGCACAATTTGATTCTTTTTCTACCATCTACACTGTATCTGAGCTGAGTTATTGTGATATAAACATGCCTAATCTATAATTAGTTGTTTGGTCTAGTTATTTTAGTGACCACTGCATTCATTTGGACCACTGAGCTGTGCATAAAGAAGCCTGCCTCACATCAAATGCCATAAAAATAAAATAAAATTAAAAAAAAAAATAAGAAAGGTAAGATCTCCAGTGATTCAAGACACAAGTAAATTACAAAAATGGAAAGGTTTTTTTAGGTACGGAGAAGTTATACGAATGAGGAAAAGTTTGGAGCTGGGCCCTTTATGGCTATAGATTTATTGGTAGAGCTGCAGCGTGTTATTTGAGGAGGGTCGAGCGATATGCTTCTGGCTTTTTAAATCCCACGAGCCTCCTGTCAAAGGGTGTAGATACCTCGGACAGCATTCATATAGCCAAACGTATGTATCTATAATGCAGACAAGCCTGAGCAAATCATCAAAACTTCTGCTAGTCAGTGGAAAGGAACAGAGACTTTTATGATACAATTACCAAAACAGACCACTGAGTTAAGTGAAGTGAATCACTTTCCAAAAGAGTCTATTTCTTTTTCTTGTCAATAAGATAGTTTACATTTTATATTTCAAATACAAATATAGTTATCTATATTCTCTACCTATACAAGATAGTGAAACAGCAGGGTCAGAGGTAATCTTGGTTTCTTAGCTAGCTGGGAATAATTGTTCTTCATAAGCGACTGTTACTCTAAGGTTCAGCTTCATCTTGTCTAATTTTAGGCAATTTACTGCTTAAAATGCAGGTAAATAGGACAATAGATGTGGCAGAAAATATGAGTTTCGTGGTGCTCCTGGGCACTGCAAAGAGGACCAACTCATAAAGAGAAAGAGAATTCCCTTGTTAAAAATGAACTTAACTTACATAAAGGGTGGTCAAGTGCATTATTCCACATCAATGCAATCACACTTAGGCAATTAGTAGCATAATGCACACAGAAAGAAGAGTAGATGGAGAGGGTGATTACATGGCTGAAAATAAAAGTGTGTCCTTTCTTCATAGGAGGGACATAGCTGAAAGTAACTTTCAGAAAATGTGTGTAAACATAGAAAATAGCACTGCTTGTAAAAATTATAGAGCTGCATATATTTCAGAAAAGTAGACACTGTACATCTTTGGTTTTGGAAGTATATTTTGTCAGTTACAAATCGATGGATGAAATAAAATTTATTTATGCATATATTATAGGCTGGGTGGAGAATGGATTGAGAACAGGCCTGAGAAGGATTTGAGGGTGCTGGCTGATGAAAAACTCAACATGAGCAAAGTGTGCCTGGAGCCCAGAAAGGCTTTGATACTTGGTACCTGAGGATTCATGTTGGGATGAATAAAGTGTGGTGGTGCATATGCTCTGTTATGTGCAATTCTGAATGGAGGGATGGGGAGGGGGGTGGTTAACTGCTGTTAAATCAGTAAAAAGTAATTTCATTGAGTTTCAGTGATTACAACGATAGGAAAGATCTTATAGCAATTTTAAGTATAATCTGAGTTAGATTGTGTATATGTCAGTTTACATTAATCCAGCTATTTTATTCTAATAGGCCAGGGTCATAAGAACAGTTGATTTTTAGATGTTTGCTGTTTGTGTTCTGATAGTATTAAAAGGGGTTATGAAAACATCGGTCAGCCCAGGCCTCCAGATCCAGCACCATTCATTTTGCCTGCAGATGAACGTAATGATGAGGTGAAGGACTAGCTCTGATGTATGGGAAAGAAATGAAGCATTTCCTTCTGTAAGGACCATGTGTTGTCTTTCATGGAAAAGTGTACATGCTTTTTTTTCCCTTTTGATCTTTATACAGTATTTTCTCTGTACTTTTGAACTACACCAAATGTCTCTTTGAGAGTTAGGCAAACAAATGTCAACCTTTTGCCAACTGGTGTGAAATTAAAAAAAAAAAGAAAAAAAAGCTATTTTGAAATCTATTTCAACTGATTTTCTGTCAGACAATGATTGTATAATTGAAAGACATCCAGTTGATAAAAAAGAACATATTTTTTATTGGCAGCACAGTAACATGAGTTCAAAGACTGTATTTGCCAAGAGTGCATAACTCTGTAATGGCCGGCATACTTTTACAAGTGTTCAGTGGTATTACTGACAGAAAGATCACTTTGGTCCAAGACAGATGTAAAATACTTCATTTAACAAATATTTACTCCACAATTATCTGAAAATTTAGAAAGTACAACCTGACATGTTTGAATATCTAAAGAACCTGTTTATGGGGTATTCTATTATTGTTCCTACATAATAATCCAAAAAATATAGTTGCAGGGGAGGCTAGATGATTTAGGATATTGGTAACAGGATACAAAGCCTTTCACTTCTTGGTCAGCAGTTCAAATATGGCTTAGGTTGGTAGTAAGTCAAAATGATTGCTAGACTATATGACTAGGGTTAATAGTAGGTTGCTGCTTTCTAGATTTCAGAGCCCACCACCAAACCAGCTAAATTGTCATGATGACCAAAGAATGTTGTCACTTTTGCAGGAATTGGTGTCACCAAGGGGAAGAGCATAACAGTGGCTGCAAAGGCCTAGGACCCCAGCACCTCTCACACAGAACTTTACAATTGCTTTTATTTTGCAGCCTCCAGGAGCTTGTCAGGAATTTGCTGCTGTGGGGGAGACAGGAGGAGCTCCTGCAGATTGAACATCGCTGAATCTCAGCCTGAAGTATTAGGGAACAGACTTGTCATTACAAATTGTCATTGAAATAGCCACACTGATGGAGAACTGTGTGGCATAATTATTAACGGATAATGAGAAAGCTAACCGAAGTGTGAGAGCTTTTCTCAGTTTTTATTTCATGTTTCAAGTTTGGAAAGCAACACAGCACTGCGTTTTTAGTCAGAGGTATAGATTTTAGACTGGAAAATCAAAATAGTTACAAGTCTCAGATGTATGGATTCATTTGATCCATTCCAGACCTGTGTCTATCACTGATTCTTTGTGTCTATGCCTCTGGGAAACTAAACAAGGCTGGTGCCCGTTTCCTGTCTCTGAGACCAGCTGGCATGGCTCATATCCACGCTCTTCAGCTCTCTCACTGTCCAAAGCAGGGCACCATCACAAAACTAATTTCAGGCAAAAAATAGTCCCTGATGCCTCCTAATGCCTAAGGTGTGTTTGGGAATGGTTTTAAAGAAATATTAGCTCACCCAGACTAAAGCCAAGCCAGTGACATTCTGACAGTGTGACAGTGCAGACAATCAGGTTCTGGTGCCAAGCACATGCCCAGGCACTTAATTTGTTGGAGGAAGGAAAGCTGTGTGGCCTTAGCTAAGAGATTTTGTCTTCGTTGTTTCAGTTAAATACTTCTGAAATGGAAATAGCTGCCTTTTCATTTCTTGTGTGTTTCGAGTTTTAAGAATAAGTTTTTTCAATTATTTGAGTCATGCTTCATAAAAAGAATCAATTTTGAGCAGCATCTCGAGGCCTAGTACATAAATAATTGTATGGGAATTGGTGCTTAAACTGCACAATGTGTTATTCCTCTAGCTGATGTCATTTTTCTGTTTCCATCTCTCCTGCTAATGTTTAAATGCTGTTCCTAATGCTTTTCAAAATTTCAGGGTAAGAATAAAGAGAATGTTACTGATTTCAGATAAAAAGCAGGCAACAACTGGGTATTTTAAAGGTTGTTCCTTGCTGTCTTTGCTGAGAAGTGCCTAAACGTTATGGAACAGAAAGAAGAGACTGAAGAACCAGCTGCACAGTGGAGATTATTTTATTTACAGCTTTCCTTACGTATTTGCCATTGGCCAGAAAAGGGGCACGCAGACTCCTGGGTCAGATGGAGCTGAGCATCACCGTGTTTGATTTGGAGGAGAAGAGGAAGCAGGGAGCACAGACACGAATAGCCTGAACTGGCAAAGAAGGGGAACCCAGTTATCAGGAGAGGGAGGAACTGGAAGGGAATTACAGAACTCATGGCATGGAAATGCAAAGGATGAAAAGCACATGCTGTTCCTCACACTGAGGGAGAAAGATCCTTCAAAAAGGGCAAGTGTAACAATGAAGGCATGTTTGGGAATTTTAATCATATAAATAATGTTTTTATTAACAATCAGGCTAACAAAAATTTTGCATCCTCGAAAATAACACAGGTTTTACATAATCACAATCCACGTCTGCATTTTTCCTCTTTGAAATATCTTTAAGACTGTTATTCTCCCTGATTTTAGCAAATTTTTTTTTTTTTTTTTAGAATCTTTTAGGATGTTTGTCTTTCTTCTTTAATTTCAAACTCAAACACTTAGCAGTAGAAGGGAATATCCTGACACCATTGCTTATAGGAATTGTCCACATGTGCTTCTGCCTTTTCAGTTCTATTTAACATTAATTCATCTGAGTAAAAGTGATAGAAGCCTTTGTTTTAAGTTATATTCTTTCTCTCTGCTGAATGTTGTACTCTCTCTACCAATGACTGATAACTGCACTTTAAGAAGTTGTTTAAAAATATGCGTACCATTACAGGTGGTTTCTTAAGTCACTTATGTTTAATTAAAGATATTTGAACACAGAGGCCTGGATTCAGGTAACCTACTTGAAGTGCCTGAGTTAGGATTGTAGCTGCAGTACGTTCCCTTTCTAATTACTGGAGAAATAGGCACCACCAGGAGTAATTCAGTCTGCTTCAGCACCTGGATTCCCTGCGCAACCTGAATTGCTTTCTGGAGATACCTGTCTTTGCACCGACTGATGGATGAAAGCAAAAGCAATCATAATTGTGACTGCGCTGCCTCATTGTGGCATGAATCCAGATCACTGTGACCAAGAGTTTTAGATTGCTAATTACATTCTGAGTATCTAGTTTTGCTGTCTTGGAGGAGGCTGACTTTCTTTGCTTTCAGCTTATTTCAGAATATCCCTAATTGGGCATTGGGCATTATGGAAAACTTGGCTTATGCTTTTACCCATGACACTTTTTGAATCCTGAGTCCCTTTAAACAGATAGAGACTACACTTATAGATAGCTGCCCAATAAATGAGAGAATAATGCTCTCCTCCATCATTGAGGCAGGTTACAAAGAGATGTCAAGTCACCACCAGACCCCTGTTCTGGACATCTCTATTTTGTTGCTTGGCTCTAGCATATGACAATAGTTGACGCTACTTTTTAATCCACCTGAAAAAAAGCAAACTACAGCAGTCAGCACTAAAAGCAATGTGTTGGTAACTGTCTGCCATGTGACAGTCAGAACTGTTCATTCCCTGATTCATGCTGGTGGCCTTCTATGGTCTTCTTTCCTACCTGTAGCAGCCCCAAAGGGCTTTTGTCTGCTTTATGAAAGCTTTCCATCCTGAGACACAAGTACACCCTGGCATGATACAGGTTGCCGCACCATTTCTCCTGTATTTATCCAGACCAATAACAGGCAGTAGCCCCTCTCTGTGCCACCAAATGGAAGATCAGGGTCTGTTTTCCCTCCATACATGCTGTCTCCATTTGCTCTATACAATCTGGTGCTTGTCTGCAGGCAAAATCTTCCCTGTCTTACACCTGTGTAATGATATCAGTTTGACCATGGTTGTTCAGTTACAAAAGATAATGAAATTAGACCCAATGGTGTTACATGGCTGGATGATATTTTGCTTTTGTGCAAATACTTGTAAATGAAAGAGAAAAAAATAGATTATATCCTTTAAAAATGAAAAACAGACTTGAAGAAGTTGGTCTATAGATTTTTTTTTAAAGTGTAGTTCTACTGACAGAGCTTATAAAAACATTCCAAAGTAATGTAGTGTGATGACCCTTGCTCATAATCACAGAAAGCCTCTCCAAGTTTTTGATTTTTTAATAAGCCTATCATTAATCTTCAATGAAAATAATATAGATTTTATTAAGAAAGCTCACCAAAGTTCTTGGAAAACTTACAAGACATTTAACAGCTGAACAGTGTATCTCACAAATGGACTTTAAAGGTGCTCTTTCATACTGAAGCCTTTATTTGATCTGGTTTTATAGTTAGCAATTGCTTTGGTCTGAAGCCTCACCCATCCTTTCCAACTAATAACCAAAAGAATCCTGAAATATAGCACTTGTTGAAGGTACAGCATGACAGCCCCTAAACCAATTTGTATTACTCGCAGACTCCCAAGGTTGGATTCATTACTTGTTCTAAGACGTCCTACTTTACCAGAACTGTTTATTTGCATATTCTGAATAATATAAGCTACAGGATTAGCAGTATGTACGGAGATAAAATAAATATTTATATTTAGCTTTTTTTTTTTTTTTTTTTGGTAACATGGAGCATTACTCAAATGTTTTCTCCAATAACTTTAATCTGGATTTCCTCTCTGATAAAACTCTGGTTGTTTGCAGATCCACCCGTCGGTTTTATGAGGATATCTTTGAGACATCACAACTATAAAACAAACTGGAAGGAAGAGCAGCTGTACTTAGAAACAAACATCACAGGCACAATTAATCTGTTTAAAGGTTTTATGAGGGGAAGCATAAAATATCAAATAAAGGCTAATGGGAAATATTTAAGAAATGCTGAAGCTGGTAACAATCCACTGAGCAGAGCAGCCAATGCACATTCAGGAAACAGAATGTAGCTAGTAACTCCTTTGGTTGTAAGCCACCATCTCTCTACCTCCCAACCTGAACTTAGGACTGTTTCATGTTTCTAAAACAGATAGACTTCTAGATATATACTTCATTTACTTTGTAGATTGCAATTTAAAGGACTGTCCTTTTTGAAAAAAAAAAACGAAGATGGTAATAAAATCTCAGGAGGCCAGATTTGCTTTCTGTTGTTCAACTTAAACGCAGCATGATCCTATTCTTCTGGTTAAAGTTTATGCCCTGGCTAGACAGGAGAAAAGCATATACATACACATGCTCTTTCTCACTCTATCTTGTTTTCTTTCCTGTCCTCCTGTGCCCTCCATGTCAGCAAGCATGCTGGAAAGAGGCATTGGATCAAGCAGGTGTATGACTGTACACTTATATATTTAGACAGTATCCTTTAGATGAAAGAAGAAAGGTTTATCTTTAGCTCCAAACCTCAGTTTTGGAATCTGAATGAGCTGGATGATGTATTCGTGATTTTTGTGTGTTAACTTTAACAGAAAGTTTCAGCATGTACCAAACTGAAGGAGTTTAGTGTATAAAAATATCTTCAGGTCTAATATATGAGACCACATCTCCTCAAGCCACACGTAAAGCATCTTTACCTCTTTCTTTCTGTCTGGTCATAGAGTCATGTAAATTCTGAAGAGACTTTGTAAGGGTAAGCTCTTCTGGTTGTTGTACTTCTACCATATCTAACATATATATTTTAAATCACTCTTTTTAATTTGCTAAAATGTACATTAGCAGATAATGGCTCCGTGTGATGTTCATATGATACAATTTCCCACTATCCCAGGAGAAGAGTTTTTGTTCAAGATAAACAACGAATAATATCAGAACTGTTTTCTGAAGAAAAAAAAATATTGCCTCCTATCATGGGAGCATGGCACAGGAATGCTCCTTTTTATCATAAGGTTTATTTGGCTGTGGTTGTAAACAGGATTTTCATGAAGAGACTGTCAACTTGGGACACTTCCCACCAGTTGGTGGAGTGAACAACAGCCTCTCAAAGGAGGCTGTGCATTTGATCTTTCTTGTAGCTGTAGAAGCATAACGGGTTTTGTCACATAGACAGTTCCAATTCAAACTGGTTTCAAAAGGTGGTTTTATTAGTGATTTTGAAAAAACCTGTCTGTGCTTGATTCTGATCTTACTTAAATTGATGCAATTGTGTAAAAGTAGTATGAGATCCTGCCTTCCTGTAAAACAGTTCCTTACTGATTATTTTGAAAAAGAATTTAAATGTAATAATAGTAATAATAATTTTTAAAAACTTTAAAGGGAAAACAAATCAACTTGAAAAAAAAAACATTCAAAAGAGCAACAGTCCAGGGAATTTTCCAAGGAGGTAAACGCATAGTGCCTTTGGATTTCTGCCTGTTTGTGCACATGCAGAGTGTTGGTATCTTGGGATAGCCGCACTCCTTGTCATGTATTACGCTTTCTGTGGACTCAGAACTGTCATCGCAGTACACATAAACATATTTTATTTTCTTCACCTGCTCATGTGGCGCACACCTGGGGCCTGCTGGCAGCGTGCTTGGCTTCAGCAAGCAAAGGAGAGACACTGCCAGGTTGGAAAGCAAGCCCCGCTCCCTTCATGTACATTAAGCTGAGTCGATCCCCCACCGTTTTTATGGAGTTGTAAAGGACAGTTGTAAAGGGCCGAAAAACTTTAGCTTCTACTGAAAATTCCAAAATATGGGGAAAAGTAAACTTTTAGAGACTCAAAGAGAACCACCGGGGCTTTGCCTAGACCTCTTCAGCAGAAGTCCTTTTTCTCTGCCTGCTGGCTCCAAACTTTACCCCTGGTGACTGCTGAAGTTTCTGTCTGTGCAACAAAAGCAGCATCAGTGCCACCTGCCCTGCCAGGGGTGATCAGAAGTGGACCTTTAGAAGTCAACTGGATGGCACGGCACTCTGTTGTTCTGCTAACGTCATGCGTTGGACTGAAACCTTTGTTGCTGGTTAGTGCTTCCTGGAGCAAAGAAAGTGTCAGCTGTATATTGCTCAGAGCTGGCTGAAATGTTTATAGAGGAACTGAAATTTTCATTGATTTGAGTTCATGAGCATTACGTAAAAATGCACTGCTTCCTGCTAGATTTTTTTTTACAAGAGTAAACATTTTTTTGAAATGCTTTCTGATGTCTGGTTGCCCATCTCCTAAGCCTGAAAGCTGCAGGAGAATGGAAATAGTGAGAGGGGAAGCTGTTGACAGGTGTCTTTTGATGAGAAAAGAGTTGAAACTTCATTGCTAAGACATCCTCTGGACCACGAACAAATACAGAAGTACACACAGACACACACCATCATATGTGTATGTGACAATTAGGGGACTGAAAGCTTATTTCTGCTCACAAGGAGGTAGTGTTAGCTCTTTCTGTGGAAAAAGGCACTGTTACATGCTCTTTTTGATCCTCTGCCCAATATTTTTGGGCCATCTGGGGTAAGAAGAGTAAGATCTGCCCCTGTCCATGCCTGTCTGCTCCTCACTCACTCGCATGAGCAGATCGTCCCTCCCTTTGCTGCAGTAGGAGCTGCTTTCTTAGGCAAAAAACGGCTTTCTTAGGCTCTTTTATTGCTGCAGGTGCAAAACATTGTGGTCATAACTGAGTCTGAAATAGAAGAACTCTTTCTCTTTCCCTTTCAAGGAAAGATTATAAGGCCCATGTTATCTTTTAAACTGCAAAGGAAGATGTCTGGCCAAACAGTGTTTTCATTTGCATGCAAGCAATTCTTTTGGGTGTTGTCAAAAGAGATCTTTTCTTACTGTAAGAATAAAAAGAACAGAAGTATACAATGTGATGGGGGAAGTAAGAAGCATTAGCTTTTCACCTTCACACACTTGGGCTCGAGCTTTCTTTTGCTTGCATGGGAAAGGTTCTCATTGCTAAATTGGTGCTTTCTTGGTTTATTCAGAGAAGACAACTCATTCTTCAAGTTAAGACTGAGATTCATTACTGGCAGGAGTGAGCAAATTGGGCACACTCAGATTCAATTTATAGGTGTGAACTTTGAAAGCAAAACTGTGCAACGATGGTTATAATGTAAATTACAGCACCAGAAACACCAGGTTGGAAGAATCTACATACCGCTGGCTCCCTGTTTCTGCTATGTGCCCCAGCTATGCGGAGGATGAAGGCCTATGTGTATTTTTAACCAAACTAATCCACGACTATACAAGTGATCAGAGTATTTTCAGGTGCAGTTCTTTATGAACAGCATTTGGATTTCAGTAATCCTTGCAAGGCTGACTTGGACAGGAGTCTTCCCACACACAGTGTGTGGCATTCTTCTGCTAAAAAACAAGGGTGTTTCCAGTTAAAATTTGGCCTTCAAATAAAGTCCATCCTTTGGCAGAAGATTTTGTATTATGTCATGAAGAAGTCCAGCAATCCTATAAATGCACATCCTTGAGGTATGGAGCTATTTTAAAAACAGGGGTATTTACCATGTTATCAACATTTATTCAGCTGGTCAGAAAATGAAAGATGGAGAATGAGAGAGTATGCAAATATGTGTATGTCTTTAATAGATTATTGAAGCAAGCAGCAGAATGATACAACTCTCTTGGGCCAACTCCACAATGTTTTAAAAGCAGAGTTTATTACAAAGCATGGAGTTCAAGCTGTGGAATTCATCTCTGCTTCCTGCCTCTTTCCAGACACACATGCTGATGCACACTGAATTTAGTGTGAGGGTTTTAGAGGTTTTGTGATGGTGGGAAGGGATTGGACCTATTTTAGGGATAGAAGCTCTTTGAATAATTTAAGACTTGACTGAGGATTTGGATTTCAATGTTCATGGCTGTTCAGATCCCTGCTTTTGATTTTTGTCCATTCCTCTTTATTAACATTTCTGCTACTGGCCAGTGTCAGAGAAAAGGTCTTGGACTAGATGGACCTTTGATGTGACCCAGTACAGCTGTTCTTATGGTTAGTGGTGCATTGCGCAGGAAGTAGATGATGCAACTTCACAGATTGTTGGTTAGTTCCAGACTGGAGTTAAAGATGCTCTCTTTTTCCCCCCTGTAAATCTGAACATGTTTTGGATTTTGACCGCCACATAGATGTCTCTCTTTCCTTCAGAGACGCTCCAACTAGTTGTTCTCTGATGGAAGATAAGGCCTGTTACTAATACACTCTTTACTTCACTGAAACACATTTTTTTTACTTTATCCAATAAAATACTGATTTCTAGGTCTTTGGAACATTCTTTCTGATTTATTTATTGATTTATTTATTTACTTTTCCTGGCAGAAGGACAGAAGTTGTTTGTATGTGAGACATAGATTTTGATTTCTACTTTGAGGTCTTTATGACTTACATTCGTTAAACTCTGTTACTAAATGTTTCTGGATTTAAACACCTGGGGGAGGTAGGGAAAAATTCTTAAGATACTCCACTGGATTCTTTGGCTATATCAGCAGATGAAACAGATCTAGGACATCAGTTCAAGCACTGACATGCAAGCATCCTTATTGTTAAGCTGTTCACACAGTCCTCGGCCAGATAGCATTTTCCCAGACGATATCCGGGTATAGTTTGGGGTTGCTGTGGGCCAGGAAACATTCAAAATTGGAAGTCTGATGACACCACCAGATGTGGGTGGGATTTGAATATTTAGCTGTAAGGGTCCATGCTGAGCTGTGATATGCCAGTTGACCTTAGAGCCAAGAATATTTCTTCCTTACAGTTCTAATACTGTTATTTCTAATGTATTTTTCCACTGTCTTCAGAAAGCACTGGATCTAGTTTTTACTGTCAAATTCATTTTGCTGTGCTAAGAGATAGAGCATCCCTCTTATTAGGTTGGAGGCTTTTAAGCCACCTAATCACAACCATCGGTTCTTGCAGATGATCATCTTAAATAATTTTTTCAGATACATCCCACATTGTAACTGTAAATGAGTATTTCTCATCCATTGTTTATATCCTTCAAATTAGGAAACAGTTTTTCACCATAAGGGTGGTCAAACACTGTACCAGGTTGTCCCAAGAGTCTGTGGAATCTCCATCCCTGGAGATACTGATGCTTGACTAGAAAAAGCCCTGAGCATCCTTATCTGCTTTTAACAGGGTTTTGCATCAGAGGTCTCCAGAGGTTCTTTCCAGCCAAAATTATTCTATGTGTATGATCATGACCAAGAGATAAATCTAATGGAAGCTCATCCTCTTCTCCCTCACAGGCTATTAGTACTTTATATTTTTATTACGGTTTTTAACCTTATTAGAGGTTTCTAAATGCGGAAGTATTTTGTTACTTGTTTGGACTTTTGTTCCTTTATTTACATCAGATTTATTTACATTTCTAAAATGCCACACTCTTCATATTAAATATTCATGATTTATACTAAGAAAATAAAATTCTAATGAGTCATTATTTTGAGTCAGCAGTAAAGATTATTTTGAGTTTGATATGTGGAGTATATTCTTCTATGTGAAGAAAAGTAAATTAGTATTAGTTCTGAGGATTATGATGTTAATTTCAAAAAGATTTTAGACATGACTACAAATTTTGATGTCTCAGATTAATTTAATTGAAATTTATTTAATCAATTTCATTTAATTATAAAAAATAGAACATCTTGTTGAGGCCTTAGTCAGCAGTACCTTCATTGCAGTTAACAAAAGCATCAAATAAATCAACTTGTCCAGAAGATCAAAAGTGAGTTTTTCAAATTGGATATGCAAATCCAGACCTTTCAAAATCTGAGATTATTTCTGACTATCTAATGAGCAGAAGTAAGTGAAATCGAGTAATCAGAATAAGTATAGTATACTGTTGTTTTTTTTTCTGTAATCAATATACTAATGAAGTTGATGCATCAGTCATTTATACCACCAGATGAACAGTATCCTTTCTATTCAGATATTAATTTCTGATCAAGATAGATACTCAAATTACAAATTACAAGATTAACCATAGAAATAATATGATGAAGAATAGTAAAGGATGTGATTTATAATGGTAATCCACTGAGCCAACCTGGTGTGAACTAGATGTTCCCTGAAACTTGAGCACAATCATTCTTATTTGACTATTTATGGAGTCAATAAAATGAAGGAACTGTATCTTCTCTCCAGCCAGCTGACCTCATGAGTGTGTGTGAGATCTCAGAAAGGGAGGTTATGACTATAAAGTGGTGTTTTGCAGAAGAAAGACAGAGGAGAGATTTAGAATCTCAGCTGGCTTTTAGACTTGAAAAAAAATCAGTAAGGGAGAACTCTTTGAATGATAGCTCTGAACATCTTCCGTCTTTTCTCAGCCTCTTCGTGTTCTTCCCCTTTTTCCAAGTAAACATAAAAACAGGAGAAAGAAAGGAATTAACTATTTTTTCATTTTAATATTCATAGCTTTTTCACAACAGATAATTTTAAATGTTCTCTAACAATTGGATGCAATATGCTTTTGTGTTTGCCTATCTCTATGTGTGTGTGTGTATGTATTTCTGTACACACATTTGTATTGTTGTGAGTGGCAGGGAGGCCTCCAAGGAAAACAAAGGGCTGCAATCCAGTGAAATCAGAAGAACACTTACTCTGAAATGGCTTGGTCTGATGTTATGAAAATGCTAGAATGTAAATACAAACTGTTTTCATGACAGCATCCTGGCCCTCATGAAAAGTGGTGTTCATTTCCCAGACCTTTCTCCTGAGTAATCTGCAGTAATTTATGGCCACTGTGAATAGCCACATCTCCTTTGCCTGGTACACATTTGTTTGAAATATTAATCAATTCCATGAAAGGAATTGCATTTTTTGAATGTTTTCCACTGATACATGACAAAATATGCAGTCATTACTCTTTTCTGTGGTTTTCCAAAAGAGTTGTTTTCCCCCCATTTTTGCATCAGGAAGATGGAAGGCTTTTTCAACACCTGCTACAGTAGCTCTAAAATGAGAAGCCAGAAGACCATCTGCTTGCTGGCCCTTCCTTTTGTTACTGTGTTTACATCAACTTCTCCTAAAAACCACCCACTGTTTCCTTTGTAGAAACATTCTTAACTTCTGGAGAAGGAGTTAACTAAGGAGAGATACACGATTTTGTTTGATGAAGCCATACATTTGTAATGGAATGGTGTATGTCAAATTTTGCTAAGCCAATGTCATCATATATTGCATAGATGGCTTCAGTTGTTATGCAGCTGTTTATGATATCAGTTGTTAAACTAGTCATGGAGAACCACTAGAATATTTACTTTTCATTCCAAATACTCACCACAGATCAAGCAAACTGAAACTTGAATACTAATTGTGTTTTTCTAGCACTGTAATATCAAACATATATTGAAGTAGTGTCAAAATCCAACACTCTCTGACCAGGTTCTTTTAGGTACTCCCTATGTACATAGGTTAATGTTTAACACCTATTTTACTTATCTGAAGGTATTTTGACACTATATGGGATTTTGATTTAGCAGGGTGGTACAGCAATGTACTAAAATCACAACTACAAATTACTCAGCAGCAACATATAGCTGAATCACAATGCAAACATGATTCTCATTAACTATGTTTGTTTAATGCTCACCATTCTGATGGAATACATGGGTTGAAATCATCTCAGGCTTTTTGCTCTCTTCAAAGGTCTTTTGTTGTTCAGTTTTTATGCTCTGTGTTGGGCTGAGACTTGTATGCTTCCACCCCTGTGCTGAACTGGCTGACTCAGGAAGACATTTGTACTCAAACAAACATTTACACAACAAGTCAATCCACTCAATTGATATGGTCAGCTGATCTACACAGCCCCCATCTATCTAAAACAGAGACCACCTTCTGATCCCCTTTATATTGGGATATATACAGATATCATGAGCACATTGCTCTTGACCATCTGCTCTGAGCCTTCCTCCATTGTGTAGGTTTATTAATCAGTCACAAGTAAGCATTAAGAATTACACCTTATTTTCTTATCCTTCTTTGTTAAGAGTTTTGTTCAACTAAGATCACAGATGTGTTTTTAGAAGGTATTAGCACTTTGAATCCAAAAGTAGGCAAGGACAAAGAGGCTTTAAGTGTATTTTAGATTAAATTGCTTGAACTCTAGTACCTACTTTCAAGGTTCAGCTTCACCACCTACCTTAGGTGATAGGCACAAATTTTTGAAGGATATAAGCAATGGAAGAGAAGTACTTATATTGGAAGTACAAAAAGATATTATTTAGGATGGATATCTGCAGTAATAGTCAGATTTTTGTGACTGGACAGAGTAGAAGTGTCCAGCACATTAGTCTGGAAGGTCCATCCCTCAGCATAGCAAAATGACAATAAAGACTAGAAAACCAAGTGTACAAGAGAGACAAGGACATCCTGGAGCAACTCCAGCAAAAGGTCACAAAGATGATTAAAGGATAGGAGCATCAGATATCAGAGGAGAGACTGAGAGAGCTGGGATTGTTCAGCCTGAAGAAGAGAAGGGTCAGCAGGATCTTATCTCTGTATATAAATGCCTCATGGAGGACAGTTAAGAAGATGGTGCCAGGCTCTTTCCAGTGGTGTCTAGTGACAGAACAGGATGAAAAGGGCACAGTTTGAAATACGTGAAATTCTGTTTCAATGTAAGAAAAAAACCTTCAGTTGAACAATGGAACAGGATTCCTTTTTTTAGTGTGTGTATGTGTGTGGAATCTCCATCCTTGGATATATTAAAAATCCAATCAGGCATGGTCCTAAGCATCCTGGTCTAGCTGACCCTGCTTTGAACAGAGGGTTGGACTTGATGATTTCCCACCTCAGTGATTCTATGATTCTCTAGTTCTAAGCCCTCAAAACCAAAACAAATGGTGAACTCTAAAAATACCAGTAGTCAAACAAAACAAAACAAAACAAACAATTAATTGCCCTCTGGAAATACCTAAACGACTAGCTTAAGTTAAAAATACAGTTTGCCTTGTCTAACTTTTTGCTGTGTAAAAGAAAAATGGCTAATCTTATCTTGTTGTTTAGTCTCCCACTGAGGCCAATCAAAAGCAGTGGATACCTCCATAGGATGGTTCATACACCAAATTTAGATACCTGTCTTAAGAAGGGATTGTCTTCCAAAGATGTTTACTTTTGCCACCCACAGCATTTAAGGAACTAGTTGGGACCATATTGTCTGAGTTTTAGACAATGAACACTGGGCATGTGTGATATGTGTCTTTATGTCTTAAACTGTCATATACTATCCAAAACTATCCTGGTGTTTCATAGATATGCTAAGACATAGCAAAACAGCAGCAAAAAATTAGTATCAAAGTTAGTGAAAAACCCCAACATCTAAACCCCAACCTAAAACAAACAACCAAAGAGGACATTCTGAGTTGACATTTAACAGCACTCACAATTTTTATTGGACTTCTGCCTTCATTTGAGATGAGGATTTTGTCATAGTATTTGGTACAAACAAAGCCAAAGCTATACCAGTAATGTTTTTCTGGTTCCCTCTTCTGCCAGGGACCATTCCTAGAAGTATGATCTTGACCATCTCTATGGTTAAATTGTTAAAGACATTTGGGCAAAAGAGATCTTTTAAACAATTCCCAGAGCATTGCTGAGGAGTTTGCATGGGTCAGGGACCATTCCCATTACGTAGACTGGATGTGGCTATCCCATTTTCAATGGTATGAAGATAGAGTAATATGGATCTGACAGCTTTACCATACATATTTCACTTAGTAACATGTCCATGGCTAGCTTCCCTGGTGCAACTGACATGTTCATCTCAACTGTCTCACTATTGCCTAATTTCAGGGCATTGGTTCTTGCAGTGAAACCAATGTACACACCACTCTGTAGTTCTTTCAAGGGGTAAAATTCATTTTTTTTTTTTTTATAATACCATGTTTGTTGTGTTCCCATAGGACAAAGTAGAGCACAAGAACAAGGAGACAAAGAAATTTCACTGTCAAAGGGTCTAGTAAAGGAAGGATCATGCAGAGAAAATGTGGCTTATCTACCATTTTACTGTATTTCAGGAGTGTTCCAAAGCCTTCTTCACTTCAGACTCCATTCTTACTAGACTCCATCTAGTGAGTCATGATCCTCAAAAAACAGTAAATAAATAAATAATAATAATAAATAATAATAATAAATCCATTGCAACGAACAATCTTTTCAGGCCATAACTATTCAACAGAAACCCACAGATACCATTCAATAGTTTTAGACGAGATGAGACCCAGACAGTCCTTCATGCCCTCTAGACATTTTGTCATCACTGTTCATAACAATGAAGAAGTTCAAATGTTATCATGCTGTGCAAACATGTAACACTTAAAGATGGATGAAATCCTATTGCCAGAAATCAATAACAAAATTTTTCCAGTGCATTCTTGCAATCTTTCACTTATTAATTTAATCTCACATTTGTAATGAATTTTCTTTCAGCATTTGTCCAACTGCTTGAGCACATTTTTGTCCTATTAGTTTGATGAGCTGTTAGTTTTGATGCAGTGAGAGAGTTTTATTAGGAAATGAAGTTTAAGTTCATTTAATGTGGGCCATATGTACATTGTGAAACAGGACAGACTAATTAATTAATTAATAGTAATTTCACCCTTGTCTTATAGGTCCCTTTTATTGAGAAAACCAATCTAAGGACAGGTAGCCATGTGCTAGAGCAGATTGAATAACTATAATGCATTTATGCTTTACATACCAATCTTCTCAAATTCAGGCACTACTTAACACTGAAGAGGATCCAAATATGGCACATAAGCAAAACGTTTGTTCATGTACACATGAACAAACTACTTTTTATGTGGGACCTACCCAGAAGAAATCCCCAAAACCTAGCATTTACGAATGTTATGCTGAAAATGCCTGGTTATATGACATTAGCTCTTCATCTTGTTCCCAGATGCTCATAAAAGGAACCTAGGACACGAGCCAGCTTAACTGAAGGTGTTGCTAAGTAATCAGGAGGAAGATAGGAAACAGAAACTGTGTGCAGAGATCAGAGGCAGAGCTGAGATCAGAACTGCCAGGTAACAGCGAGGGAGGAATTTCCAAAGATGCAATAGAGAATACAGGAAAGCAACCAGGACCTAATTTTATGAGAAAGGGTAAACAAATAGCAAGAAGTCAGGTATAAGCTAAAAAGAGGATTAAATAAATGAATGAGAAAGATGTGAGAGCAGGAAGAAGTAGGGAAACAGGTGATGAATGAAAGGGGATAGAGGCTAGGGAACAAAATTTGTATGTCCTAAGTATGTATTTGCTAAAGAGAATTAAAGTAGATTTTTTTCTGTACATTGGGGGCAATGAACATTTTAAAGAGCTGGACAGCATGTCCACAACTGTATGTAACAATTAAGACTCATCTAGATTTTGTAGAACCTTGACTTAGGGAAAATGAGCAGCCAGTTTCAGTGATCAAATCAGTCTGCATAAGTCAGGACATAAGTAGCGATTGCCTGCAGAACTTTTCTCCTTTGGATCACTGGTTCACATTTAGCCTGTCAGTAGTAACTGTTTAGGTTGCTACCTGTTTTTTAATAGAATCATAGAATGATACAATGGCTCGGGTTGGAAAGGACCTCAAAGATCATTCAGTTCCAACCCCCCTACCACGGGCAGGGACGCCACCCACTAGACCAGGTTGCCCAAGGCCCCATCCAGTCTGCCCTTGAACAACTCCAGGGTTGGGGCATCCACAACCAATCCAGGCAACCTGTTCCAGTGTCTCACCACTCTCTCTGAGTGAAGATTTTTCTCCTAATCTCTAATCTAATATCCCCTCTTTTAGTTTTAAACCATTTCCCCTTGTCCTGTCATTATCTGATTGAGCAAAGAGTCACTCTCCATCTTTTTTACAAGACCCATTTAAGTACTGAAAGGCCTGAACAAGGTCTCCCTAGAGCCTTCTCTTCTCCAGGCTGAACAGCCCCAGCTCTCTCAGCCTTTGTCATAGGAGAGGTGCTCCAGCCCTCTGATTGCGGCCCTCCCCTGGACCCTTTCTAACAGCCCCACATCCTTCTTGTGCTGGGGGCCCCAGACCTGGACGCAGTGCTCCAAGTGGGGCCTCACAAGGGCAGAGCAGAGGGGGACAGTCACCTCCCTCCACCTGCTGGCCACCCCTCTGCTCTTGCAGCCCGGGATGCAGTTGGCCTTCTGGGCTGCAAGCCTGCACTGCTGGCTCATGTTGAGCCTTTCATCTACCAGAACCCCGAAGTCCTTCTCTGCAGGGCTGCTCTCAATGAGTTCTTCTCCCAGTATGTACTCATGCCTGGGATTGCCCTGGCACAAGTGCAGCACCTTGCATTTGGACTTGTTGAACCTCAGCACCTTGCATTTGGACTTGTTGAACCTCACCGGGTTCCCCTGGGCCCACTTCTCAAGCTTGTCCAGGTCCAAAAATAAACCAGGAAACTCAGGAAAGAGTGCTGAAGCCCGGGATTGAACCAGGGACCTTTAGATCTTCAGTCTAACGCTCTCCCAGCTGAGCTACTTCAGCCCTACCTGGTTTATGGTTGGACAGTGAGAAATAAGTCTCTAAACCCTATTCTGCTCCAGATAAATATCTTTCATTGTAAATACTGATTGATCTATTAAACACTTTTTCAGAGAGGCTTGTTCAAGCTCTTTCTTTATTTCATATGTTCAGATAGAAAGATAGGCCATACAAAGGGAGATGAGGGGGAATGAGGCAGGACATTTCGTAGAATCACAGAATCACAGAATGGGAAAGGTTGGAAGGGACCTCTGAAGATCACCCAGTCCAACCCCCCTGCCAAGCAGGATCACCTAGAGCACATTGAGCAGGATGGCATCCAGGTGGGTTTTGAATATCTCCAGAGAAGGAGACTTCACAACCTCTCTGGGCAACAACCAATATTTCATAGATATTTCATTTACTTTGAAAAAAAAAAAAAGTGCTTTGCTTTTTGTTTGTTTGTTTGTTTTCCCTGCCATATTTCTGTACCACTTTTGTAATCTGTTGTGTTCCACAGCTTGGCACATCATGTCCTGTTGCATCCTGGCATGTCAGTTTAGACTGTGAGTCACAGTGAAAGAACATATGATACATTCTAAGGAAGGTAAAACGAAGACTGAGATTTAAACAGAAGCATATGAAATACAGAAGCAGAAATGGCTGATAAGGTCACAAGATCCTTATAGGTCTGCTTTTACCTATGTTTGGCAACTGTGCATGAGTAGCTTTAGATGGCCTCAAGTCTGAAAAAAATTATGATCAGTCATTAATGAACTAGGAGATGGTAGTTTATTTCAATAAGGAAATAGAAAATGACAAAGAACAAACCACAACCTATTGCCTTGGGTGTCCAGTTTTCTTCTGGATACAATTATTGAATCAAAAAGTTCTGATCTGAGAGCTGCAAAGAGGTAGTGTATCAAGTTTAACCACATTGCCATGGTTCCTATAACATGTGAGCTGTTCTTCCACAAAGAAGAATCTCTTACAACTAGGAAACAGTTACAGTGGGTTCAGTTTCTAAGTATTTCTACTGGACCAATATAACAGGATCACAGGGTATTGCCACATTTATGGTGTTTATCTTCACAAATTCCCTATAAAGTACACAAGTTATTTACATCTTTTTTAAATATAGAAATGAGGTACAGGATCTTGGGTTCCTTCTATCTCATTCAGCTGGCCTCAGTTACTTCCTGGGGTTCCTCTTCCCAAGTCATTCCATTTTTCAGTGAGTTAAAGCACCCAAGGAGTTGTCTGTTTCTGTCCATCAACTAGAGAGAGAGGCTGGAGCAGCTAACAAGCCTGCATAAATGCCTCATTAAAGAGAAGGAATATAGACTAAGATCTGTATCCTCAGAGGTACTTAGCAAACTAACTCCCTGATGGATTAGACCTGTAATAGGAGCCCTACATTGGGCATTGAACCTTGGTTTCATAAATGCAGGGTGAATGATCCTTCTACATGATCATTCTTCTTGACTAATATTCCCTTGCTTAATATTCCTGGATGTTTTAAGCCATGTGGCATTTAGCAAAGCTGAAGGCAACTTTTATTTGCTTGCTCCATGTATTTCAAAGGGAAAGCACATTTTCCAGTATATAAGACAATTTAACTAAGATAGAAGAGACTGTGGTTAGGCCCCATCCTTCAAGAATAAAATTCCAAGCTAATCATATAAAATAAATAAGACGCTCTTGCTAAGACAGAAGTATCATAGGATAGTGAGTGACGATAACACCCATTTTTAGCAAGAGTTGTTGGGCATTTATAGACATTCTTCTGATAAAAGAATATAAGTTAGTATCCAAAAAGAGAACATTGGCTAAAGGAAAGGGTGAATATCTGGCATGTTCTGGTGTAATTTCATTAAAAGCTAGTTTGCCTTCCTATTTGAGAACCTAGGTATAAATAAGACTAATCAGACCACCATTTACTAGGACTTGGATGACTTTGTTGTGAATGTATTTACTGACATTAGATAGCATTACACAATAAAACCAGTCCCACTCATTCAACTAAGAGAGTCTAAAGAATACTTAGCATAAGAATGCTGGACTGACATATATCAGATTACCTAATAGATAGTTCACATGACAGTATTTCAAAGTAGCCTACATGCTCCCAAATTTTGCAATGGGTTTTGCACAAAGGTAACATGGTAGGCCATCAAATATGAATAAAATCAAAATTATTTTTTTCTAATTGTTGTTTTCATTTAATGAAAAAAATATGGAAAAAACAATCTTTTGTATTTGTATTTAACAGTATTTTAACAAATTGCACATGTATATCCTATTTTTGTTCACTGCCATGTACCAGTGACTGGGAACAGATGATTTATGTTTAGAACTAGTACTTACACAGAACTGTTCTTCAAATTCTGATTTCCTTTGTTCCTGTTTACTTAACACAATCAGATTGCGACTATGACAATTCATGCCCAATATATGTTCATTAATATTATTTGACAGTTACTGATTTATGATTTGAAGTATTCGTGAACTTTTTTATTCATAACCTGGAAGAACTTAGATAAGCAGGATTTGTTGATACGGTAAAAAAGGATTCACAAACATCTGTTTCAGGTTCAAGTAGCTCTTCATTTCAAATATGCTTGTACAATATTCTTATTTACAGAAAATTTGAGTTAATGGTTATTCCTTCCTGATTGCCAACTGTATTCTTAATTTGCTCTGCTTTTATCAACATTATTTCATGAAATGATCTCAGGCACAGTGTTAATATTTGTCAGTGTTTTTCTAAGAACAGTTCACCTTTCCTGGAAACCAGGTAAGCAGTGATAACTACAGCGGTTATAACCATGAAGCTTCCTTGAAAATAACCCACGTTATATTACATGTAATTCAATTAACTGCTATGTAAAAGAGATGGAATCATTTATGTCCTGTTTTAAGGATGTTCGTCAGAGCTGCTATTTGCATGCTACAGGCTAGATTCATTTCTCCCAGTTTTGGCTACTTCTATGAACTCAATTATATTCATATCTCAAAGATATTTTAGAATATGTGTTTAGCAATGTTTGGAAACTTATACATCATTGCACGCCTTCACATCAACACTTCAGAACAGTGGAGATAGGAATATATCCAACTTTAAGCACTTGAATTATGTATGAGACAACTTCTAGAACTTTGGTGAACAACTGTGAAAGGAAAAAGGATATATACATATATATTTAGTGCTATCTAGATTTTGGTAAAATATTAGAAAGTACACAATGATGATTTATATCCTTAATACAGAATGAATGGGCAACTATCATCTGTAAATATTTGGTAATATATCTCTATATCACTGGCAGGATTTTTGCACTAGCTGGCACATAGCCTTTCCAATCTATGCAGAAAATATTTAGTAGCAAATGTGTCTTTTCGTGGTCTCAGAGGTCACAATCCTGAGTGCAGTGACTTTTCATATTACACAATCAATGTTAAAACAAGTGCAGGTCACTTAGAACAACACAGACAATTGCTGTAAAAAGTCAGCTTGTAATGCACATAGTCTGGTCAAAAGTTTTCTTGTATTAAATTTTCCCCAAATTCAAACGATCTGTTCTTGGCCACTTCTCTCCTTTTACATTATTCTTGACAAAACTCAAATTCCTTTACTTGGCTGAAGTGTCTCTGAGAGGCTTCCCCATTTGACTTCTTGATGCTGTATTCCAGAATTGCCGGTCACTTAACACATATGGACCCCAGAATATTAGCTTTGGCAGCATCCCCAGGCTCTTTGCAAAATAAGAATTCACACTTCCCAAGCCAAGTGTAAATGGAAGGTTCCCACAATGCTGGTGAATGTAGATTCTCGTAGGCCATTCACATCCAAACAACCAAAGAGCTTAAAGCTGTTGATTGGCAATACCACTTACGGTCCATTCTTGTGGTAAGATGCAAGTTATTAATTTTTCCTTTTGAAGGCATATTGGTTGAACGTGCCAGAAAATTAGGACTTTTCTTAGCCAGTGTTAATAACATGCAGTTTAAGCAGGAGAATTTGAATCTATTCAGTTTCATTTTACTTTGCATGCAAAAAAACTTACTCCTTAGCAACAACTCAAGTATGGTAAAAATAAAGTTTTTTGTGGAATTTTTTGTCTGTGACTTCCTTACCTGCTTATCCAGCAAAAACATGCATTCATTAATCTATCTTGGTGCATGGAGCTGGAATCGGCAGGAAGAAAATCACAAGCAGAGGAAAATTGCATTCCCATATTGGCTCTAAGTTCTCTTTAGCAAACCACCCTTTTTCATCTATATTGGTAGCCTGCCTGCTAACCCCTGACTCAGAGGCAAATATTAAAAGTACTTCTGCCACTGGGCTTTGCAACTTTTCAAACACATATCTCATGATTAAAAACCTCTCATAATGCATTGATGTTCATTCAAGAAGGCAATATTACAAGTCATTTAGGTGTTGTGACCTGAGAGTTACAAATGAAAAGGAAGAGAGAAATTTCTTCCCAGGATTTTGCAGACACATGGCATGCCCTTGAACACCAATCTTTTTTAGCATGTTCAGTTTATCTTCAGGAGGCTCATACTGGGGTTCATTCAGCGGAGATGAAAGTTGCACAGTGGTTCTTCTTTACTGATGGTATAAAGATTCCTGCATGGCTTTCTAATAGGATACTGGAATTTATGCATACATTCAATTTTACAGATTATCTTTATATGCTTAATACTTACATATCCTCACTTTTACATTCAGGAACCCTTTCTGTTGATGCTAGTACTGTATCAGGGTACTGTAGATTGATAGATTGACTAATCTAGGGCTTGATTTACTCTTGTACTGAAACTGACTGAATTCCCATTGATTTCCATAAATATATTCTTCCTTTTAATAGGGAATTGTATATTGGTTATCAACACAGGGTATCACAGAAAAATGGGAAATTATGGAACAATATCCACTAAAGTTTACTTTTCCTTCATCCATGTTCCACAGGCCAGACAGTAAGAACTGAATAAAAAATGAAGCTGAAAATTATGCCTTTTGGATAGTTTTCAAATTAAAGTAAGCATCAGAGTAGGAGAGGTAAAATATTCCTCCTCCAATAGGAAGACTGTTGCAGGATTTATTTTTACTTAAAATATATCCAGATATAATGTATCCAGTTAAAATATATACATAACTCTGTATATCTCCATCTATAGTTCAACTAAAGCTTATGTTTTATTATAATGATATTTCATAACCACAGTAAAAAAGTAACAGTGCAGATTTATTCCAGCTTCTTTTAAACTACATGACTCAAGTACTGATAACAGTCCACAAATGGCAGCATATATCTGAGTGTGGGCTATTTGAATCTGCTTCTTTTCACTATTGATTGCTTATATAAGAAAAATTAGCTTTAATTATGAAAAGTAGTCAAAGACTCTTTTTCAGTTAGGACCACAGAATCATAGAATCATTTAAGTTAGAAAAGGCCCCTAAGATCATCATATCTAACCGTTAACCTAGCACTGCCAAGTCTACCACTAAACCATGTGCTTAAACATCATACCCACTTATCTTTTGAATACCTCCAGGGATGATGGCTCAACTTCTTCCCTGGGCAGCCTGTTTTAGTGCATCACAATCCTTTCAGTGAAGAAATTTTTCCTAATATCCAACCTAAAATTCCCCTGGTGTAACTTGAGGCCATTTCTTCTTATCACTTGGTGCTTGGGAGAAGAGGCTGACCTCCTCCCCTCTAAAACCTATTTTAAGGTAATTGTAAAGTGTGATAAGGTCTCCCCTGAGCCTCCTTTTTTTTCAAGGCTAAATATCCCCAGTTCCCTCAATCACTCCTCATAAGACTTGTTCTCTAGACCCTTCACCAGCTTTGTTGCCCTTCTCTGGACATGCTCCAAGCCTCGATGTCTTTCTTGCGGTGTGGCCTCACCAGAGCTGAGTACAGAGGGACAATCACTTCCCTAGTCCTTCTTGCTGGCAGCTCTATTTCTGATACAAGCCAGGAAGCTGTTGGCCTTCTTGGCCACCTGAGCATACTGCTGGCTCATATTCAGACAGCTATCGACCAATACCCCCAGGTTCCTTTCCTCTGGGTACCTTTCCAGCCACTCTTCCCCCAGCCTGTAACATTGCATGAAGTTGTTGTGCCCCGGGTGCAGGGACCAGAACTCGGCCTTGTTGAACTTCATACAGTTGGCCTTGGCCCATTGGTTCAGCCTATCCAGATTCCTCTGCAGAGCCTTCCTACCCTCAAGCAGATTAACACTCATGCCTAACTTGGTGTCGTCTGCAAACTTACTGGGAGAGCACTCGATCCCCTCATCCAGATCATTGATAAAGATATTAAAGAGAACTGGCCCTAGTACTGAGCCCTGGGGGACACCACTAGTGACCGGCCTCCAACTGGATTTAACCCACTTCACCACAACTCTTTGGGCCTGGCCACCCAGCCAGTTTTTAATCCAATGAAACGTACACCCACCCAAGCCATGAGTAGCCAGCTTCTCCAGAAGAATGCTGTGAGAAACGGTGTCAAAAGCCTTACTGAAATCAAGGTAGACCACACTCACAGCCTTTCCCTCATTCACTGAGTGCATCACCTTTAGAAGGAGATCAGGTTTATCAAGCAGGACCTGCCTTTGATAAACCCATGCTGGCTCGGCCTGATCACCTGGTTGTTCTGTAAGTGCTGCATGATGACACTCAAGATAATCTGTTCCATGAGCTTCCCTGGCACTGAGGTCAGACTGACAGGCCTGTAGTTCCCTGGATCCTCCTTCCAGCTCTTCTTGAAGATGGGCATCACATTTGCTAGCCGCCAGTCAACTGGGACCTCCTTTGATAGCCAGGACTGCTGAGAAATGATGGAAAGCAGCTTGGTAAGCACTTCCACCATCTCCCTCAATACGCTCCAGCCCCATAGACTTGCATACATCCAAGTGGAGTATCAGGTCACTAACCATTTCCTCACGAATTATGAGAGCTTCATTCTGCGCCCTGTCCCTATCTACCAGCTCAGGGGCTGAGTACCTGGAGAACAACTGGTCTTGCTGATAAAGACCGAGGTAAAGAAGACGTTAAGTATCTCAGCTTTTTCCTCATCTCTTATCACTGTTTCCCCCCACATCCAATAAAGGATGGAGATTCTCCTTAGTCCTCCTTTTCTTGTTTATGTATTTATAAAAACATTTTTTATTTTCCTTAACAGCAGTAGCGAGATTGAGCTCAAGGTGGTCTTTGGCCCTTCTTGTTTTCTCCCTGCACAGCCTCAGCCATATACATACACAAGACTGACAACAAACAACAAGAAACCATAAACAGATAAAAGAACAACTGACATTGTTGGAAAACATTATGACACTTTTAGTAACTATAAAGTTACATATAGGAGTAGGAAATGAATTAAAAGAACAGGAGTAGGAAATGAATTAAAAGAACAACAGGTTCTACAGTATTGTTCTGGTTTCTGTGGGGGTTACGTACAAGCAGCACTGTTAAAGGATTCTTTCCTTTCCTATGTGTGAGTTCATTCATTATCTCTTAGCCAAACCGTTTTCCAAAATATGAAGTGATAGAACTAGCTGAATCCCTACAAAGAAATGGGAGCTTATCTGAAAATGATGTTCTGCTGGAAAAAGGAAAGCAAAACAAAACAAAACAAAACAGCATGCATGGGTTTCTTGAAAATCATAACCTAAGGCCATTACCATCTCATAGCCTTTCAATTGTTTGTGTGAGAAGCATTTATGGTCTCAGTCCAATTCCTAGCAGACAGGTGTCCACATCACTGGAATCACCAGGTGGAGATGACTATATTTTTCACATAAAAAAAGGCGATTATAGCTAACACAGTGTAAAACATTAATATAAAGTACTTATAGTTCCCACAGCAGATGTTACAGAAACTTGGAATCCTGCTCACTGGAGAAAATTGTGCCCAGATGCTTGTACTTAAACTTTATGGTCCGAACTCTGCCCTCAGCTGTACACAAAACTCCCAGAGATTTCTGGGCGAGTAATATTCATGTATGTCAGGGCAATGTCTAACTCCTTTCAGAGTCCACATTGGCCTCCAATCATGTTGTGGGACATGAGGTCAGAAACCAGCCTGTATGACATGATGATGTGGATGACAATATTCCAGTAGCTTATAAGAGACCCACCCAACATCAGGGCCAAAATGTACCAAGCATTTCTCAAACAAAAACCAAAAGCCAGATCTCTACATAAGCAGAAAAAAAATAATAAAGAAAGAAAAGCTTGGAAACAAGTTCAGAGTGTGAAATGAATTGCACAAGATGACAGAGTAGTTCAATGGCAAAAACATGACTAATATTACCCTTCAATTTAGACAAATGACAAGTGTATCCATCGTAGCTATTCAAATATTCTTAAAGACTAGGATGAAGCACAAATGGAGCAGCCACTTACTCCATAAATTTGTAATGTAGTGCTCTCCTTCTAGAAAACATGCAGAAATGCTTGATTTGATTAAAATTTCATCCAATTCACTGTGTTTTTATTACTTTTGGAGCTTCTGATCTGTTCTTTAAGCAGAATGTCACTCTAGAACATGGTATCTCTCTTATGGGATCTTCTGATCAATTTATGGGAAAAAAGACTTTGGAGAGGTAGACAGTAGCTGGCATACAACAAGAAATAACCTCTAAGGTGCCCTTGGGAGATGAAGCAGAGGAAGGCTTACAGAGAAAGGCAAGCAGAGAGGCTTATAGGTACAGATGTTTAGGTCTAGGCACATAACCGGTCATTTTGCATCCAGTTCTGAACTTTACAACACGTATAGCACTAATCTGCCCTTCTGAAACGATGAGGAGCAAGCTGGTGTTTAGCAAGAGAGAAGCATTATGTTATGAACAACATAATGTAGAAATGCAGGTACAAATTCTGCTCACTTAAAACAAATGCTGCTGAGAGCATTCTGTGGGGTCTGAGGAGCAGTATGGCACCACTTGAATTTCACAACTTGTTAGTGTCAGTGCTATAACAACGTTTGCTCCCTGTTTTATCCAGTGTTAACATTTTCCTCTGCTAGGAAGGCAACCCCTTTGCTTTGTTCATGCAGGTGAGACCTTCCAGAGGCAGAGCAAAGTGGTGACTACAGAGGAGACAGGAATAAATACACTGCAGAGTTTAATGAAGAATGAGTCTTTCTCAAAGAAAGAGGTGTGGTTCATTTGAACCAGGGAAATGCTGAAGTCAGAGAGCAAGATGGGAGGAAAGAACTTGACATGTTGGTCAACAATGGATTTCAGGTAAGATTTATTTTGAACTTTTTTTACCATTTAACATCTTTTCCTCATTTAATGCTTTGTGTTCTGATAAAGCTCAGCTTCAGGGACTGGGAGCATTCAGTCAGTTTTGCTTTCAAGAAAAGCTGCCTGGATGTGGTCCTGGGCACCCTGCTCTGGGTGTTCCTGCCTGAGCAGGGGGGTTGGACCAGAGGAGCTTCAAAGATCCCTTCCAACCCCAAGCATTCTGTGATTCTGTGAAAGGTGTGGTAGTTCCCCATGCTGATTCCAGCTCATGATTACTACTAATCATGACAAAATCTGCTTTACCAGCAGCTCCCAAAAGCCTGAATTATGCTTCACAACATCAGTGTATGCTAACACAGGTCCATTTCAGAGCATATACTGTGCCTGTTGACATTAAATCTGAAAGTTTAAATATAATATCTTGATCTTTGGCATAGTTAATGAGAACAGTAATTTTAACCACTGTGTATGCTGGTACATATTCATTATGGTAAATACATCCTCATTTACTAGTTGGTTTTATAGACATTACAGCATCAGAAGAGCCCTAAAGAAAACTGTGTTTAAAAAGGAGATTAAGGCGCAGTCTTTTCCACAGCAGTAACAGTGGAGATGTGATATGGTGTACCATAAATTTAGTTAAACTTTACTTGATTAGTCTCTCAGAATAATCAGCAGATAATGTCCTAAGGGCTGTTGTAAATCAAGTTCTTAACAAAGGCAGAGGCTAGACATAATTTTTCTTTGTGGTCATTTATAATGACATATAGAAAAGGGGATTCCTCTCTTTAATGTATAGGGTGGAATTCTTTCCACTTAACTTCAGCTGTCGAAATGCTGAGTGTCTGACATCCAGAGCTGCATGCTCCCTGTAGGGAAGTAGACACGGCAGAAAGTTGTTTAATTCCATCCTGAAATGAGCGGAATTAAACCTCCCTGGAGATTCCTTCATCTTTTTCTGATGACTATTGAGTGATCCCAAGACAACACATTTCAATGAATCTACTGATCTTTACCTGGCCCCTCACCAAGAAGATTATACTGCAAAGGTACATTTAACATGGCTACATTTGCTTCTGAGTAAACTAACATCTATAAAAATATGCTCTTTCAATAAACATTTTAGTTCAAAATCACAGTGGGCTAAAAGCACATCTGACATATATGCAGTTCCTCTGATGAGTAATTGTGGTCCTCAATTCCCTTTCTTGACTTGTAAAATGAAAAAACTTCTGGTTTGGGAAGACAAGTATTAGTTATAATGCAGAGAATAATCAGGGTTGGAAACTATTTTGACAATTAGACATTAATAAGAGTGTGATATTTCAGAGAATTTATCACTTATCATTATCATTTTTCATCATTTATTATTATTCAGTAAAGAATAACTGATGACCAGGCAAACAAATAAGACAGATATGAGAAATTAGCTTTATGAAATGCTCAGAATCAGGATCAGGCAGTGTTCTGCATAGCTCAAGGAAAATGCTGAGCATATTCTGAGCACAATGAGAAAACAGCCTGGAAGAAAGAGCTGAAGGCACTCACAGGTTGTCAGGTCTCAGTGTAGACAGTGTGGAGATGCTGCTATTGCAGGAGGAGAGTTGAATATTTTGTCTTGTCCATCCCACTTTCAATCTTTGCAAGGCTGTCTTGAATTTTAATGAAACATTTTTTCACTTTTAGTGCAGAAAAGGGGATGTGTGTCAGACATGCACTGCTGCAGAAGGAAAAGAAGGAATCTCAAAATGAAGGAGGCATTGAGCGAATGGAAGAAGGGAAGGCAGGAAACAGAATGATGCCTTAGAAACACTAAGATCAAAGTTTTGCCTTAGATCTGAAACCCAAGAATTGATAAGAAAATTAAGATCAGTACAATATAGGTAAGACATGAGTTCGTATATGGCACTAATATGAAATGTATAAAATATACCATCAGATCAATTACAAAGGAGAATGACTACAGCTAGGAAAAAAAAAAAGAGAGAGAGAGAATAAATGTTTCAATGTGAAGCTGTTTACCTTGAAAATTCATAGCAGATGGCCAACCTGTTAAGAAAGAAACCCTGCCTACCCAACCCTAAGTTATAGGCTGTGAGTGGGATTCTGTTCCCTAAATGTAAGCACCCAAGGACTTTTGAGGTGCCTCAAAATATCTAAGATACCTGAGTGGAGCTGGGAGAAATGTCTCAGGATTTGTGGAAACTTTGCTCCCTTCTGAAGAGGCAGATGGAGGCCAGGTAAGACATAATTCAGTGCCTAAAATGACACTGAATCCTTCCAGAGGGCAGGTTGCGTTCCTTTCCCTGGGTTTTAAAGCAGATTTTAGGTAACGGCTGAAGCTCCCTTATGTATAGAAACTATGCAAAAATAAACAGCAGCTATGAGCCCAACACTTTACTAGTTCATCAAAGATTAAAAACTTGCATACCACTGTATACAGGAAAATCAGATACCACTAATGCTAAATTACCCTTATCTGCATAAGGCAGACATATCTATTTCTAATTTTTAATACAAAATTAATCTATCTGACACTATAGAATGTACAGCTTTTGGTCAGGTTTGATTAAATTCCCTTTCCAATCTCTGCTCATGGAAATCCCCTGCTTATTTAAACTTCTTTATCTTCAATATTTTCCGATCATCTTACTTACTATTAAAATGGTTATAATTCAGTAATGGAGAAATCTGTAATTTGCATTTATATTCTGCTATGCTACTATCTATATTGTGATCTTGGTTTATTTCTAATACTGTCTCACACTACTTACATATTATGACCTATGTAATGAATTAAGGTTAATGTATATTCATTTTAAAAGTTTTCAACTCTTTCACACAGTAACAGCAATAATTTAGGCAACAAGCAAAGGAGTCAAAGTATAACTGGGTGGGAGAAAAGGGGTTAATGTCATTAATTGTAAAAAAAACAGACAACAACAACAACAACAACAAAAACAATGCAGCTTTGTTTTACGGTAGCTGATTGCAGACATGCTTTTGGTTGCTTATGGATTGGTGTGACAGCAGAGCAAGCAGAAGCAGCAGCATTGGTCGCTATCACCAAACAGAATAAGCAGCAACCGTCTTCAGTGCATGGAGAATGATGAAGGGTTTCTTGTGGGGGACGTCAGAAGGCTGAGAAATGCTGGCTGGTGGTTGTACGCTGCCAGTACTGAATGTCCTGAGCATTGCAGGACGTCATACACATCGATTGCCTAAGTCAGAGAGGGCTGCAGACAGTGCGAGGCAGCTCTGTGTTAGGCATCAAGTTTGTAGAGGAATTTCCCAGCACTTGTGGTTCAGCTCAAGTGTTTGTGACTTGATTATAGCTGCTTTGTATAAACATAATAAAATCCTAACCATCTGTGTAAGGCTGTACAATACACATACACAAACACACCCGCACGCACTCTGAAATGCTCACACACATACACGCATGTATTAATGTCTGCATGCGTGTGTGTGTGTGAGCATACCCTTTGTGCTTTAAAAGGATCGATTTCACAAAGCTGAAAACAATTACGAATCAAGTCATCTGGGAGGAAAAATTTAATCAGAAAAATGTGAATGGTAATTAAAAACTGTTTACTTCAAACCCCAAACAGTATAATCCCACAACTGAAAAATGAGGAAGCTTGTTTAAAAGAACTAAAACGCTTAGCAATGAAAGCAGCAGTAACAATACCTATATAACAGGTGTAGCAAGAATAATGATTTTATACTTATATATATTATGTTGGAAGCTGGAGAAAATTGACACTGTGAAGAGGAAATGTAGGTAGAAAGGTAAAAGAGGTAGTGTTAGGGCAATGTGAAAAAAGGGCTTTCTGAGAAACAAGAAGAAAATTCATGGTGTTATTGGTCCATTGTTAGAAAAGGAAATAAACAATAAGTAAATAAATTAATAAATACCTTTTTAATAAATGTTTGCATTCTGAATTTAAAAAGCCAGGTAATAAATTTACATTGGCAGTCAGTGGCAGTGCTCTCTAGGGCTCAGTTCTAGGCCCAGTCCTGTTCAACATTTTTATCGATATTATGGATGCAGGAATTGAATGCATCCTTAGCAAGTATGCTGATGACACTAAACTGGGAGTTGACGTTGACTGTCTGGAGGGATGAGAGACCTTGCAGAAGGATCTAGATAGATTGGAGCATTGGGCAACCAGCAACAGCATGGAGTTAGTACTCAGAAGTAACTACTGTCTTCAACAACAGCAGAAGTAAGTACTGTCTTCTGTACCTGGGACAGAGCAATGCCAGACGCAGGCACAGGCTAGGAGGCGAGTGGCTGGATAGCAGTTCAGCAGAAAGGGACCCACCTCAGAGCTAACCAAAAGTTAAAGCACGTTACTGAGGGCATGCCCCATGGTTGTCAGTGTTCAAGAGGCATTTGGACAAAGCCCTCAGTAACGTGCTTAAACTTTTGGTTAGCCCTGAAGTGGTCAGGCAATTGAATTCGATGATCCCTTCCAGCTATTCTATTCTATTCTTTCTATTCCATTCCATTCCATTCCATTCCATTCCATTCCATTCCATTCCATTCCATTCCATTCCATTCCATTCCATTCCATTCCATTCCATTCCATTCCATTCCATTCTTTAATAATAATCAAAGTTCTTAAAGAACTATAAGCATTAGATACAGATTTATTTATTTATTGTATTTGAGAGTTTTAAAAGAGCTGCCTAGGTCAGATTTTAGAATCAATAGCGTTCACTTTTAGTGAGTATTTCAAGACATTGGAAATGCCAGACAATTGGAAAAGAGCTAGTGCCAAGCCTGTGTGTAAAAAGAAGAAACATGATGATCATCCTGATTATAGGATTGTCAGGATGGTGTTGATTTCAGACAAAAGGACAGAATATGCATTAGTCGACCTGATTCATAATAAATTTAAAGAATTTAATTAAAGACAGCCAGCATTTGCTTATGAAAATAGATGTTGAAACACTTCGAAGTAGCAATAATATTACAGCAACATATTTCACTGATGATTAGAGAAAAAGGTCAGTGTTATATATTTTAATTTTTATTGATGATGTTCGTTAATTAAGAGATGGAAAGGGCATGGAATCAACATAACACATACTATATAGATGTAATCTGCCTAACCAACAGCACAAATAAATTTAAGTGGAGAGTCTTTATCAAGCAGGTGTGTTTCTTGTGGCTCCCTTAGGAATTATTTCTTTGTTGTTTCATATTTTTAACAATGGCAAGAATGGAACTATAAAATATTTATTAAAGTATATACCGTGACTGAAACTCTTGCACAGAATATCTAGGTCATCTGAGCACTGTTAAATTACATGTATTTTAATATTGTGAAAAAGAAATTCATATCTTTAAAAGAGATGAAAAATCATGCTGGACAAATAGTGGTAAACAATGTAGAGTATTGGATACAAACATGAATGTGATACGTGAGTATAAAAAAGGGAAGTATTCAGACATCAATAGCTCCTCAGATTTGGTGCAAACTGCACCAGAGCCTTAGTTTGATGTCCATGGTGCAAAGATCTATGAGGAAGAATGAGACAGAGTCAAAGAATAAGAAACAATAATAAATAATTAAGTTATTGAAGAACTTACCTGAAGTCCTTTTTTTTTTTCTTTTTTTTTTTTTTTTCCCAAAGAGAGGATAAGGAGTTGTTTTCTAGCAATTTTTAAATGCTGGTATGCATAAACCAATACCATGTGATGCTTTAAAACCAAAGGATACAGATTTCTTCACACACTTTATGCAGACATTACTTCAACTGCCTCTGGTATGTGAAAAGATAAACGTGAAATACATTTCCAGAATAATTCTGTCTAAAATGATGGCAGCTTGATTTCCCTCTCAGGAAATCAGGACTTTAATATTTATCCCATACATTTACCTCAATGGCTACAACGCTCTGCTTGTGTCACGGACTCTGAGCTTACACACCACAGGAGACCGAAGAAAAGAGCAAGAAAAGAGATGATGGCTGAAGTTTGAATTTCTTAAGCATTTCTTAAGGATTTTAGTTGGTTGAAATACCTGCTATGGATGTAACATCAGAGTCACACTTCAGGTCAGAATGTTATGTCTGTGAGTTGATGTGAACATCCTGAAAGAAATTGTCTGCACTTTCTGGAAGAAAAGAGGAGGCGATTTGATAAGTATTAGTAAAACCAGCAAAAATTACTACGAGGCTTTTATGGTACAGTCTACACAGAAGTGAATCAGATGTTCATAGTAGGCTACTAGATATAAGAAAACATGAAATGAAATCGAGTGTAAAAACGATTCAAGCAAAACATTGAAGGGGAATCCCTCCCTGCTGAAATTCTGGTTGTTAAGAAATGCCCAAACCCCAGCATTATGGCAGCAATAGAAGCACATCGTGTTCTTATCTAAGGTCATGCTTGTAGATCAGTTCCTTGTGACAAGCACGGATGTACTGTGTGGGACTTGCAGAGAACTCAAATGGAGCATCGTGGTAGGATAAAAGCTTCTTGTGTTCCCAGTAATTCTGGGAAGAGAATTCCCAGCTGGAAGGAGACCTCAGATTTGTTTGCAAAGTGTTTATTTTTTCCTATGAACTATTACTACACTATTACTACAATGAACACTATTACTACAATGGAAGAATCAGAGCATGTATAATTCTTTTCAAGACACCGGGAAAAGTATATGAAGAATACTTGAAAATGTGCACTGTGACAAAAATGGAGTTATTTAAACTTTGGCACTCATTGACATTTGCAGCCTGTTGATTTTGAGAAACGCCAGCTTGTATGTGCATGGTGCAAAATGAGAAAGAATATTGTTTCCAGCAAGTTGCACTTTATATATATTGCACAATACAACAAAATGTGTTTTAGAAGAAACATCCTGGGCCTAAAAAGAGAAACAATAATATGATTTATTTTTCCATATATTCCAAGAGATTTTCAAAATTACATAATTAAAGGAAATATATCATCAATTTAATTACACAAAAATATTGAAATACTATGTTCCCATAAGTCGACAATGCACACTCTGGTATATATTCTGCAAAGGAAAAGCTCCTAAGCTGGTTTCAAGCTGTTAGAAGTTATGTTTGTGTATCAGTTGGTTATTAGACTAACACCGTACGTCAGGAACGGTGGAAATGAAGGTAATGGAGAGGCACTTTTGGTGACAAGTAACTACTTGTATTTCTTTCAAAATGCATGACAAATTTCTATGTTTAAAGCTAGGGAATTCAAATAATATGACCTTGCAATGTGTTGGTATTTATAATATAGTGTGTCGGATGAAATCTACATTTCAGATTTTCTTCACAGACTTTTCTGATCGTGACCTGTGGTGGTTTTCCCCAGCTGGGCAGCTGAGCTCCACCACAACCACTCTCTCAATCCCCCTCCTCAAAGGGAAAGGGGAAGAAAATACAATGGAAAGGGCTCAAGGGTTGAGACAAGGACAGGGAGATCACTCAACGATTATCATCACAGTCAAAACAGTTTCAGCATAGCAGCTCCCCCCAGATCCCCTGCTCCTGCGTGGGCTCCTCTCGTGGGCAGCAGCTCCGGCCCGGGGCCTGCTCCTGCGGGGGCTCTCCACGGGCCGCAGCCTCCTCCAGGCCACATCCACCTGCTCCACCGGGGGCTCCTCCACGGGCTGCAGCGTGGAGATCTGCTCCGTGTGGGACCCGTGGGCTGCAGGGGGACAGCCTGCTCCACCAGGGGCCTCTCCACAGGCTGCAGGGGAACTGCTGCTGCGTGCCTGGAGCACCTCCTGCCCTCCTTCTGCACTGACCTTGGGGTCTGCAGGGCTGGGTTTCTCTTCTCACTCTCCCAGCTGCTTTTGTGCAGCAGAAGTTTTTTGTTTGTTTGTTTTCCGTTTCTTCAGTCTGCTCTCACGGAGACACAAACATCACTTATTGACTCAGCTCTGCGCAGCAGCAGGTTCCTTTGGAACTGGCTGAAACTGGCCCTTATCTGACATGGGGCAGCTTCTGGACGCTTCCCACAGAGGCCACCCCTGCAGCCCTCCACTGCCAAAACCTTGCAACGTAAACCCAATACATGACTTCATCCAAAAAGACATCACATCAAAGCAGAAGTAATGGAGAGATTTCATCCATTGGTATTTATTAACTACTATCTGACTTCACAACTTGATTTCAGCAAACTGAGTGTGTTGCAACTCAACTACTTCCTCTGGGAAAAAAATGTTTACCTTTTGGGAAACCATAAGGATTGCAGAAGGATTGAAAAGCTTGAAAGCTTGACAAAAGGCTCCATATACATTGTTTGAATAAGAAATGTTGTACACAGATGTTCAGCAGAACATGCATCCTTCAGGAATCTTCTCTTATGAAATGGTCTAATTCTTCATCTTCAAATCCTTGTTTTCAGTCTTTTGAAAACATAAGCATATATATTACATATATATTATAAAGTACATAATGGATTTTTCTAACTCAGCTATAGAAGTGGAAAGAATATTTTTCTTGCATAAATACAGTTGGAGAGAGAGAAACCTACTGCATATTATTTCCCATAAAGCCGTAGTTCAATGTGATTTTAATTCTGAATGTAGAGTTTCATGAGCTTAAAGGGAAAAAAAGATATAATTAAGAGCAGTATGTGCAACCTGTATGATTTTTGTAAAAACTCTGTTATCTGAGAGCACTTAATAAAGAATACATGGTACACAGAGGAAAATGGGCTTTCTCCTTTGTTTCCCTTAAAATAAAGTGTTGTTTTTCATTTACTCAGAACAGACATGCTTATTGAGGGACAAAGTATGTGTCAGTTGGTGAAAAAATAACACCAGTCAACTGGATGTGATGATTCTACGGCTGTCCAGAAAGTTGTTCCCTGTAAAATCTGGGACATTTCTTCAAGGTCTTGTATTCAGAAAAAAATATTTTACCATAAGTGATAAACAATGTAAGTATTCAACTTCCTCAAAAGACCCTGGGCAAGCAACCAGCAAATGAAAACAAAATGTAAATACTTCCCATGAAGACCAGAATATGCCTTGTTTTATGGGGGAATCTTTCTGAATGGATTCTCTGGTGTCTAGCATTGTCCCTGAGAAGGCACAGCAGCTTCTGTGACAGTTGGGCTGGTCACATGCAGTCTTTTCTGCAATAACATGTTTCCCACATCTTTTAGGAACGTAATATATATGAATTGTTTTGTGCTGCTGACAAATGTGGTTGAATCTGGTATACAGAGTTAAATTTGTTGGTAAACTAGGATATATGACAAAATAACATGACTGTAGGCCAAATAAAACCCTTCCCTGGACTCATATACTCTATTCCAAGCAGGATCCTTATCCCTTAAAGTGAGAAATGGCAGAATTTCCTTGAAATTCATAAGAATTTCTGGTACTCCAGGTGCAATAGTGATACGGAAAATGATAATTTCACCAACAGACATCTTCTCATCTTTTCACCCAAATTCCAGGTAGTTTCTGGAGCTGCTTTCTGGAGGGACGGGGAGTATGCAGAAAACTGTTTCCTTTAGCTTCTTCACTTCACCACATCTTACTTACTTAATTCAGTGCCCCCACATATTGAATTCACCAGCATATATATAGCCTGGACTGCTACTGATAGGCTTTAATCAAAATGTGAGCATTTTTTTCAAGTTCTCTTGGATATGTTCATGCAATACTGTGATAATTTTTTGACTGCAGCCTTGAAGTGGCTTGTGAGTACCATTAACAGTCTGTGAGGTTGCACATAATGAAGTTCTACCTGCAGGTCTCTTCATCTGCATTTGCAGAACCATGGTCTCACCTTCTCTTGGCTCACTTGGCAATGGGAGAGGACCATTAGGGAGAACTCGTCCTCCTAGTCCCTTCTCAGCTGCAGCTGAGCTTTGCAGTCCCTTGCCCTCCCTCTGTCTCCAGACCCTGGTTGAAAGTCACAGAGCAGAGCCAGCAATCTGGTATTTACATATTTTAAAAGGCAAGTTGAATTAGAATCTCATTCAGTGTAGGCTTTTATGATTGAGCAAAACTTTTTTGTTGATTTTCCAATTCATTTGTTTTTAGTACTGCATGTTCCCAATAGCATTGAGAAGATCAAAAAGACTATAAATACTAGTAATTTGTGAATCCTGTATGTTCACTGCACTGATGAAGTATGAAAGTGCAATCATCTCAGATCCCAGCCGAATAATTTTCATTAGTTAAAGTAGCTTTTAAAATGTATATCTGCAATTACCAAGAAGTGCTAAAAGACTTTTTTTTTTTTTTTTTTAATTCAGCAAATATCATGGAATCCTTTTGTTTGTTTGTTTGTTTCTATTTTGTCCAAGGTCACTGCTACTTTTTCATTCATAAAATCAGTTCCAGCTCTCAGGATAAGATTAACACTGCCAGTGTGGTGAATCAGTTCTGCTACCTGCATCTCCACCTGCAGACAATGGGTGTCTTCTGCAGTGGAGACCAAAATGTGAGGGTGAATATGCATGAACGACAGGAGCTTACTGTGACATAAGCCTTGAACATCTTGCTCTTCAATACCAACAAATTGTTCATTCTCAGCTTTTTTATCAGAAATTTTATGATTCAAACAGAATCATCAAGTCGAAAGCTTGATTGTATTCATTTCAACTTGTATTCATAATTGAAAGTTGCTTTTTTTTTTTTTTTTCTTATCTTTGGCAATAGACTTTTGTCTTATATTACCACATTTTATCCCATCAGGATTTCTTCTGTGTTTGAGTTGTCATGACTCATGAAAACTCAGGAACACTGTGCTAAAGATTTCATATTCTGATTTATGAATTTCTTTAACTCAATAGCCTATATATTACATCAGAATGATCATAATATGTTTTAACGTGGCAAATTTAAACAATGCTTGCATTTTTAAAATGTGGTAAAAGTGATATATTTTAAAGACTAAAATTAAAACAATTGTGGAACTTTGTTTCTGTGTGAAATGCTTTTCATTTTTGTCATTGCCTAATACTCATATGAATGTTAGACTAGTATTCATATATTGAACAGATTTTTTAATGAGTAGAACACAGACTGAAACTCTAAAATTTTTAAAATGAAATCATAATTATAGTTACTGCTGTGCAGTTTCGAATGTTAATAGCAATTAATTCTTCAGAACATTTTCCTCAACAAACATGAAAATAGAATAAAAATAGACTCCTCCATTTGTTACTAAATGCCCTTTAAAAAATCATACTGTAATTACAAGTCTTGCATAACCTTGTATGCCAGTTATCTGAGCTAAGCACTTTTAAATGATGGAGTTGAAGAAGTTAAGCAAACATTTTGCAAAACAAGTCAAAGATCTTCTTAACTGAGCTTTGATGATGGTTAAAGTCCAGTCCTTTGGGAGACTGGGAGCTAGTTATAAGCATTCACTGTAGATGTTTTAGAGTAATTTCCTTTTTGACTTTCATAAATCACACAGTACTTTAATTATGAATACATTACCAGCAGACCATGGCCTAAGCAGGATTATGAATTTTCATTTGTTCATAAGATTAGCCCATGTTTTTGTACTTTACTTAAGATCTTTTGAAATTCTTTTCCCTTATCTGTAAACTATAATAATGATTGCATTTCAGGCTGCTTAATTATTAATCTTTATTTAACAGATGTTAAATAATTACTTTAAATATCATTTGGTATAAAACATACTTTTGTTGAACACAGTTCATTTTCTGGCTAAATGAAATGAGAAGTGGGAGAAAAGACAAATATTGGACTTTTCTCAGCTAAGCATCACTTTTTCCAAGTTCACAAAGTAGCTGTAAAAATTTATTCATTTTGCAAACTTCTGATATTTTTACAATGACATTTCCAAACTACAATTTGTCTGCAAGTTCTGGAAATTATTTTGTCAGCCTAATTTGAAGTAGGTTGATCGGTTCAGATTGATCAAGTAAGTCACATGGAATTCATTCTGTTAATTAAGTCATTCCAGATATGCTGAATCTAGCTCATATATTCAGGGAGCTTCAGGTTCAAGTTTTGTTTTTAAGTTCTTGAAACACAGGAGAGTGGAATAACAATCTGTTCTTCACAGCCATGATGCAAAGAACAAGAAGTAACTGGTAACTTGCAGTGAGGGACAATTTAGTTATCTATTAGGAAAAAAGACGTAGTCAAAGAATGGGCTATGTTGTCTGGAGAAGTTGTAGAATCGCACATCACTGGAGGATTTTAAAGCCAGATAAGCACGTGTCTGTCATGGCAAATATATCGACCTTGTGTGGACAAGTAGGTACATTAATTTTTCTACTTACTCCTTTTTTGACCTTTTTTTCATATTATTCTGTAATTTTCTGTACTTTTCTAGAGCCAGTTTCAGATAAGAAGCAGGATACTTAATGGTGCTGTATAGAGAGAAGTATGCATTGTAAGAATTATGTACTGCTTCTGAGGCAGAATGGAAAAGAAGAATAAATGAGAACGAGCAGGAACTCACAATATATACAACATATATTGCTTGTATTACTAAATATTCCCCTGGTGAATGTTTAGAATTTAGTGATGAAAAAGGTATAAAAACTAGACTAGAGAAACTCACCCAGACCAGCACAGTAAGGAGGGGAAACATTCTTGACTGTTCCTTCAAAGACCCGAGAAGACAGCAATCCATCTGCAAATCTCTTCCAGAGGAAGGTAGGCAATAGGCCCTTTTCCAGCTTAAGACTCACCAAATGGTGACAAGGAAATGAATTTTTCTGTTTCAAGACAGGATATGTGATAACGCACTTGGATGGAACTGTCCTCAATAGGGGTGGTCTGTGCAGAACAGGGAAGAGGATTTGGTGTAGTCCTTCGTGGACTCCAGCAGCCATCTGCCATGAGGTAATATTTAGAGTTTTGAGATGATTAAGCTAGCTGAAAGCATGCCCTTGCTCAGCTTGTTTTGCTGTTGTTTATATTTGCTGTGCCTGTATATTTTATGACTTGGATAAGTAAACAATAAAGTCAGCCTTTACTCGAGTTTATGACTTTTAGTCATAAATAATATTTTGGACATATTTTGGGATCCTGCGGGGCTACAAATTAGCCTGCTCTTCTGTATCAACAGTAATGCCATCTCCTTTCCATCTAGCAGCACCAGCAGTACTTGGAGGTCATCCATGTCAATACTAACTAGTTTGGGTTCCTCTCATGTTGAAAACTGGTGAAGATATTATATTTCAAGACAGGAGTATGCTTTGGAGAAGACATTGTTGGCAAAAGCATCTACAAGCCAGTCAGCAAAGATCAAGTGTCTGCTGCTAAATGTGCAGGGTCTGCACAGTTTTTTTCTCTAATTATCTTGGCCCAATGTTTTCATGTAACTGCTTATTAGTCAAAACAATGAGAGGAGCTTTAAGGGATGGACTACAATACACTGAGGGCCCTGTGAGAGTGCTGGCAGTTAGGCAAAGCTTCGTGAAAGAGGAACATTTAGAAGGCTGTATGAGACTCACAAGAAAAATACAAAATTATCATGGAGATGGGTCTAAACATACATACACACATATATAAGCACTGATATATGCGTATCAAAAGACACACAGAGGCACTTGTCTTGCAGAGCAATGAGGACAGAAGGAAAGGATCCCACCTTCAGTCAGGGACTTTGCTGAAAAGCGTGGATGGTAAGACAAAAGCAAAGCAGCATAAGGGTTCGGCCCAGATCATGCGCTAACAGAGGGAGGAGAACACTATCAGCACAGAAACGGTAAGTGTAAAATAAATCACCTGACTGTGACAGCAGCATGGCAAAATACAAAGGAATGTTTCTTGTGCTCATTGAAATTAGGGTAAAAAGTCCTAATGGCTTCACTGGACCTAGATGCTTTATCCATTTTATGGCATTTCATTGTCTCCTCTCCTCTCCTCTCCTCTCCTCTCCTCTCCTCTCCTCTCCTCTCCTCTCCTCTCCTCTCCTCTCCTCTCCTCTCCTCTCCTCTCCTCTCCTCTCCTCTCCTCTCCTCTCCTCTCCTCTCCTCTCCTCTCCTCTCCTCTCCTCTCCTCTCCTCTCCTCTCCTCTCCTCTCCTCTCCTCTCCTCTCCTCTCCTCTCCTCTCCTCTCCTCTCCTCTCCTCTCCTCTCCTCTCCTCTCCTCTCCTCTCCTCTCCTCTCCTCTCTCCTCTCCTCTCCTCTCCTCTCCTCTCCTCTCCTCTCCTCTCCTCTCCTCTCCTCTCCTCTCCTCTCCTCTCCTCTCCTCTCCTCTCCTCTCCTCTCCTCTCCTCTCCTCTCCTCTCCTCTCCTCTCCTCTCCTCTCCTCTCCTCTCCTCTCCTCTCCTCTCCTCTCCTCTCCTCTCCTCTCCTCTCCTCTCCTCTCCTCTCCTCTCCCCTTTCCTTTCCTCTCCTTTCCTCTCCTTTCCTCTCCTTTCCTTTCCTTTCCTTTCCTTTCCTTTCCTTTCCTTTCCTTTCCTTTCCTTTCCTTTCCTTTCCTTTCCTTTCCTTTCCTTTCCTTTCCTTTCCTTTCCTTTCCTTTCCTTTCCTTTCCTTTCCTTTCCTTTCCTTTCCTTTCCTTTCCTTTCCTTTCCTTTCCTTTCCTTTCCTTTCCTTTCCTTTCCTTTCCTTTCCTTTCCTTTCCTTTCCTTTCCTTTCCTTTCCTTTCCTTTCCTTTCCTTTCCTTTCCTTTCCTTTTTCTTTTTTTTCTTTTTTTTTTCTTTTTTTTCTTTTTTTTTATTTTCTTATTTTTTTTTTCTTCTTTTCATTTCTTTTTCTTTTTCATAAGCTGGTGAAGAAATTGTTTGACATAAAAAAAATCACTCCAAAAATAGAGTATCATCCAGAGAATGTTAGGGGAGAAAAGTAAACATAGACTGACTGGAAAAGATGTATTTCTCAGAAAAAAAAAGGGTCCTATACATTTAAGCTTAAGTAGTACCAATTGAAAACTGTAGACAGAAGAAGTCATTAACTGGCCAAGTCTTCCTGGAGAAAATGTTCAGCTGCTGAAAGAATATTACAAAAATTCAGAGGATATGATGTTATTCTATAAGCATCTGCAAAGCATTGTGTGCATATATGTCTGGTGAATATGTGTTTATGTGCATATTATGTGTACATTATGCAGTAAATAAATATGCATGAGTTTTGAGATACAAACATACTTGTCACTGACAGTGAAATGGACATTATGGAGCTGTACTTGGTTGCTGGTAGGATCATGGAAAAGTTGAGGAGGTCCTAGTAGAAGTAGATACCAATTCCCAAAGGATGGTTTATTGACCTGTAAACCAATGGAAGGTGCACATCCTCCCACAGGCCAAAGCTTTTGGTGTTTCATCACAGGAGAACTGTGAAGAGATCCATGAGCAACATAGTGGTAAAGAGAAAGTACAAAAATATGAAGAGCGATGTAAAGTCAATGCAGTCAGTCACTGATAAAAATTCAGACAGATATATACGTACATGAAGCATTCAGGAGAGTCAGAGCTGCTAGAAAACAGGTTAAGAAGCCCCATGCTGACACTTTGTGCTTACAGTCTGCTAAGCACGATCAAATGGCATCTACAGAAAGGATCTCAGCAGGATATGAAAATCCACTTGTTCGACCCATTTATCCATCCTTGTCTCTTCCGGTGAATTATTAATGTAAACTATGGTATAAGTGTCCATATTTTTCTCTCTTCCACCAGACTGACCATGACATCACATATCGTAAAGGTAGAGAAGACAAAAGGAGAACACTGCAGTTGTTTCCTTACTTCATACTGAACATTCTTTGCAGGTATTGACCATGTGCGAAGTTCAGAACTGTGTTTAGTCCTGGTTCATCCATCTGGAGTTACTGTTTAGCAGGCCACCGGTCATGAAGACACTACTAAGACCAGGAGATGTGACTCACCCATGGGTCTCAGAGAACCTAACTATACCTCTTGTAGGACCTGCTGAGTGAAAATAGCGAATGGACAGAGAGGAATCCAGGTCAGTGTGTTGCATGTCATTTGGTGGTCTTTCAGTTGTTGATTGCTTTCTCCATCATAAGGTCTTTGATTTTAATCGGATCATTGTGTGCACATATGGATATTCCTGGTGGCCTAACCAGTGAACATAATTAAAAGAAATGATTGCCTTTCACTTTAAGCAAACATCTGGTTTTACTTGAAACAAGATGACTTAGCTGTTTCAGAAACATTCTTGTAACCCTGGATTCACATTTTCATCTTAAAATATATATTTTCTCTGTTCAAGCAGCATGTTAATGTAAACACTATATATAACTGACAACCAAAATTTTCAGAAGTATTTGGTGCTCTGAGCATTAGTGAAACCACAAGAATTATTACATTTTTGATTTGATCTCTGTAAATCTGTTTCAACAGTCACTCTGATTTAAACAATTATTCTGATTTATACTCCAAGAACTATAATTTGCAGAAAATGTAACCATGTGAAAACATGTTTTTGTATAGTATATCTTGGCAACCTTGTTTTGTTGTGATGTCATTGCCTTAGGTTTCATGGAAATACTGAGGGAATAAAAGGAAAACAAGACCCTCTCTTTGAAGTATATTCGCATATCCCCTCTCTCTACCCCTAAAAAGGTTTTAATGGCTTTTTTCCATAATGACACTGAGTTTTCTGTTATTGCTTGACTGACATTATAGTCAGAAAAGTACTAAAGACTCTCATGAAAAGAATTTAATTGAGAGGGAAGGATTTATCACCTTTCACTCCTCCCTATCAGTTAGGAATAATCATTTGTATAATGAGCCATTTAGAGATCCTGGGGTTCTTTTCTTTCATATCATTACAGCGCCAGATTCTAAACAGTTAAACATAGGCACGTATGCAAGATACACACAACAGAGAAAATGAAATTTCAGACCATTTATCAACAGCAGAAGTAACATTGGAGCTCTCTCCATTAGACCTCTATTTAATCTGGTTTATTGTAACATCTGAGGGAAGATGACTGTGCTTTATTAAACCAATAGCTCTCATTCACTTCATCACATCTGCTCTTTCTAAAAAAAAATAAAAATAAATAAATACAAGGTTATTAAGAGTAGCCCTTCATTATAAAAAGCATACGTTACAGATAGTTACAATAGAATGAAAAATAGCAAAAGAAAATGTCGTCATATGGAAGCAATCCATCTGGATACACCTAGATATGGCATATAGGGATTTCCAGTGCTATTAAAAAGGTTATCCCTAGTACAAGATATTAAAAATATGCCTCATATGATTTAGGGATTTTAAACATCTCCAGTGTTTTTAGTGAAAGAAAGGGGAAAAAATGGGGAGAAAAGAGCATCACATTCAGAAACATTCCTACCTAGCTTCACATTTTTCTTCTTTCCAGCATTGACAAGAAAACACATCAGAGACAAGCTCATGCCTGTCAGATGTGTTCATATGCTAAAACAAATGACACCACTTGCTAATTTCATTTCCCTAGCACATGGTTTTGTATATGTGTCTGGCTGTTGTGTCTCTGGGATGTTTGAAAACGGTAACTTTTTCTTATCTGCTGAGCTCCACACTGAACTATAAGGAATTTTCTTACTGGGGCTGATTCTGCACTCAGTCACCCTGCTGTTAATCCTGAGCAATTTCATTGATTTCAATATATTTCTTACCTGATTAAGAGAATAGCTGGAGAACTGAGCTCCAGCTATTTTATCATTAATGACCCTGTAAATATCGTCAGCCACAGCACATCACTACTGTCTGCAGTTCCTTTTGGCATCCTCTGCCAGACACAGCACAAGACAGACAAAGTGTTCTTTGCCTAGTATTTGGTCTTCTTCATAGGATTGGCCCATTAATGCGTATATATTTATTTTATTGTTCAAGGATAAAGAATCACAAATAGAGTTTTTATTGTTTCTGAGTTTATGTTTGTTATTAAATAACACTTCTTATTTATTCTAATTTCCCACATCTATTTTTCAATATATTATTATCAATCAATTGAACAACTAAACAAGCAAACAACAACAACAAAACCTTAATCTTTTGAATTGGCAACTATTTCAACTCCACCTGCAACAGTAAATGAGCAAAATGAACATTGGACACGACCTCAGCACTAGTCATATTTCATTTTCTAGCTATTAAAGGCAATGTTTTATAAATCTGTACAGCTATACCCATAGATTTGAGTAATTTACCATATTTCTTTCAAAATGCCAATCACTGACTATGTCCCTAGTACATTTGGTTCTTGGTACAATAAATAAAATTAATGTTCATGTATTAAGAAGAGTTACTATAAATTATTGCTCCCTCTTTCAGGACTATTACTTTAGCAGTGGTGTAGGAAATGAAGTCGTTTTGTGGAGTAGGAAACAGCAAGAGCTGTAGAGCACTTTTGAAACTCAGGTTTAAGGTGATCTCAGCCTGCCTCCGTGTTAGTCATTTCAAGGTCTGCTGCAGGTGGTCTTCACACAGAAGCTCAAAAGAGGCCACTCGTGCCAAAACTTGGAGCTGGGAGGGGTAAGTGATGGAGTATTCACAAGGAACAATAAAGCTTTCATGCTACAGAGGGAGTGAAGAATCAAGCTGAGCAACTTGGAAAAGTGTTAACAAGTAAAATGTAAAAATAGGTAAATAGTTAAAGAAGGCATACATTAAAAGGAAGAACAGGGTTTATCTTTGGTATCTGGACTGAAACTTGGAGACAGTTTGCAGAAAATACACTGCTAAATTGTTCTTGTTCTGCTAAACTGTTCTTCATGAAATAACAAGAATCCAGTCCCAGCTGAAACAGCACTGTCGCTATTGACAGTTTTTCCCAGTTCTATCTCAGTTGAAATGCATTATTCATTTTTTAATTTTTATTGCATCCCCAACTTTCTAATTTCTCATTTTTTCTCAGTTCCATGACTTTCTCCAAAGTTTGGCATTCTATCCTGCTGGAACTTAAAACTAAGGGTGAAATCTTGGCACTGCTCACATTAATATAAGTTTGGCCTCTGCAATGAGGTCTGGATTTTGCATAGATGTTTAAGAAGTTCTGTGGGAGAAGTTCATGTCTTCACTCAGGTGTTTGGCAGTTAGGTATTAAAGTCTTTTTCTTTCCATCGACATACAAGGAGTCCAGTTATTATTTGAGATTAGGCAGTTACCCTGGATTATAAAGTGTCATTGTTATTACTTTATTCTGAATTTCAATAGTTATGTCTTTCAGGAGGAGCTATGAGTTAACTATGGCTGCATCCTACATACATTGTGTAAACCTGGGCTGGAGCAGGCAGCAATCCCTTCAGACAAGACAGACATGGGCTGAAGGAAGAGAATTAGCCTAGGAAAAGAGTAAATAATGTAGTGGTGACAAACATCAAAAATTTTCATGGCTAGGAAGAGGTGAAGTTACTGAAAACGTTGGGTATCCAACAGATAGAAAAAGAGCCTGAACATGGCAGTTGATATTGCCTGTGACAAACTTAATGAATTTTCCTGTAGAAGTTGTCTGTGGCTGAATTTGCTTTTGAACACCGTCACTGATGTAAGTAGCATGTGGAATGTCATTTCAAGGTGACAGGTTAACAGTGGTGCAAGGAGTTCTCTGAACATCAGAACAAGTATATAATGAAAGACCAACAGTGTTGTCATTCATCTGTTTTAAAGGAACTTTGCTGCTTTGATAGAGAGACTGTCTACACAAAACTTGAGGTTCAATAATGAGGAAAAAACACAATATTTATAATCCTCGAAGACAATGCTTTTGGCATCTTCAAATGCAATTATTGCTGTGGTGTAGTATAGTCAAGTGACCAAAAGTTGATTGTATGTTGTCAACACTTTATTGAGTGCTTCTCCAAGTCTTTCAGAGGAAAAGAATCTGGTTGAGTACCCCAACATGAGCTGGGCTAAAATCTGACTTTTTTTTTTTTTTTTTTTTTTTTACTGTTTCCGCACAGGAATTCAGTGAGTGGAGTCATGCAAGGGAGAAAAGTGCAATACCAAGGTTGGTGGTTTGAAAATTTTCATAATCTGTTCTGTATCTAAGGTAGAATTCACTCTTTCACTGTCTGGCTTTTTAGGGCTTCTGAAGTTTGGCAGAGCTCTTTATGGACAGGAATTCTCTTCTATTAAATTCATTTGTGTATCTGTGATTAGCATTAGAACTAAGCCAGCTTAGGATTCCAATACACGCAAACTATTGCTGCTGTGATGATATGTGTTTAAAAAGGTTATGAAGTATTTGTAGGGCTGGTGGAAGCATTTGTACCATTTCTTACATGTTTAGCACTGTCTGTCAAGGTAGAAGTGGAAGGCAAAAGCATCATTATGCTGTGACGTGATGTGTTCTACAAAGAACAACTCTGAGTTACTGAGTGCTGCTCTGAAAAATTGACATCCTCACCAGCTATATCACGGCTGATCTACACTGTCTCCTCTTCTCATGAAAGCCATACATCTCACAAGTATGGATGGTTGTACAGGCTTATATGCTTATACTGGCTTATTGCCCTGTCATGTAGGAAGGGGAGCGTGGAAGAGTGCTTTGACACACTTGTATGCCTGTGTGCATGCCAGTCTATCTGTATAATATTCCTTACGGTGCGAAAACTACACCCTGAATTCCTCACAAAGGAACCCATTAATGTAGTTAATTGAGCCATTTAACGCCATGAGGCAAGCAGGGGCTCAAAATATCTCAACTGTTAAGAAGTACCAGGGCATCGGTGGAGAACCGGTGGGAAAGCGAGGCCAATAACTGGTTACGGCCCTTAGCAGGCATGTTATAACCCCTGCTTTGTCTACATTAATGGGCACTGGTTGTGCTCACAGCTCTGCTCACCAAATTCCCCTTCTGGGGCTGGAACTTTAATTTATTTGACAGCACTGTGTGGAAGTAGTATGGCAGTTTTGCTTTCCCCTTCTACAGTCAGCCTTTTCCATTTGTGTGGGAAACAAATGTCTTCTGTGGAAAATCCCCAAATCTGTCTGTGCATCAGGTCGAAGCTGGAGCACATTACCATACCTCCATTAGTGTTAATTGGAATTTAGACAAGCTGAAGGTCAAATGAAACAAATGGTGGTCTTAAAAACCCAGAACAAAGAAAAAGAAACAACAGGGCAGGTATGTTGTTTGAAATATTTCCAAGATACGTAATAAACTAACTTTAAATCGGTATCCTTTTAAATTTGACAGCTTTGCTTGATACTGTGCAAACCCAAGAAATTTGTACCAGTGCATTGGGTGAATCAGTCACATTTTTCTGATAACATTTTAAGCTATTCCTCTTTGTGAATAGATAGATATGACATATAGGCCCTGAACCCAACTATCCTGAAAGAGATTTTGTATATCACCCTACTTTGCTCCCTCAAGACCTGAAGAGACTACTGTGATCACATCGCATGGCATCCAACAAAGAACACTATGAAAAATTCTTCAAGTCAAATCTGTGTAAGTTGTGTTATCCATGGAGCTAGTTAGTAAAACCACCACACCATATAAGCTAAGACATATCACTGAGAAGACCTTCAGTCTTCAATCTATGGATGGAGAGTCTGTCCTACAAAAGCCATTTTGAGATGTTTGTCTCACTCCCAGGTTGAATACTGGCAGAGACGTTTCATGTTGGAAGCACATTTGCAATGCAAGTATTTAATTCTCAGATGAAATTGAGCATTTTTAGAATAGACGCACATTGCTGTGTCCCCTCCATCACACTTGAGATGTGCCAGTTATATGCAGTCCATCACACTGTTTTGCTAATGGCTTAGCTGACAGCATGCACAGAGAACTACAGAAAAAATTGCAGCACTTTGGCTCCTTAGTGTTACCCCGTCAAACCTCTTTTAAATGATGAAGCACACAAGATAACAAAATAAAGCTGTTTCTGGCTTTCAGGACTATTCTACTCAGGCCTAATTCCTGTAACTGTGCATTCGCATTACACATGACCAATACGCATATCATAGACATAGATTTCCGTATTTTTGATTTGCCTCATATATATAGTCCCATAGATACGTATAAACTATATTTATAAATGTCAGACTGTTCAGTCTGACAGAGAAGCATCAACTCTTGGAGAAAGCCAGGAAACATTGCATGTTCACGTAGCTCTAGGAAACATAGCATGTTCACCTTTCTGCAGATATTGTTATTAGGTATGTATTTAGATCTACAGGCTCCTCTTTGTGCTCAAGTTTTAGATTGGATGGATATAATAGATATGAAGCCTTTTATGAATCCTATTTCTTTTTGTTTTAAAGGCATTCCTTTCCGTTCAGAGTTGCACAGCCTGTTCCAGTTTTACTGTCATCCTCACCAGTCTACTGGGAAAATGGAATGAGGAAAATAAGACATTTCACAAAACTCAAAAAATTCCCCTCATATTTGACCCCTTTCAAACCTTTCTGCTGGTATGATACTAAATCTATGATTTATGAGAATCCTGCCTCCAAAATCCATTCAGCTCTTAATTACTGAAGTATATCTTTGTTATCTATCTGAATTGGACAAATAAAAATAAACTTAGAGGGAGTAAACTTGATCAGAGAAAGCATTTTCCAAGCACTGAAGAAAAGTGAAGCCTTTTTTATGGAGAATTATTAGAGATAAATTTATACTGACCAAAAATTAAAATACAATGCAAAACTGAGCTGAGATATATCAAATGGCTGCATATTTTATGTACTAAACCACAGGGTATTCCATGAAACAATGGTGCCCTCTTTAACAAAACTCTGTTAAAGAAACAGACCTGTCAAAGGAACACATTTTTCTAACCAATTAGGTTTTGCATTTAACATATTCCTGCTTTGTATATTTTTCTGTGGTAGCTGCTAAGTAAAATATATATACTCTTCAATATTTGCTTACTTCTGGAATGGGAAATTTCCACAAAATTTACTGATTTAAGAACTGATTCTAACCTAATAAAAAAAAACAAACCTCTGGGAATACTTAATGTCACTCAATCTGTGAAACGGTCCGTGTTCATTTAGGGCACCATCCAGTTCCTAGACTTTTACAAGGTGGGGGGCTGAAACGCATCTCTCAGGCACCAGTAGGCAAATTGCTCATCTGTCTGATGCTTAGGCTTCATTAGATCTTCTGAAGAATTGTTCTGGGAGTTGATCACCCTTCAGTAATTAATCACTTCAGTCAAAATTCAGAATGAAACACAGGGAGGCTCAAAAAGGTCGTCATGTTACCGCTCCTTGACAAAGTATAGTACATCTGAGCTGCTGCAACTGACTGTGAACATACTGTTAGCACATGGAGAGTGCAAGGTAATGTAACTTGGCTGCCATTGAAACAGCAGTTAAAAATAAATAGTGTTATATTTTCAACAGAGAAGATTGCATGCATGGAGAATGGCAGCAGCTCCACTGACACACTTCAACTTTTTGACTACGTCTAGCCATCAGGCATTAGGACATCCTGCGGTTTCACAGTGCTCTGCTGGTAAGCCATGCAGGTAATCACTACTTAGAAGATTTTGGAAAAGATACCCAATATCACAAGTCACTCATGCAAATCCTGGGAATCAGATATTGACCAATATAAACAATCACATAAGTCTGCAATACTTCTGAATGGCAAAATTTGGATTAAGAGCTTGCAAGCCAAAGTGCAAAAAAAAGTTCATAAATTTCTTCCCAATTACAATTTCAATCTATAGCAGTAGTTTGTAAATTATAGTTTATAAGTTAAATAATTGCAGAATAATTTAAATTTGGAGGTCCCATCCCTGGTCATCTGGTCCAAACCCTGCCTAGAACAGTGCTGAATCCAAAGCTAGACCTTACCGCTGAATGATGAATATATTCATTGATGAAAATTTTAGTGTATGTATAGTATTTTTTTTTTGTCAGTATTTATTATAAATTGGTAATGCTTTCTAAAATCTTAGCCTGTTACATAAAATTGTTATTTTTATCCTCTGGACTGTAATGTCGAGTTCAACACCAGAAGTGATATGGTATTTCGTTTAAAGATTTTTTTTCTAAGTGATTTAAATAAATCATGTCTTTGCAATTCAAACCCACAAGCAGAGTTCCAATCTGGGTAGTATATTAGGGGTTATTTTAATAGTGGAAGGTGCAGAAATGGTAGAAAGTACAAGGCCCAGATTATTGTACAAGATAAATCAGATTTTTTTTTCCTTTGACCAACAAATCAGCAACTTTGCTACCCTCCTCTGACTTTTTTCATTGAATTCTCTTCCTCTTCTGTACTCAGCTATAATCCAAACAAACAAACAAAGATAAAAAGCAGGAATACCTACACTCCACAGATTTAAAAACATTTTCTTTCTTTTCTGTTGTTGTTTTATCTACCGTACGTGTTGTTAAAAAATTTCTTGACAATAGGCTGGGGACAGCTAGTCCCTGAAAGTTTCACTTATTATAATTCTAGCCATTTTTATCACCTTTTAAATATAATAATAGAAAGTCAGTAAGAAGTTATTTGCAAATACCTCCCACAGTACTTGATTCAGAGCAAGTTGATTAGAAAGACCAATGGGTCTGAATGAAAATCAGAAAGTATCACTGATGCCATCCAGCTACACTTTCCAGATTCTTAAAATACTTGCTCTGTAAGTAGCACTATCCATGTGTGCAAACATGCGAAGTAAACTGAAGTAAAGCTGCAGCTTTTTCTCAGTGCCAAAAATGCAAGATGCCACAAACTCTGTAGCTGGAAAATGTCATCTTGTGCTTTCTCCCCTGAGGCCAGACCAGCTCTGTCTGTGTAACTCCTGGTAGATATTTGCTCTTAAAATTTAATAGCAAGGAAGATTCATAGCCTTTATCTTATAAAATATTCGATAAAATACATATGAAACATTCTGGCAATGTTAAGAGGCCACGAGACACCTATTACACTTATTTCAAGGTCTTTTTACATTATTATAGCAGGTATAATAGTATAGTCCATGAGAATAGTATAGTACATGTACTACATAGTATAGAATAACTGTGCTGGATTCTACACCTTTTATTTACAGAGGGTGGGAAATGTCAGCGTGTATAAATCCTGAATCATTCATTGCCTTTGCACAGAACTCGCTGACTGGACCATTCCAATACAACTTTACAAGTTACATTGTACCTCAGATACATCTTTCTGTTAGTGATATAGGAATATTCATAGTTGCAGAATTTTTTTGCCAGAACAAAACAGCACTTTTCCTGAGGAATGCATGTATAAGGGGGATAAGAAGAAAGGGAAAAAGGCATTTGTGGAACAATTTCCCTACTCAACATTTTCTAGATGTGCTTACATTGGTTTCATTCATCTATATCTGTACTGGAGCTGAGCACTTCACTAAAACATCTCATTCTCTTCACCACTTTATTTACAGAGAAAGATGAGCCTGAAACCACTTGGCCCAGTTTTGCTGAAATTTTTTAAGTGATTTTTCCTTAAATGTTTGTTTTCATTTCTTCACAGAAGACTTGCAGTATGTGAGATGTTTGGTTGCCAGCAGAGAATCTTGATTATCAGACAATGCAGCTATAGAGTGGAAATGTATATTTGCATGGTATTTGGCTCAGTTTCTTCCAAGAGAAGATAAGTGAGCAACGCTCCTTGGGTTAGCCATTAGAAAGGAATCCCAAATGAATTTAGTAATGAACAAGGCCAGCTCCTCTCACCTAGTTCACAGCCGTTACTGCAAAGAACTGCTTGCAATTTATTTTTTTCAGCCATGTTAGATGGTCAAGAGCTTAGAGCAAATCCAGTATCAGGAATTGAATCAAACATGGACAGGGCTAGATTCAGGCAGTATATAAATGGAAGAGATGTTTAAGCCTCTATCCCATCATGTTCTTCACATTGGGACACCAAGCAAAATGGATAATGAATAGTTGCTAAGTTGTGGCTATGCTTCATTTCCATTTCTTTCTACTCTCTTTCAGGTTCTATATACCCATTACTCTGACACAAAACTTTCCTGAAGGGTGAGCAGTAGGGGACCAAGTCTCATGCCTAAATGCAGATATCTAGTGCTATGCTTAGGTGTCCAGGTGTGGTGGGTTGCCCCAGGCCAACAGCCAAACACCCACCCACTCTCTTGCTCACTATCACCATAAAGTAAGATGAAGCATGTGTTAAGATAACAACATTTTAATAGACAAAGGCTGAATTCACAACCAAATCAGAAATTTGGTTGCTATTTACCATCTGCAGGCAGAAGACTTCGTCATAAAGATTGCTTGGGAAGAAAATGCCATACCCATAACTGTCCCCCCTTCTCTTCTCCTCCTTTCCCAGAGCATTTATTGCTGAGCACAACCTCACAAGGTTATTGAATATCACTTTGGTCAGTTGGGGTCAGCTGTCCTGGCTGTGTTCCCTCTCCATCTATTGCCTATTCCCAGCCTGCTCGCTGTGGGGCAGAGTGGGACAGAAAGACAGCTTTGATGCTGTGCAAGAAATGTTCGCCGATGATAAAAACATTGATCTGTTATTGACAAAGTTTCAGCCACAAATCCAAAGCATAGCACCATATGGGCTGCTATGGAGAAGGTTCACTCCATCCCAGTTGGGCCCAGTGCACATGAGGTGTTCACATGAGGTTGGCACAGGACTTGCAGGAGTCTGCAGCCTTCTGGGGCAGCCAGGTAGGATGTTCTGAAATGCCTAAAGCAAAAATAGATGCCTATGTTTAGACATTCAAGTCTCCTGTTGGGCCTTGCCTTTATTCATTTCTGCTATTATTTTACCTCCAGTGAAGCCATGTTGCAGCATTGCGGTGATTCTTGACTTACATCACTGTTGGGTGAAGAAACAGCTTCAGAATATAGGAAGCACTTGTCAGGATGTATGTGCACATGGGTGTATATCTAACCATTGATAATCATATTTTAGCCCAGTTGAGCCCATTTCTGCCAGAAATGTTGGTATCACATAATGAAGTTCACTTATAGAGGACATGAGATTTCCACAGCAAATCCTACATGGATATGAGGAATGTGGGCAAAGAAGCATGAAGTGGTAAGTAATTTCCATCCCTGGGCAGGACTGGGTGTATCTGATGCAGAGGAGTGGTGCTGACATGACAGCTTTATGCATACTCTGTTAGTACCTCCCAAACGTGTGCTAGCAGCCAGATAGTTTAGATTCTGAGTAATTTTGGCGCTTTTGATTTCAATTGTAAATCCACATAAACATTATTTCTATTGGAGAAATAATTGTGTGAATGTAAAAAGTATATTCCCGAAGAATTATAACTCTTGACATCTTTTTGCTGGCTGGCGGGTAGCATTTCTGACAGCGTTGCTTCAGAAAAGATTTAAGAAAGCCACGCTCAAGGGGTGTTTAGTAGTGAGAGAAGAGGGCAAGGGGAACAGACCTGTCTAGAGGATTGCATCTGGATGGGGTAGCTCCATCTGGTGACATAAAACCCAAGACACTCAAGAAGAGGATCTCAAGATTTAATCCAGGCAGACACTCACAAATAAATTAGCTTTCCATCTCCAAAAGAGGCATGTGGAAGTGGGAGGCAGTCATCCTTGGCTTGTCCAGGTGTGCATCTGCTGCTGTGGAAACCTTACTGACCAGTCTGTCCCACCGTACCCGCAATGGCTCTGCTTGCTGCAGGTTAAGAACAATCTCCCATCCAGCCATGCTACTTTCGAACTGTTTGATAATTTATTAGTGCTTAAATGCTGTTGAAAAACACATATTTCATAGCTTTAGCACCTGAGCAAGTGTTAAATGGCTGGCAGGAGGTCTATCTGGGGGAACAAGGCTGGTGTTTAACACCTCATTATCACTTTCCAGTGTCCTCTGGCTAGATAACCGAGAACTGCAATATAGAAGGGTTTCAGAAAGATTTTGGAAATATAATTGCCTAGCTAACAGAAAATTAAACTGTAGCAAAGTCTCTTTTCTGTCCTTTTGAAAGTTTTCTCTGTCTCCCTATTTTATGGAAATAGAAATTGGCAGGGAGAAGGTAAGTTGCTGTGAACACAGAGCAGTAACAATCATGTCTCAGCTCTTTCTGTAGAAGAGGGTTGACATATTTACTGCAAAGCATGAAGACAGTTTAAAATATTATAACTAGAAATAATATAAAATGAGAAGAGGTATCAGAAGGATATCATACAACAAATGAGTAGCATAAGAATTAGAGAAAGCAAAATGGTGAAACTACTTCCTTGCCATTCCATCGTCTTTGTCATTTTTAAGCTACACAGGGAAGCTGGCTATCACAGTGCTAGGTGTGGGTGCAGGAGCACAAAAGTAAGCCTGAGACTGCCAAGCCCATTGCTGTCACAGGCAACCCCATCAGAGAGCTCTGATGATAAAATTATAAACACTGGAGTAGAGGTAGAAATGATTAAACGATTTTTAGTCCACCCTTCCTATTTAAACACTGCTCTACCTTGGGATTGAAGTCCACCAAAGATTAAAAAGGTGTTTGTTTGTTTTAACCTGAATTTATTTATGGAGAATTTATATCCATTTATTCTTCTGACAACATTATTTTCAGCTTTAAGCAGAATTCTTTTCCTGATACCTTTGTAGCTCCTATAGATTTAAAGAATAATTATGGTTCTAAATTGCACAGGTTCTGATTGCATCTTCCTATAAAAACAGACCTTGTTCCTGTTCCAGCCTCCATTCACGAACATATAGATTCAGAAAAGTTTTGTGATAACCCTGTCACATATGTATTTCCAGCAACATTATTGCTGTTCTCCACAATCCTGCTGGAGCTATTCTATGCTCTATTCTATTTGTCAGGAAAAAGTTTCTGTGAAAAATTACCTGGAGCAATCAGAGGAAGAAGCTCCTGGAAGGACTGGTGGTCTGCTGGGATCCTGAGGAAATGAGCTGTGGGCAGGAAGGTTGGATGGCTCCTCTCTCACAGTGAAGATTTGTAGGATAACCAAGCTACTGATTAAAGGCAGCTGAAAAGGGGATTATCTACAGTAAGAAACCAGTTCATGGATTCGCTGTTTTCAGCAAGAGACTTTCTGAAGCGAAGGAATAGTTATATACATAATACAGAAAGTCATTGTGATGGTATAACAGGGGCTGTAATGTGCAGGAGGTGGAGGTAGTTTTATCTCTATGCTGTCTAAGTCACACACCTGTGCTCAGTAATTTATGTAATTATTACCCCTGATAGGCCCTGTGGTAATGGGACAGCTTGGGGTCCAGATCTTGCCAATTTTATACTAAAGACTCCAGATGTTGCTTAAGGGAGCAAGGGCCTCCACAAGAGCAACTGTGATGGCAAAGCCTGAAATGTCAAAACGAGCCCTACAACAAGTGACAGGATCTATCACGGACAGGCTGAAACAGAAGTCTGTGTGACTGTGTCAAGTGGGGCAACCCTATTTAGATAGCGCACATAGTTCTCTTTCCACATCAAAATGATCAGAAAGCAGGCTTTTCTAAAATATGGACTTTTATTCTTTTTATTGTGGAGGTCACAGAATACAAATAGCTGCCATAGAAAACTGAACAACAGGTCAGGAAGAAAGACGACACTTTGACTAAATCACATAGTAATCCTGACACTTCCTAGTCAGCAAGTCTGAGGCTATAATGCTGAATCCCACTATTTCCATTTAGACTGATGTTTGACAGCATTAGAAAAAATGGTGATGTCAAAAGGACTACTGTTCCTGCAGCTGACAAGGAAACCATTTTATATAATTGTTTCAGCCTACAGAAGAGGGTAATTCCTTTGGACACTGCTGGGTTTTATTTTCATAAAGAGTGAATAAATTATCTCAGTCCCCTGGATCAGAGGATGTTGAGTTCAAATCCTGTCACTGGAATAATCACTACAAAATAGTTCAGTGTTGATTCTGCAATTTGTGGGTAGTTTTGGTGGGAAAGGCATTTTTCCAAGTTTGCTCTCTTGATGTGTTGAAAATTACAGAAGAACTGAATTGTCAAAAGGGTGGCCAGGATAGTCAAAATGGCAATTGGCTGAAATATGTACAATAAAAGTAGACTAAATTCAATAAAATGCTACCCCACTGTTAGATTTCATCACTATGAAAGACCTATGACAACTTAACTAGAATTGGTCATTTTAATGATTCCTAAGGTGTCTCTCTTAGATGTCCTAGGCAAAGAGACCATATAAGTATTAGGAAATCTCACATTTCATTTCTGCAAAATGTAAAGGTGTTCTCTTGTGAGGTTTTGCTTCACTGAGGGTTAGAGGAAATAAAGGTCTCTTACATTGAAACATCTGATCCATATTACTTTATTTAATGTGTACTTCCTTTACAAAATTCACATTTCTATACAGTTTCAACTTCAAATTTATTAAGTTGTTATTTTCGTATTATTTATAATAAATCGGTTCTTTGGGAGGTGAAGGACAGGTGCTTATTAATTTACATACAACATTACAGAGAAAATAATCAGTAAAATAATACTGAAGCAGAGAACTACTACTACAACTACTAATAGCCCTATCTTTCTAATGATTAATCATGATTAATATGTGCTGATACCATGAAAGTGTTATTTTTCATGTTTTTCTAGTCTGTTCATCTTCTCTGAAAAACTAAAAAGGTATTTTTGTGTTTTATGAGATTTATGAGGTTTCTCTCAAGTGCTCTATTAGAAGAGTACCACTACTGATCCCAGTCACTCTGGGATCACCACTGTAAACCAACAGTTGTCACTTTATCACTCTGCCATTGTGCACCCGGCAGATGCAGAAAGCACAGCAGATGAAATGCCAGTTAATTTGATATGTGAACTGGACTTAAGTTGCTTGGTTCCTTTTTCTTGGGCAAAGATAGGAATAGATTAGCAAAAATTATCTTCAACAAGTTATAAAAAATGAGTGAGAAATTTCCTTTTGTCCAGCTCATGAGAATATATAAATAAACCTCTAGCACTTGAGTTAATCCTTGATGAGGAACTGATAACTACTGGGCCATGGGTATCCCTGATCTTGTCTCCACCAAAATGACTGTTATTGTATTTAGATTAATTTTGCTTTGAATCTTTAAAGACTGGGAAAAGGTAAGGTGTTGCTTGCTAATACTGGCATTTTTTAGTATATCATAATAAAATGCCCTTTTTACATCTTATCAGTTTGGCTGTTTTTATGCTCTATGTTTTTATGCTTTTTTATTTTTTTATTTTTTTATGCTCTATGTTTTTATGTTTTTTTGGACTCGATGATCCCTATGGGTCCCTTCCAACTCGGGATATTCTATATTCTATGCTAAGCATTTCTATCACGGACAGCCCATGCTCAGCAACCTGCAAGACCAATGTCAGTTGAAACAACAGAGAAGTCATAGAGATTTGAGTGGTGAGTAGCTAACTGTTTTGTTATGGTTGTGGCTAATTACTCTTCAAGCTCTGCTACTTCACAGGGATTTCACTCTTAGGGTCTCTAAACAGAAATCTGTTAGTTTTGGCAGCCTCTGGTCTGCTGTGTAACATTCATCAGTGTCTTTCTCTGGAGTTTCAAAGGCAACACTTACATGTAATGGTTTTGCTGTGAAACAAAACAGAGAATGAGTATTGTGGTGTTGAAAACACATTTCACAGAGTTGTTACAGGTTTTTTGGAAGGCTGCCCTTTATTTAATTAATCTTTCTGCATTTTGTTTTTGCATTTTCCTTCACTGTTTTATTATTCTCTGAAGGGCTTGGTCCCCAGAGCCTGCTACAGGGAAAGGTCTCCTGGATTAGATTGTGGTGCCTTCCACCTAGTGCATTTCCATGAGTCCTTCATGATTAGCAGCGTGGCGTGCAGGCCTACTGCGAATGATCAAATGATCTGTTTTCTTTTCCCTTGAGGTAAACCACATTCGCTTGTATAAGAAAGCAAAACCTCCTCAGCAGACCTGAAATGCAGCCTACTGCTTTGGAGAGTGGTCTAATAGGCACTGATGTAAAACCCTGACCCCTGTTAATGTGACTCTGTTTCCATGAAGCCTTCTTTAGACATTTATTTATTAGACATGTATTTATTATATACATAGGTGATGCCAGCATGCTCTGCTGGATTAAAGCTTGTTGAGTTCAATGATTATTCTAGAAAGATTTATTTTCCTCTGAATGTAGTTACACACCAGTCCAGTGAAATGAGCACTGTGGAAAATCTCACTCCACTGCTTTGATGGACTAAGCTGGTGCCATCTACACTCGGCAGACAAGGGCTTAAGAAACTGTGACTTTTCATAACGTCACTGAATGACAGCTTAGGTGTTAAGTAATTTCTGTAGTGGACAAGCACCTGGAAGCAAAGTAGCAGTTTGTCTTTGGCAGAGCTCTGGCTGAACTCATTGTCCAGGCTGGGATCTATCCAGGCAGCTCATGGCTTTGGCTACATCTAAATAAACAGCTTTGAATGCTGGCTTGGAAATGTTAATGGGTTTCTTGCATCATTTATGACTATGTGTAGTGGCAATTGTGCCCAACAAATCCACCACGTAAATCAGGTGTATATTTTGGCATGGTCAACCCTGTGTGGAACACAGCTTTTAAGTAAGAAAAAGAAAAGTTGCCTCATAAATGTCAATAAGATACTTCGTCAGACTCCAGGAGAAAGAAAATCCACTAGCAATATGACAGAGTTACCATCCATGAATGCAGATGAATGATCAACAGTTGAATGTACGCTTAAAATAATCTTTCATCACCATTAATATTTAGTTTGAGAGATGAAAAATAAAGTTGCCATCACTTTATTTTATTATATATAGGGTTTATAAATGTCTATATGTGCATAGTTGTCACCTGCAAACCTAACTACAGTTTAAATTTTTTATGTGTGATATATCTAATAGTTGTTTTAAGCTGTGTTTACATGCCAGCCAAGGCTTCAATATAGCTGTGGTGTAAGATTGAAAGGAAAGTTTAAACTGTGTGAAGGAGAAAGAGTGCCCTAATTTCCATGTTGGATAACTGTGTACTCTCATTACAGTACGTGCATTAGTGGAGGGGTGGGATGATATTAACAAGTAGCCAGTGACATTTAAATAGCTAAAGAATTGGTGGGCTGCACTGCAGGGGCACATGGTACTCAGTGGTTTCCAGTTCCTTCAGAAGGTGGTTTGGATTTGGAGTTTAGCCTAAATTGCTTTGACTTCAGACTTTTTGCTGGAAAAATCTGTCTTCCTTCAAAGATGATAAAGGGGTCCTAAAAGAACTCATTAACAGTAGTTAAAAGAAGTCTTGCACAACTCTACAAGATGTGCAGAAACCAGTATATATGGACTTCAGTCCTTACCTTCACATAACAGGTTATGAATGTTCAGGTCTCTGAAATCACTGCACTTTGAGAAACCTGCTCCTCTTTTATATATTTCCTATGTATTCTATTAGAAGGACAGATGGGAAGATGGAAAATCAAAGCTGAGATGTTGCTGTTGGAATTCAGATCAGTCTGCAAGAAAGTAGAAGGTGTAGGACAAAAACTTTGAAGTGAGAATAGATGGTTAGGGACTGTGAGAAAAATGGCCAATTCCAAGAGTTCAGAAACAGGACCTGGCCTCATCCTCTTCTCCTTCTAATCACAGCACTGGTAGGAAATAACAAAATTTAATTTTTAAGAAGTTTAGCAAGTGTTGGAACCAAAGGAACCTGAACTCATGAAGATTTCTCTCAGAGGGGAGGTTGATTTTAGTCTCTAAGAAGGAGGCAAAATTTGATGGAAATGTTTTCTGCCATAAGGAAGTTGTTTTTGTTTGTTTGCTTGTTTTCTTTCTTTCTTGTTTCTTTGTTTTAAATAGTCTCTCAGCTCTTTTAGATGTCTGACAGAGACCCAGTCCATACTGAGGCTTTTCCTCAGTGGGAACCTACATCTCTCTCCTTCGCCATTTTTTTTCCATTAACTCAACATTTGTGAAGCCCGAGTCTCTTCACATGCTCTCCCTGTAATTAAGACAGCTATTCTCTGTATTTAGGATAGACCCTATTTTACCATCACCTTTTGAAGTGAAAGCTAAGGAAGCTGTACTTCATCTTCTTCCACCCTAGGATTTGCTTCCCACTCATCACTGGGTCTCCTACAGTGTCCTCCATCTCTTACTCTGCCACTTGCAGAGTGAGGGGACACAACCAAGTAAACACGTTGGGAATGACACACAAGGAAACCTTTAGACCATGAACTTATGCTTTTCCATGGAGGGCTTTTGCCCAAGAAGGTAAGATTGGCACTCGGAGATCAGTCACTGGTTTTACTCCCACATTGTTCTTGTTCTCAGGACACTTCTGGGCTGTATTCAATGATCCATGGCAGACCTGGATTCACAGTGCTGAGAGGTTTAAAAAAACATTTCAGATGCTTCACTGAATTCTGCAGCCTAGATCTATCCTCAGTATCCAGAGATACTTAGCAAGTAGGAGCTTCTTGACTCCCAGTATTAAATGAAAACCGCCTATTCCAGGGGATGATTCAGATGGCCTGCTTCATGCTCTGGAACCCCTTCTCCATCCACTGGCTGCAGGAGGAACTTAAAGGCATATATAGGCTCCTCTGTCTTGGTTGCTGGAGCTAAGTGCCTGAAATGAGATGGCTTGAATCAGTTTGAGTAAGAGAAAACAGGATTGGAGGCAATTTTTTTGAAACAACAAAAACAAACAAACAAACAAACAAACAAAATCTACAGGCTTTTTCCTGAATTCTTGTTGTCCTCCTTTTCCAATAAGTAAATAAATAAATAAATAAATAGGATCTAAGCCACTGCATCAGTTTCATCATTTTTTACTGGTTCATAAGAAATTCTCTTTGAGACATCTCATTTACAGGACCTGTTCTTCCAAGATAAGACTATGAAAGGAACATTCAGGGTACTTGATACCAGACTCTAGATCAGCTTTTCAGCCAGGTTATAGCAGCTTAACCAAACTGGATCTGCCTTCTTTGAGAACCAACACTACAAATCCTTAGTATGGACTAAAGTATATTTTTCTCCTCTCAAAAAGCATGAACAAATATTCTATCAAAATAAATATTTTACAAAAATCTAGCTTTTAAAAATATTTAATGTATCTACAAAATACCACTCTGAGAGGCTCCCCAAGTATAATTTCTAATGGATCCATTGTCTATGTTGCCCACACACACACACACACACGCAGCCTTGCACGCACACACACACAAAAAAGGACTCAAAAACAAACAATTAAAAACAAAACAAAACAACAACAACAAAAAATAAATTTGAAACAGAGCCCAGACCATCCTCCTGCAAACAATGCCCTATTGGACACTGTGATATCTAAGGTCTTAGCCGTGGCAAGCAGAACTTTAAGTTACACTCTACTATTTGTCACCATTAAAACAAAACCAGAATATATTACCCCAGCTAAAAGGAAACCTAACTCTCAGAAAGCGCCTTTCACAAAGCCCCCACCAAGAAATGAGTCACTTGGGGACTCGCCACTGTCTGTGGAAACTTATAAAACACAAGCTCTGCGATTTGGTGGCTTCGTTTGAAAACGACTGACTTGTGTTTCTTTCCCACTGAATGGCAACGTAAACTGCCAACACAGAGTGTGTCCACTTTAAAGGCTCTCTCGCTCTCTAGTGTCTTGCCAGTTTTTGTAAAAGCCGGGCTTGTGTTATGAGCAGGGTACCCCTCTGCGGATCCCAGCGCAGGATAAGCAGGTTTCTCTAAACTGCTCCGAGCAGCAAGGGGTAGGTTCACCCCCTGGGGAGAGCGAGGCAGGTCTTCAGATGGACTCACTTTTTGACCTCTCGTGTTATTTATGAAGTCTTTTAGGATCACACTCTTTGTGTTTGAATTTCAAATGAGGAGTGGGATGAGCAAATATATTTGCTTAACATGTGGCTATGAATAGTCATTAGAAAATAAACCTGTGCGAGGAGGCAAGATGGATGTGGAAAAAGCTGGAAAAAGTTATTTGGGGTGGGATACACCTTTGTTTCTGGCTATAATAATTTCTAATCCAGACAACGATACAAATTTGGTGCCCAGTTTTGGCTATGGAGTTCTGTTCAATGTCCTGTGAGTACAGCGAATGGTTCTGGTGCAGCAGTCCATGCTGGAGCAGTGTCTGGGCTGAAAGAAAAAAATTCCTCCTGGGGGAAACCATGCTATATAGTCTAGCAAAGCATTGTAAGGAATGGTTTGCTGGAATGAAAGGTAAAGTGTGAAAATAGTCCTGACTGCTCAGCAAACTGTGATTTCTACTTTATGCCTTTTGGCAGCCTCATGCCTTTTGCTTTCTCCTACATTACCAACATACATAAAACTCAAGCCCCTGGATTTCTGGCATATTAGCTGTTTTTTACTGAGGGTTAGCCCGAGTTGTTCAGGCTGCGTTTACCTTCAGTACAGCATCGCCCGTCTCCTGAGTAGACCCAAGGGACGTGGTTGTGTGGACTGTCAGTGGGGATTGTTCAATGTTATTATTGCAAATCATCCCTGGGAACCTGCCTTGAGCCGTCCAGCACCTTCAAAGACCCTTGACTCTCCATATGCCTCTGTGCTTCTAAAGCACTAATGATGGGAGGACTTGGCCAGGCAGAGAATGCAGGCTGGCTTACGCCAGGACTTTTCTGTAAGTGTGATACCATTTTCTCTTGTGCAGAATATTCCTTGTCATGGAGGCTCTGTTGCCTCTGAGCAGGTTTTTTATTTTTTTTTATTTTTTTTAATTTTATTTTTTAACAAAAGAAGCTTGATCTGAAAAGGTTATTAAAGTTTACAGACTTTCTATGATAGATGGTGTTTCAAAATCTGTTTTTATGATGGTTTTACCTTCTTAAGTTTCTAAGTTTCCAATCAACATTTATAGTTTCTTTGCATCTATTCTTCATATTTTCACACAACATTACCCAAATTTCCATTTTTCTGCCTTTCTCCAAGCTAGCATCTTAAAATCTAAAAGAAGAGTTTGATTTTGAACAGAGCTGTACAGCTGAAAAAGCTCACCTTGCAGAGACAGAATAAATCTGGTCTCTCTCGCTTTTCTACAGTTTGTCCACTTGAGCTTGTAAGGTACATTCAGAGATCAGCTGAAGAGAGGACAGTGGTGGCAGACGTGGATCTCTGGTCATTATGGCATCTGCTGGATGCATGGTAAGAGACATAAAGCCTATGGTTAAAGTGTCCTGCACTATAAACAGCATTATGCACACCTTAAAAGATTTCCTTTTACAGTATGGGGCTGCATGAATTTTGCTTGTCATTATTTTCTATTGATTTAGTCACAGTAGTATAAAACTGTTTATATAGCACTTCATATTTAAATGTCTCTTATAAACACTATCTTATTCAGGTGAAAAATGTGTATTTAATTCCAAGCTTGATTACAATTTTTCCCAAATAATTATCAGATGCCTTTTTTGACTTATTTCCAGTTTTAGTGCTAAATGGAAAACGAGAAGTAAGCCATTGACAGTTGGTTTTAATCCATTTCATTTGTTTTTGACCTTTTTCCCCAAACTACACTATATTTGCAACAGGGAGGCAGACAGAATAATCAGAATACTCTTTTGTCCACAAATCATGAATCTAGCATCTATTTTTTGCCTTGGTTTCTGTCACATTTAATTAGTTAACCAAATTTATACCAAAACAGTGTTGGAAAAGGATTCTCTCAAATAATACTGAGCTGCTTCCCAAAATCACATAATTCAACAGGAAGTCTGTTAATCAAATGAGTTACTAATTGAGCTAGCATTCAGTTCATAAAGGGATAGCTCAGATGTAAGATACAGGCTACGTCCTGTGCACAACATAATTCTGTGGTAATTATTAATATTTCAGTTTTTCATAGTACTGAAATACAACAAGAAGTTAAAATTGCACACATTTTTTTTTTTAAATTCAATTGAAAGCTTACATAGAATTACAGAAACCTAAATTTTCTTGTAAAGCAATTAATTTTCTGATGAGAACAACATTTGTTGGAAAGCTTTGATCTTGAAGGATGTATTAACAAACTGAGAAACAACTAATTGCTGAACTTCACATCCCTGGCCAGTTTCTAGTTGCATAATATTGCAGACTGACTACTCTGTAGTTTCAGATGAGATGGTATTACCCCCTGCTTCCTGTTTATTTGTATGCAATTTCACAGTGAACTATGTTTCATTGATACTTGGGTACGATCTTGTATCCCAGGACCCGTTTAAGGGTGAAAAGCGTTAAATGAACAGCATCTCTCTTTTTCTTGCTTAGAGAAGACAGAGAAATGTTCTCAACACTCAGCTGCACAAGGTATAGAGTCAAGCCCTTATAATCTGTGGCAGAAACTCCTTTGCTATAGGATTTCCTGCTATGTAATTGAAATGTTTGCCTCCAACAAGGAATTTACTTCCACCAGGCACCAATCTATCCTTACATGCCAGACTGGCAGCTTCCTTTGTTGTTTTGAAGAGGCTGAAAATTCTTTTAGGAATTCTTTCAGACCTGTGGGACTAAGCCTACTATTTAGTTACTTTCAATTGTATCTTTGTGGGATACTGAAGGTTGAACAATGCCATTTCAAGAGCCCAATTCTCATTCTTCTTTTCTTCATTATTTCTTATATGCTGCCAAGTCGTAATCGTGACCCTCTTGCAGTAGGTGTTCTGTAAACATTTGCACAGTCTCTCTTCCAAAGAGCTTGTAATTTAGCACAAAGACTAGACAAGATTAAAGGAAAAAACTCAGAAGCAAATCACTTGGATGGGGTTGGTATCCATCGTGTCAGGAAGCACCAACTATTTACTGAGGCGTTTTCGGTTCCTCTTCTGAATGTCTTCCTGCCACCAGAGTAGTGGTTAAAATCACCATAACCATATTATTATTATTATTAATTATTATTTTAATTTCATTCTCCCATACAAAATCCATTGACAGAAGTTTGTGGACACTTACCACATTGAGTTAAATACTATGCATATAACCCCTTGTAATGAAGGCTCTATCTGATGTCTTGTCAGGAGGTTAATTCTGTCTCTTCAGCACTAATTATCTGGGCAATCATGACTGATTTCAGGGGGATCAAACCTCCAAACATTTATTGCTGGTGTATTACAGAAGATTTATTCTTATGTTCTTTGGCACCTCCAGCGGAACATGGCAGGCTCACAGCTGGTCAGGGATGATACCTGCCATGATGCAGAAGCAAGTGACCGAAGTGATTTTTCAGCCTTTCTCAGAGGAGGTGCTATGGGATGGGGGATGGAGAGCAAGCAGAGATTGATGGGGTATGGAGAAAGAAAGCTTTTAAAGCTCTGTCTGCACATCCATTCATATATTTTCATCCTGTAACATTAACATGTGGTAGACATCCAGCCTAAAGTGGAAGCTATGCCCTATTTTCACATGAGCTCACTTTGTCCCAGCTTTACCGCACTGTTTGAACTCACAGGTGGCTGCAGACCTGAAGCAGCCCCTCCATTCTTGCTCCCCCTTTCTGTCTCTCTGCTTACTTTTTTTCCTGGCTTGTAGCTTGGAAGAAGAGATGGAAGTGGACGAACAGGAAGAACACTAAGCTACAAACTATGTGCATGGTGGGATGTATCTGAAGGACAGGACAGCATTCACCTTGGTCTTGTTTTGAGCTGTTCATGGCTGATCTCTGATATTACTGCTGACATTGCCTCATTGTGCAGACACTGTTGTGCAGCCCACTGACAGTCATGGGAGCTTCGCAGTGTGTATTAGAAAATATGTTAGGTGTGGAGAGGAGACAATTTGACTTCTCATATTTAAGAAATAAGATTTGTCTTGTTTCCTTTTCTTGTACTTTTAGAACAAGATGAGCTCTAATATTTTTTTCTCTATCACCTCATAAGCATTAAGGCATTCTTCAGAAATGTGTTAGAAAAAAAATTAAAAATGAACCAAAAATGGGGGCAACAAATAACATAATAAGATTTTTAATTAAAACATGGTTATTCTGATGCATAAAAGACAGAATAGATAATCGAATAGATGGATAGATAATACTTTAACTGTGAAACACTCACTGATACTCCTAGAAATATAGGAATGAAAAGTATTTTATAAGCGTGCTGTTAAAAATGCAGAAAGATCTGTTCATTTCTTGACACCATATGTCTGTTTCTTGTATTAAAGGGTTCGGAAACATTGTTTATGGATATTGCATGACCATGAATGCCAAAAATAATAATCCTATTAAATTTAGTCCAAATAGCATGTAATGAGATTCAAAATGATATGTTAAATACACATTCTAATAATGAAACTCAAATTGCTTTACAAATAGCATTGGGAGAACATTAGCCTATTTTGATTCTAATAATTACTTGCATCCTGTGTTCCAAATCTATTCAATATGCTTTTTGTAAGAACAAATATTTGTTCTACTAATTGTTCTGCAATTCTCCTGGTTATTTTTAAAAGGCTAAAGGGCTACACAAGACCAGCAGTTGTCTGTTACAATAAAATCTGGTTGTTTTTTTTTACTTTAATCATCTTACAGTATTTGAAGAAATTAGGTTCTCTAATACTTCTGTCTTTTGTCCAGATTTGAGTTGTCTGTATTTTGTATACTATCATTAAACCACTTTTCAAGTGAATCCTTGCCAGACTAAACATAATCTTTCCTCGTAGGACATTCCAACCAAACCCCATGCAACCACTATAGCCCTTTCTGGATTGTCCTAAGATGTGGATTCCTGCTTTTTAGGCTAGGTACTATTCCTAGTTTATATTTTAATTCTTATGCAGCTATTAAGATATTATCATCATATCATATTATCAGCTAATAAGGAGCTATCGATATATTTCTGACTGCAGAAAAATGTAAACTCTCTATAAAGACACCATATGGTTTAAATGTTTTAAAATATTGTTTTTAAGTAGAGACAGAAAGACTACGAATGGGAGAGGAACTCAACTTTGGTTTACTTCTGGCTTCACACTGAAACAGCCGGGGATCTCGGTGGGTATTAGAAATGGACCAGAATTGTATAAATGCTACTTTATCCACCCCTTGAAATATTTATTCAGGTTTCTTTCCTTAAGCTTTCTACAGATGTGAAGTCGATTAGTCTTCAGTCTTACTGCCACAATCTCAAAGACCCAGTGTGTGGCCTCCAACACATGGAAAGATGACCAGTGTGCAAGATGCACAGGGGACTTTTCAGATCTGAAGCCAACAGTCTGAAAAATAAAGTACCTGTGGGAAGTGTGTCTTCTTTCTATTGACAGTGAGATCAGGTTCAAGAAGTTAAGCATGTGAGTTAGGTAACAGGACAAAAGTCAGGCAGACCAAGCCTCATTATCTTCATTTGCCACCACATTGCATTTGTATTTTACTCTTTTAAAAATGCATTAATTTCATTTTATACCACACACATTGAAATTTTCTGAAGACCACTGTAAAATTACAACTTTTTAATAACTTCAGCTCTTTCTAATTTCCCTGCATTCCACTTAAAACAAGGAGGAGAGAAACTGTTAGATAGCAAAAATGTCCATAACAATATCCTGGCCTTAAAAATGTCCTATGTTTGAATGGTGATTTCTTTTTCTTTTCTTAGCTGAATTGCATGTAATTCTTTTCACATACATGGAATAGTCCTGGGTATCAAGTACAGCTGGGATTTCTGAATACAAATACAACCTGACTGCATACCACTGAAACTAAACTCAGTTGCTTGGAGAGTCTATTGGCGAATTCCTTAAGTCTCATTAATCACGTATGTGGTGACACTGGAGGGGGCTCGTTACTTTTTTATTTCTCATTTGTCTCTGATATTCCCTGTTTATTACAAAATCCCTTCCTTTTCTGGAGTTATAATGTGGCTATTTTCCAATACAGTTGTACCCTTTCATTCCCAAGTGGAGCCACCCATGTGCGAGAGCTGGGAACCTGAAGCTTTTGATGAATGTCCTTATTGGCCACAGAGCAAAGAGACCATGACAGACCTCAGAGATGCTTGACGGTGTGGCCCACCAGGGAGATAACAATTACAGATGGAGTTTGCTTATGCTGCTTGTGTAATCTTATTCCAGTTTCAGTAAGGCAGAGCATATTTGTCCCTCCACTCTTCTCTAAGAAATCTGGGATTTCTCTTTGAAAAAATGCATATCTATTAGGAAATTTAAGAATTAATCTACTGTCTTTGGAACACAGATTCTCTCTTCCTATGTTGATGCCTAGAAAAAAGTTTACAAAGATATTTAGGTGCCAAACTGTGTTTGAGGGCTGTCACACACTGTGCATTGCAATGGTCTCAGTAACTGCCACTACCACTGATGTTTAGCATGGGCATGTCCTGACAATGTGCACTTTTTCTGACTGCACTAAATGCAAACTGCTCTTGATTTTCACACCCTGCCTGTAGGAAACTCTACCCTCTTTATTGAGTAGCTGCACGGAAATCTTGGCAGATAATACGGGACGAGGAAATTATCATCAATAATTAAACATATACTTCAAATTATTTAGATTCCAGATTGTTAAGAAATGGATCTGCCTAGCTCTGTGCAATATGCTCTTACTGCTTCAGGAAAACCATGTGTCTCCTTATGCTCGTGTGGCTATCTAAACCTAACAGAGAGTAAAAGGAAATGTGATGATATGAACATTTCAGGGTGCCATGACTGCATCATGTGATCCAGCTACCCAGCCCTTGAACTCATCTTTGATTTCACTTCCAATTTGCTTGCACCTGCTACTGCATAAACAGACGGATATTTACAATGTAATGTTGAAGCTTAATCTTTAAAAGGCTCTAGGCTGGATTCCTCTCTTGCCTCTGTGCAGCAGTATATCATGGCCACATACTTTGAGGGGCAGTCATTCCAGGCAGCTTTTTACTAAAGGTGATGTGTGAGGTATGTGGGATGGAGCTGTAGATAGATTTCACCTTGTGTTTACACTGCAATAGTGAATGCTGTTCCAGAGGTCTGCAGTATGCTTTTATTGCACAGTTAGCACAATGAAACTCCATTTGATTTGATGAGCAGAGGACAAATTTTGAAAAGCACGTGAAAAATATTTAATTCATTTTTTGATATGTGACCTCCATATTTCATTTTTCCAGAGAGGTAAAAGCTGGACTTGAAAACATCATATCTGTCAGGGATCTCCTGGTTCTTTTGCTAAGCTCATAGCAAATATTCCTTGTCTGGAAAAATGTGATCTTTCAGAAGAAAAACTGTGTGTGGGTATAGGTATCAATTCAAAGCTGCAGGTATGCAAAAGCATAGCCCATCTAGGAGAAACAAAGGACTACAGAGAACTATTAGCTCTAAAACATGCACTGACACATATATATATGTATGTATATATATAGCAGATGTAATGTCTAAGTATTATTCACATAAAATCAAGAGCACAAAAATTTATTGCAGGATTCATGGAGTCTGGCACTTTTTTCTTCATTCCAAAAGATACTCAGGTGGTGTTTCTTTTCTTTATTTGATATAGCTAATTCCCTTTTTGGTTTCTTGGTAGGAATTTGGCATAAAAGAGAACACCGCTGCTGTGATTCCTACTAATTGTCATGTTAAGTAACTTGACGCTAAGAGCTACCATAGGTGTTAACAAAAAATTGCTTCCAGAACATAAATGCGTGTTGCCAGCAGAATTTAACCTCAGGCTGTAATAGTAACACTGAGGCACGATGAGGTTGAAGTGGAGTTCTGCCAGATTTCCCCATGCAGATTCTGCAGGTGTTTCCCTGAAAAGGAAGAGTTGATAATAGATATGATGGCAATTTCTTTGCTCCAAAAGATAGCATGGGCAAGTAGACTTTTGGCATGTGTTTTGACCAGGAAATAATTCGTGATCTCCCTGATATTATTTTAATACATTTTTATAGAAAGCATAAGGAAATTCATGTTAAAATATATCATGTGTCAAAACCCCTGTATTTGATAAATGAAAAATGTTGGTGGCTATTCCCATAATGCTTTTTGAATTGGAAACATGGGGAGAAATCAAGAAAATGGAAAAGAGCAATACTTCAGAATGAAAACATATGAAATATAGAAGGTCTATTTCTTTTTTTTTCCAATCAGCTCTACTTGGCAATTTCAAGAAGATTTTGCTAAAACCTAACCTGCTGACTCTGCAGCCTGGGAGGGGTGATGACTTTCCATTGCCTCAGGTCCACTAGATGAGTCCAAGCAGCTAAAGGTCAGTCCCACTGTGTCCTTAGTTGCAGCAGCTTCATTCCCAAAGACACCAGCTGGAGTCACACCCTGGTGCATACTGCTGTATCCTCTAGGGTGGCCTCTCCTCTCATTCGTAATGCAAGAAATCAGCTAAAGTCAATGGAGTTAAGAGTAACAAATGGGAGGAAAAAGAGAAAGGAGGGTCTTTTGTCCATAAAAGCTGCTAAGTGTTACGTGCACTTCAGCCAGGGCTGATTCCACTCCCATTAAGGGTTTTATACTGCTGGAAGTGCTAAGGAAGATCTGTGGATCAGAAAGCTGTGAGGCTCTCTTTCATCTGCAGTGGCCACCAGCATGTCCCAGGTGTGGGCTGGATTGTGATGCTCTATGGAGACACAGATTTACCTCCCAAGGAACGTGGCTCTCAAGTGCCTGTCCAAGCTGTTTAGCTCTGGGCTGGCTCAGGCTCTCAGTGAATGAGCACGTATCTGCTGTGGTAATCATGATCCTTTCCTCTCTTTTGCCAAGGAAGATTTTGGATTGACCTGAACATTTCACAGGAGTCCTGGAATACACAGGAAGAAACATAGTTGGGTAAAGAATAAATTTTAGGTCCAAAAAAAAAAAAAAAAAAAGGGTTCTAAGTACTGAGAGGTGGGACAGTGCTGTTCTGGCATAAATTCAGCAAGGTGGATATATACGTGTATATATGTGTATACATATATGTGTATATATATAAGATTGGGCTTTGCCAACCCAGACAGACACACTGGGACAAAGTCAGTCTGTCCATACTCCCCCCAAACCCACCCCGAGATTATAATCAGCATCATGGCTGGCTTTTCTCACCTTACAAGTGCTGTCCCAAACGTACCACAGTTATACACTCGTGAACCTGCCCCATTCCCTCTCCCACACTTGTCTTTTTCCCACCCCTGTGTGCCTGCAGCTCTCCTTTCTGCCTTTTAGCACAGCTGAAATCAAACTCAGTCTCTCCTTACATCTCAGTGAATAGGGGGTGAGTAAGTAGCAGGCTTGGAAGGGGATGTAAATTTCTTCAATTTGCGTGATTTTTTAATCCCTTTCTTCTCTTTTCATGAAATGAGATCACTCAGTATCTCAACAAATAATTGATGTGTTGAAATTAACCCAAAATTTAAGTCCTGTGAACAAGTCACAAGGCAAGTTGGATTCTTTTTTTTTTAATTTTCTTTCATTCTCTCTTTTTTTTTTCCTCTCTTTTCTTTTTAATGGTGAATCCAAGTAGGGGAGTATTACCAATGTGCTTATGAAAAAATGACAGACAATCCATCTGCAGAGAAAACAAACAAACCAATGACTAAGTCTCCAGTCCAGGAGAAGTACATCAGCTTTCACCTGGCATCCGCGTGGCTTAGTCTAATCAGATTGAAAAGCAGTAGAGTCTTGCTGGATAGAAATGAACAGGCAAAATTTCAGGAGAGATAAAATATGAGATTTAAAATGTATGTTGGGTTATACTTCTACCCTTCCTGGGGCCTGGGAAACTGGGAATTCACTCCTGGCCTTATCATTGACCTGCTCTGTAGGTGAGGTTAGTATATCTCTGTGGTTCTGTTTCTTCTAGTGCAAAAATCTGATACTCAGACTGCTCTGAAATTTGAACTCTGCAGCTGAAACATACTGCAACAGGGAAAATATGGCAGGGTTTGTAGAGATGGTGTTTTTGTTTTTTAATCCCAGAGGTGCATTTGAAAAAAAAAAAAATCAGGCTTGAGGGACTCCCTTATTTGTTGCACATGTGTATGTATGGGGGTCAGAGTGCCAGCACCTGGAGTCAGACTTGTTCGAGGGTCCCAGTGTCTGTAGTGCCAGCAACTGGATCCAGTGCCATTGCTGGTGCACTGGAAGCAGGTGTGTGGGGCTCTGAGGGTGAGTCCATGGGCAAATTGGCTACTGGAGGGACCAGGGGAGTCCTGGTCAGCTGCTGGAGAACTGTGTATGTGTGCTCGTGTGTTGCAAGTGAGAGGATCTGTGCAAGCGTCTGCAGAGGGGCTGCGGCCTTGTATGTGCAGGGAGTCTGGGATCCAGAGCTGTGTCTGAAGCAAAGCCATAGGGTGATATTTGAGAGCAGGATAAATTTGGCAAGGCTGGCAGCTGGGTGACCCATGTGAGGGTGGAGGTTGCCCTGACCAAAGTCAAACTTTACTCTGTGTCCACCCACCTGCAGGCTTAGCTGGGGGCAGCCATGGCAGACACAACAGACAACTGAGACCACTCAAGTTATTTTTAATCAAAAAAGGGGAATGTGGTTCAAACCCCACTGCAACCTGCCAGAAGGCTCCCATATATTTGCATGATATAAGATCGTGATCAGGGAAACAAACTGCTTTGGGAAATGGTGTTATTGCATGGATGTATCCTGGAGTGAACTAGCTCGGAAAAAACAGCCTCACAGCAGTGAAGTTTGAGTGGGATCTTCCTCTGCACATCCCCAGCTATTTCCACCCCCCCTGTTTCTGTACTGCAAAAGACAATTGGGATCAGTGTTGAAAGCTGAGAAATATTGTGAGAAACATTATTCTTGGAACAGCACATGTATGTGCTTAGGGATGAGAGGGGACGTGTGCCAGTGCGGGGTGGTTAAGGAGGCTTCAACCACATTTAGATTAAGGCCAGATTTAGGCTCAGCCCAGGAACTTGTATGGGTGTTTGCTGCCTGTTTTCCAAAGCTAAAGCTGAAACTGAGGAAAACTGCTTGAACAGAGGGAAAGAAGAAGGTTTACAGTGTTTATCTATACGGTTAAAAAGCAGGTTAAAAATGATGGGAAATTCTTAGGAAAAATAATTAATTTCCAGTATTTGCTGTAAATGCCACCACAATTTACCAGCATTTTGAAGAGTTCTGCTATGGGACGTGCACAGCAAAGGCAGGCCTGGAGCTTTTGTCTGCTACAGGGTTTCACCATCTGCAACCAGACAGTAAATGTTAATCTGTGGCAAAGACAAAGCATAACCTCTGATGATTCTTCACTGTAGCCTTTGCACATCATCTGGCATCTGCCTATTTCACTGAAAAAAACTGTTTTAGATATATGTTAAGAAGGAAATTTGGAGATATTGCTTATAAAACTGGCATATCTCTCCTCTGTATAGACTCTGAGAAGAGGAGAAACCAGTAAATAGTGATGTGAGTCCTTTTCACTGTTTTGAACTGAAATTTTAGTTTTAGTAAGGTAATTTTTCTAGTTTCCCTCCTCAAAGTATCACAGAAGTACTATAGAAGTAAGATGATTTTTCTGTTGAAGAAATCTTTTTTTGTTTTTTAGGATGTTTTGTTTACCTTTTTTAAAAAAGCAAATGCTTATAAATGTTATCTAAACTTCCATGATTTTCATTTTTCAATGTCATTTTAAAATGAAAAATGTTTTTCATACAAAAAAGTAGGTCAACTATAGTGATACATTTTTTTGAAAAATACATTAAAAAAAACACAAAAAAAAACAAAAACAAACAAACAAACAAACAAAACAAAACAAACAGTGCCATCGAAGATGATTAAACAGTCACTGATACTCCAGGCTGTTCCTTGGTTTGCAGTACGTGGCATAGGAAAGCAGACTATTAAAATTCAGCTGATAATGTAGAATGATTCCTGTGTCTAATCCCTGAGTGCTGTAGAAAAGGAGAGCTTTGTTACTGCTAAGAGACATTTAGCTTGAATTCCATCAAGCTAGGTAACTTCAGGAATTAAAAAATAAATCTCTCAGGCTCTGTTGAAATCTTTTTTTCCCCCTCCATTTTCCTCCACAAAAGAAAGGACAAAATAGTGTGGAGAGGAGAATTTTAGACATGCACATGTTCAGTGAAAAGATACTTTTTAGCTATAAGAACCAGCTTGTTGCCAATTTCCGTCAAAATAATTCCCCAGGTTAAATCCTGGCCCTATTGAAGTCATTGTCCAAATCCCCATTGGCTGCGAGGGGAGATCAGGATTTGTCCTGCTCAATTCATTAGTGATGGTATGAACCCCAAGCAGTATTACACTTCCTTTAAAGAAAGAGAAGCTCCTACTTACTGTTTATATACCAACGTTATTTCTCACACGTTTATTGTGTTACTCTCCTTAATTTGGTCCCATGCTGGGTCCCTGTGGGATGCCACTCAAACATTATGTCAATGATCTCAAAATTGAACTCAAGCGCTTTATTTTACAAATGGCTTCTAGCAGATGTGTGGCACACTTTATTAACTTAAGTACCCATTAGTTGAAAATTTCATTAGTTTGGGGGAAAGGGATCAGTTTCGTCAATAGATCTGGTATGGGTGGACCCTTTGTGTCAACCTGACCCATATCAAAATGGATTATTGTTGTAAGTGAGACAAGCGACCTAATGTTCTGCCTATTATGCACACATGATCTATAACCTTTTAAAATACTAGTGTGGGAAAGGAGCACACTTCACTGCATCCCCAAACCACGGATTCTTAACAGGTGGCAGTCCCTCTCTTAGCAACCTTTGCTATGGGCTGCCTGTGCGGGTGGATGAGTTATCAGGGGGTACAGTTTCCAACCAGGTAACCAGGGGAAAGCCGGGATTGAGAATGAAACCAGAATAATGAACGGCCCAAGGGACATTTTAATGAGCGCGGGACACAGCTGGTGGAGCTGGGTCTGTAGTGCCATCGTCTGACTGACCGGCGCATTTCGGCCAAGGCTCTTTGCACGCTGCCTGGATGTGTTGTGCTGATAAAGCCAACGAGGTAAAGCTGGATGCGGTCACAGCAGCAACATATGGTACGTTTTACTCCACAGTTTTAATGTTTTGATGCTGTTCACTCCCTGAATGATGGCAGCGGTAGTTTCCAATGCATTTGTTTGACCTTGTTTTGGAAACCATTTTAGGGCCAGCGTGAAGGCCACATGCAAAAATATTTGGCGGGACCACCCACTAAAAGGTGCACCATGCAACCCCGTGGCTGTTTTCTGCAGCAGCTCTCACACGTGCCCTAAACTGCTTGAAGAGAGAAAAGTAAATCTGTCTGGAAGTGATGAATCGTTTTACACAGCAAAGGACAGTCCTTATCATTAAGCTATTGCTTCATGTTTCTCCTCACCTTGTATCGCACACTATAACACTGGGATGTAAGCAATAATATTACAGTAGCATGGCAGCTTGTTCCTGGAGAGCAACCGACAGCAAATGCAGACTTTTAGTGAGGTTCAGCTAACCATGAAGCCTACCGCAGCCCTCTGAGGGCTCTGTCACTAGGCAGGACTACAGGCAAAAGCCCTCTATTCATTGCCTGCTAGATAATAAATGGAGAAGAGCACACTCAAAAAATCTTGGATAGTCTGATCAATGGATTGGCACAAAATGTTGCTGAAATATGGAAAGAAAAGGGCAACCCTCCAGACACTGCTAAAGTTCTTCCATGCTGCAGGGCACTGGTGCTCCAACATCTTGTTCTGATGGCTGCATTGACTCCTCTGGAAGTACTTGGAAATGATCTGCTCCCATCCCTCTGTCATCATGTGGTGAGGAATACGTGCACGCACACAGTAAAGCTGGTCTGTTTCTGCCCCCCACCCAACCCAAAGGGGATGTGCCACTCATCGCACATATGAAGTATAAAGCACATGCACTTTCATGCTGGATAAAACTGTGTCAGTGTCTAGGAATTCCCAGAAAGAAGGAGGTTGTTGCAGGGAAGATTGTACAGCTCACTTCTGCCGAGCTCTGTGAGCTGTGGGGTGGGAAGCAGGGTAAGGTTGGAACTGGTCTGGCTGGGGCAGCCCCCTCCAGCTGCCATCCTCACGAGGGCTTGTGGGGATGCCTTTCCCTGACATATATTGGACACTGGCGTTTTAGCGAGGTGATATGAGGTGTGAGATAGCCAGGAGGACACCAGCTGGGGGAAACTGATACTGCCAGAACGGCTGGTCTGATTTGCAGCCAACTCCTTGCAGCAGCGTCTGGGCAGCCTATGGATGGGACTGGCTGGACAAGAGTGACACAGCCTGAGGTCTTAGGCTGTACGTTACTGGGTACAGCCTCTCAAAAAAAATGAAGTAAATAAATAACAACAAAAAATCACTACAAGAAAAAAAAAAAGAAAAAAAATGAAGAAAAGAAGAAAGGAAAAGAAGGGAGAAAGGAGAGGAAAGGAGAGGAAAGGAGAGTGAAGGAAATGAAGGTGAAGGAAAGGAGAGTGAAGGAAAGGAAAGGAGAGTGAAGGAAAGGAAAGGAGAGTGAAGGAAAGGAGAGTGAAGGAGAGTGAAGGAGAGTGAAGGAAAGGGAAGGAAAGGGAAGGAAAGGGAAGGAAAGGGAAGGAAAGGGAAGGAAAGGGAAGGAAAGGGAAGGAAAGGGAAGGAAAGGGAAGGAAAGGGAAGGAAAGGGAAGGAAAGGGAAGGAAAGGGAAGGAAAGGGAAGGAAAGGGAAGGAAAGGGAAGGAAAGGAAAGGAAAGGAAAGGAAAGGAAAGGAAAGGAAAGGAAAGGAAAGGAAAGGAAAGGAAAGGAAAGGAAAGGAAAGGAAAGGAAAGGAAAGGAAAGGAAAGGAAAGGAAAGGAAAGGAAAGGAAAGGAAAGGAAAGGAAAGGAAAGGAAAGGAAAGGAAAGGAAAGGAAAAGGAAAGGAAAGGAAAGGAAAGGAAAGGAAAAGGAAAAAGGAAAGGAAAGGAAAAAGGAAAGAGGAGAGGAGAGGAGAGGAGAGGAGAGGAGAGGAGAGGAGAGGAGAGGAGAGGAGAGGAGAGGAGAGGAGAGGAGAGGAGAGGAGAGGAGAGGAGGAGAGGAGAGGAGAGGAGAGGAGAGGAGAGGAGAGGAGAGGAGAGGAGAGGAGAGGAGAGGAGAGGGGAGGGGAGGGGAGGGGAGGGGAGGGGAGAGGAGAGGAGAGGAGAGAGGAGAGGAGAGGAGAGGAGAGGAAAGAGGAGAGGAGAGGAGAGGAGAGGAGAGGAGAGGAGAGGAGAGGAGAGGAGAGGAGAGGAGAGGAGAGGAGAGGAGAGGAGAGGAGAGGAGAGGAGAGGAGAGGAGAGGAGAGGAGAGGAGAGGAGAGGAGAGGAGAGGAGAGGAGAGGAGAGGAGAGGAGAGGAGAGGAGAGGAGAGGAGAGGAGAGGAGAGGAGAGGAGAGGAGAGGAGAAGGAAAGGGAAAGACAGCAATACTGGGAATGTTTTCTAAAGGGTGAAACTGACTTTTGGTGATTGGGAAGATGTTAGCAAGGCAACACTGCTTGGACCAGCAGCTGTTCACAATATGGCAGGCCTATGGGATTTTGGTACAATTACTAATCCTGGTTTTCCTGGCTATGTCGATACTGGTAAGTTAAACAGAGCCAGAGCAGAGATGCAGGGACTGGGAGACAATTGTTTGCAATATTACATTTTTAGAAAATTCTCTGGCATGTTTTTGACCTCAAACAACTACCACTCTCCCAGACAATTTCTGGGCACAGTTCTAAAGTTAATACAGACCAAGGAGCATTCCCAATAAGCAGCTTAGGGCTGTGATTATCTTGTTGTAGAGACCAAAACAGTCAGATAATACTAATGAAGATGGTGTCAGCAGTGGGTTAGAGTCAAACAGTCCTGGCTGTGCCAAGTTCCCCAGCTGAGGTGCAACCACTCACATAAGGCCATCATGAGAGGCATGACTCCAAAAACCAGCTCAAACCTCAAGTGAATAAAAAATGTCCATGGTATTGTAGCATTGTGCAAGTTTTCCTTTGGGGAGAAACACATCTGTTGTAGCCATCTCACTTTTAAAAATGTAGTGTGAGGCTCTCCTTTACCTACCTATGCCCCTGATTTTAGACAGAATGTTTGAGTATGATTCGTTGAAAACAGACCAGTAGGTGCTTGTTTGGTGGAAAAAAGGACTTGCTTTCAATACCATGGAATGAAGAGGGAAGGTTTTTGTACTCAGCATTTGTGGAGAGAGAATTAGTTGTGGGCAGACGTGTTCATCTTCAGTAATAAAGCTAGGTTCAAAGAATCACAGAATCACGGAATAGCTGAGGCTGGAAGGGGCCTCTGGGTCCACCTGGTCCCACCCCTGCTCCACAGGAGGATGCCCAGGACCACATCCAGGTGGATTTTGAAGATCTCCAGGGAGGAGACCCCACAGCCCCTGGGCAACCTGTGCCAGTGCTTGGTCACCCTCATATAAAGAAAGTGTTTCCTCCAGCTCAGAGGGAACCTCCTGTGCCTCATTCTGTGCCCACTGCCTCTTGTCCCGGATTTCCATGCTTAGTGAGGGTTTTCCCTCCTCCCCCTGCCAGCTTTGATTGTTTCTCTGAGAGGTAAATTGTTTTCTTGGTAGTCAACTGAGCAGAGAGAGTTTGTCTGGGTACCTTCAGGAACTGTCAGCCATGCACTGATTTCGTGGAAATACAGGTTGGGTAAGAATAAATGGCTCAGGGAACTGAAGTCAAAAGTTTATAGGATGGGCCCACATACTCCCAGTTGGGGCTGAGGGCTTCTAGGGGGTCATGGGACACTTTACTCAATTTCATGCCTGTTTCCCACTTCTAAAATTTAGGTTTATTTGTCTCCTGCAGAAAGTGTTTTGGGGTGGACTGAAGAAAACATTACATGAGGTATGTCCACTCTTGCTATACATTGTCAAATCATGGTAAGTTGTGTTATGAAGCAAAACCACCTTAATTTTATTATGCTTAATCTTCTGTCCAGCACTGAACAAAGAACTTAGGGAGATTTAATTCTAGTCATTGCTTCTGCTGACAAGCTGAGGACCCCCCCTCTCAAGTCAGCAAGCAAACATGCAGTCTAGTTGCTTCTTCAGCTCAGGTTCATTGCAATAATTTCAGAACATTTTGCTGGAAAGTGCTTTCTCACAGCCAGGTCTCCCATGATACCCATATGGAGTGTACACTGTACTCTCTCATTGTTTCCTCCAGAGTCTAATATATCCTTTACAGCACTTTCAGCTTGAAATGAAGTGTATGACCTAAAGTCTATAGAATAACATGAATCACTGGACAATAATTTATGGGGTCGCCTCATAATTACTACTGAGTGTATAACATGACCCCTTTTCTTGGAATATATATAGGAGAAAGGTTATTTTTGATTTTTTTTCTTGTTGGTTCAAGTCAACATTGCTCCAAATATGAACGTATTTATTGACACCACATTAAAAATAATCATTGGTAAAACAACCAGGAAGAAAGCTTTTGAAACTGGTAGAATTGTCCTTCTGAAACAGGGAGGGTGGGGAGCATTCTATGTCTTGTGCGTTTTCTATGAGAGGTGATTTATTTTTAATTTATAAAGAACCAAGATCTGTTTAGGGATCTGTAATAAGAATGAACTAACTAGATGATAGCAAAGCATGTTGCATGTTGATGTTCCAAAAAACATGTTGCATTTGGAAGGAAAGCAGGCTAAAGCAAAGAAGCAGCCAACAACTTAAAGGGGGAAAGTTAGGTTTTGGGCTTGTTTTGTGGATTCTCAGGTTTCTGCATTTATTGCCCTTAAGTTATAACCCCCAGTGCTCTTCTCCACAGGGAAGGTAGAACCAATGAGAAGCAGAACAGGCAGTGGTCAAACCTGTGCTGTTTTTGGTAGTAAATGCAAAAATCTTTGGGCAAAACACTTCTCCCATGTTATTTTGATTATCTGCAAAAATTTGAGCATTGGAGGATGAATTTCTTTTTCTATGATCATAAATGATTTTCAGGTGCACCTAAAGCCCACTTGAGTCTTGAAAAAATTTAATCTTGATGGTCTTACGTCCCTTGGTACTTCTGATATTCAGGTAGGGAAGGAAGAATTTTGAAAACCACAAAATTTTCTGTGTTCAGGGCCCTCTGAAACATGCTGGGGGTGGAAAGGATGTGGGGACCTGTTGCTGCCTTTGCCTGGGCAACAGCTGCAGTTGCAGGAGGAGCTGTGGCATATACAAACTTGTGTGCTATTAAAGAGATGTGATAGGAAGCTGGCGTGTCTGACCAGTGTCTGAGCAGGACTGTGCACAGGAAACTTGCTTGGGTGTATATTTTCAGAAGTTTCTAAGAATGACCTTACGTTTAGGATGGCTGAAGGAAAGGCCTCACATTTCCAGAAAAGGTGTTGTACAAGAAGTGTATTTTTAACATATATTTGTGGGACCAGAACCAGAAACCTTATTGATTTCTACCAAGACTTGATGGTTTAAAAGCACCAAGACACTTCACACCAGAGCAGTGAATGTAGGGGACTGACAACCAGAGAAAATCAAAGCCTGTGCAACAAATATTTTAAGTGCTGTGCTTCAGAAGCCCAATTTGTTGCTCTTCTGGTATTCAGGATCCCATAACGCCGTTGCACATTCCAGATGTGCATTCCAGACTGCTCCGGTTCTGAAAGTATGCTTGGCTTGACAAATACACGCTGGTTTTTATTTATTTATTTATTTATTTTATTCCAAATAGAGATGTATTCATTTGCAATCATCAAAAAAATGTATATTTCTGGAGGAAAGCTTGGGCACAGCATGCCAATACACCGATTATGAGTGTGTAGAGTAAAGAGTTACTGTCAGGCTGCATATGTTTTAAATATCTAACTGCAGAGACCAAACTACGTAGGGACATCAAATGGATCAGTGACACTTGGAAAACTATGGGTACATGTCTTCTAGTAAATTAAACAGTGTCAAGGCATGGGTACAGGCGCTGGAACATACTCATCTGCTCTTTTCAATTGTTAGAACAGTCCTTGGCATGGTTTTGGCCTAGATCTACTAACAATCTCCCAGACAATTCCTAGGTATGGCTTGTGAGTTAGTACAGGCCAGGGACCATTGCCAATAGGCAACATGAAGGCGTCTGTCCTGTTCTAGAGGTTAACAGAGTTTAATATTATGGATGCAATCAGATTGTTCCAGATGGCTTGATGGCCCTGACACTGTTTAGTTTGCTAATATAGACGTAACCTTTAGGTTTTATACTCATCCACATGGACCTGTGACTCACATGTGCCAAACAAGCAGCTGTGGTGATTTAAGATGTTATTGCACCTGAGGTCTTTGTTACTGGCTCTTGCTGGAGGTTGCTGACCCCACTGTAGAGCTGCCAAAAGTAATGTGCTTCAAGTGTTTTAAACCGGTGAAAGTCAAGCAATGATGTGAGGTCTGTGCATATACTGAATGTGGGGAAAAGGTGGGTGTAAGAAAATTCTTCCTCCTTTCGTTACATCCATGTATTTACAAGGCTTTAGCTCAGGTCAGTGCTGTCACTGGAGCTGTCACTGTCTCATTCTTTAGCACAGAATGCTCTTAATCATGAGTAACCTTTTGGATAACACCCCTTTCTCAAAGCTGCTATTTGGTTTCCATGGACTGCACTGCCGTTCCTCCACTGGAGTTCCTTCAATCTGGTATTGCCCATGAGTTTTGCACCCTAAAATCTATATAGCAATGATATTTTCACCAGTAATCACACTTGCTTTTAGAGACGGATTAGCTCAAAACAGTTCAGTGTCTGCTCAGTTGTCCCAGGCAGATTTATTGTGAATGGAGTCTTAAGGCTACATACACAAAACAATTTCATGGCACACACAGTCCTTTAGGTGCTTAAATCCAAAACTTAAATATCACAGAGATTAAAAACATAAAATAAATAAATAAATAAATAAAATCTCCTCCTCTCAGCTGTTGTTTAGTGACAGAAGACATGAAGTCCTAGTGATGTGTCAGGTTCTGCTGATAAACCCTACAACATGCCTAGTTTTAAAATTTTAGTATCATTACCAGAAGATCTTCGGTCACCTAGGACTCTACAGTCTATCAGCTTTTAATAGATTTCTAAGTCAGTCCTGATTGTTCTGAATATTTTAACTAATTTGGGATATTTATTTTGAAAATATCTTTTTTTTTTTTTTTAACTCTTATCTACTTCTGTAAAAGAGGAAAGATCAAAATGTCACAACTGTAGCTCCTCTTTCCTTGTAGTGCAGATGAGAGTTTTTCCCAGCTGACAAAGAAGACCCACTCTCTGTTTCTAGCTCTCTACTCACCATGTAAGCTTGTCCCTCCAATGTTTTCCCCTCCCTGTATCATTGCCATGCCCAGGTAAAGTTTTGGGGCAGGGTTTGCAGTCAGGGTGTGGTTCAGAATGAGCCATTCCTCTCTGAAAGCTGTGTTGCCCATACACCGCTTACAGTTGGCCCATCTGGCTGGCAGAAAATCTGATGAGTCTCATGCATATGCTATGAAATAAATATTTTTAACCTGCACTTAATATCCCTTTCCCAGCCCTGATTTGTTCCAATGCACTGTCCTCCTACTATAGTTACAAAGGCTGGTGGTTTGCGGAGGTGGTTCTGTAGCTGGGAGAGACACCGCAGGGACAATGTATATTCAGACACACTGTGCAAACAACTCGATATCAAAAGCCTTCTCCTCTGTGGGATAGATTTCCACTTTGAGATGCCTGATTTTCTAAGTTGTCTGTACAGCCCCACTGGGACCAGGGATCCTAGCTGTGGCAAGGTGGATGTAAGACAGAGATCTGAGCATTAAGGATATATTGATGTGGTTTAGAAAGGAGAAGAGAGAAGAATGAAGGATACACAGAGTGGGAAAGGACTTCCTGAAAAAGGAGGGATGCAATAAGATCAGCCTATGGAATCAGCTAGCTGTGCCCCCCAAATTGCAGGCCACCCAGGGTCACCTGGCCAAGCAGCAAGATTACACACAGGAAAGAGGGGGCTAGGCCTGTGAAAATAAAAATAAATTAATAAATAAATATCAAAAAGCCCAAACCACAGTATTCATTAGAACAATACTGGAAGAAAATGTTTAATGAACAGGGGCATTGTCTAAGAGTCACTTACTGCACCTTTTGGCAGCCAGACCAGTGGCTTAACTGAAGCATAAAATATGGAGAAATCCCCCCCAACTTTATGCCAGATACTTCCAGGGTCATATCAGAAGGGACATGAAAAGGACATAACCAACTTTGAATACACAGGATTGAAGAGCCAGTTGAAAAAAAAAAAATTCCCAAATTCTGTTCACATTACAGTTGGTGTGTATATTGCAGTGCTATGGGCACTCCTAGAAAGACAAGCACAAATGCATGAATGCCCTTTTGTGTGCTTTTTTTGTTTTTGTTTTTGTTTTTGTTTAGTCCCAGAGGGCACTGTCCCAGGCAAACTAGACTTCACAGCCTGGTCTTAGAAGACAAGCTCAGAGATAAAGTTAATTGAGCATAGGTTGTTTGTCTTGCTCAGTTTCCTTGCTTTCTTATAGTGCTTCTCTGGTTGGAGAAACACAGAGCAGTAAATATAATTTAAAAGGCATCCTCAACATTTCCAACATCCTTAGCATCATAGCACATGCCATTCTTGTCCTCCAAAGTATGTGGGGAAAGCGTGGTCATCTCACACAGTGCACAAGGACAGCTGCTGTTTAGTGGTTCTGTTAATCACAAGTGCATTCTAATAACAAACAAATTCTACTACTTCTTATTTTAAGCCAAGTTCATGTGTTTATTTTAAGAACAAAGGCCCAATTGCATAAAGTATCGGTGTTGCTCTAGCCAAAAAAAATTGTAGACATCTCACTCCTCCCTTCCCCAAAAGAAAAAAAGATGCCTTATCTGGTTGACTGCAAGAGCAACATTCTTAGATTAATCTCGAAAAGCCGTCTAATGAGTAAGAGGAATGCATTACATCTACACAAAAGATCACATTTATTGGCCTATCTTTTCCCAAAAACAGATTCTACATGTGCTGAAGATAAACAACAGCAGTAAAGCAGGGAGTCTATGAACATAAAATGTCATCTAGAGCAATTTTCTGTGACTTCCAATGGGAGTGGGGAACATGTGATCTTCCTCCACTTACATTACTAAACAGTTTTGAGAGCTCAAGAAGCACTGAAGTCAGGCTTAATACATGTTTGTGTTGCATGGTTGGTCATGAATTCCACTGGAAGACTTTCCTGTGGCAGGGGCATTCATAAATAGACTTTCCTCTGGGGAATCTCTAGCATTAAATGAGTATTAACTCACAGCCTTTCACTTTTTTTTGGGGTGCTTACCTGTCCAGACCTTCCCATGAAATTGAGTGATTTGGAGTCAAAGGTACATCTGGAGATCATCTGATCCAACACCCTGCACAAAGTAGAGACAACTTTGAAGCTGAATTCAACTGTGAAGCCAGATGAAGCTGCTCAGGACCGTGTCTATTTGAGTTCTGAACATCTCCAAAGAATTTGATTCTAGAACATCTCTGGGACCCTGTGCTAGTTTTTGAACAGTCACAGGGTGATATTTTTTTCTTCATATAGATATTATCTATTGTTTGTTGTCTCTTCAGTCTGAGAAGAGCTTGACTGTTTCTTCTTTTTAACCACGGAAGAGGTTGCAGAAGACACCAATAAGTTTTTCCTCTTAAGACTGAACAGACCCATCTCCATCATGTTCATATGCTGTGTGCTGACCAGGTTGTTGGCCTCTGCTGGACACTGTGGTACGTTCATGACTCTCCTGCACTGGGGAGCCCTGAACTGGACATAACAATCTGGATGTGGTCTCACAAATGCCAAACAGAGGAGAAGGATCTCTTCCCTGTCCCACTAGCTGCCACTGCTCAGTGTGCAGTTAGCCTTCTTGGGCAAGAGGCCATGCGGCTGACTCACGTTCAACTTTTTGTCCATTGGGAGAATAGGGATAGGTAGATATAACATATAAATGTTGTGAGCCAGCAGTGTGCTCAGGTGGCCAAGAATGCCAATGGCATCCTGGCCTGCATCAGAAATAGCATCGCCAGCAGGACTAGGGCAGTGTTTGTCCACTTGTACACGGCACTGGTGAGGCTGCACCTCGAGTATGGTGTTCAGCTTCGTGACCTGCAGTACAAGAAGGACATTGAGTTGCTCGAGCATGTGCAGAGAAGAGCAACAAAGATGGTGAAGGGACTAGAAAACAAGACACGTGAGGGAACTGGGGTTGTTCAGTCTGGAGAAGAGGAGGCTGAAGGGAGACCTCATTGCACGCTACAGCTACCTGAAAAGAGGTTGCAGCAAGGAGGGTGTTGGTCTCTTTTCTCACGTGAAAATTGATTGGATGTAAAGAAATCTCAAATTGTGCCAGGGGAGGTTCAGACTGGATGCTAGGAAGAAATTCTTCATGGAGAGAGGGTTCAGGCACTGGAACAGGCTGCCCAGGGAAGTGGCAGAGTCCCTGTCCCTGGAGGTATTTCAGAGATGAGTGGACATAGCACTAAGTGGCATAGTTTAGTGGTGTGACAGGGTAGGTCAGGTTGATGGTTGATGATCTTGAAGGTCTTTTCTGACCTAGATGATTCTATGATTCTGTTATTGTAAATGTATGTATGTATTATTGTACATTGCATATTACATATTTTATCTTATATATCCAAACCTTTATACTATCCACAAGAAAAAAAAATTGTTTTTGAAAAAGTTCTGTTGCAGACTTATCCACAGTAGAGCAGATGAGCTATCTGCTAACTACATTATGGTGGACATCAGTAATCACTATGGGAGTACTTGACTTCAGAAATAGAGACTGGCTGCACACCAAATACGGAGCAGAAGTGGAGATGGGAAGAAGAAGCAGCTGAGTTTAGCATCAGACTTTCCAGTATGTGCTGACTTTTTGGTATCAATCTTTGTAGGCTATGCTTTTCTACTTTAAACAGTTTTTAGTTGGAATTATTTTTTTAATGGAAAAAAAAGTAATGTAATTTTATTAAATAAATCATCTTCTCCCTGTAATATCTACGAATTTGCATGCCTTGCTAAACATTAAACCAGATGAAATGGGGCTTGGTTACATACGGTTAAGTGGCACGCTTTTTATGAACAGTAAATGAGATAATTATTTGTTATTTTTAAAACAAATGTTCACCCATAAAAAGAAACATCTCTATTAGACAGAAGGTGACTTCACAAAGGTGCATTATGTGGCAGCCAAAAATTGAAACGGGTGGCAGATTATTTCCAAAGTTAAAAGTTTATGGCAAAACCACGATATAAATTAACTGCTAGCAGCCGTTGAGTCCATTCCTCGGATCATTTATCTGTATGAGAGTGTTATATGTTTGATGCCTGGTATGTATGATGGTTTTGGGGTGGATTAGAGTGTTTCTGAGTGATTTAACACATGAAATCAACTCCAAGTTTCTAAAACAATAAACATAATGATGGGAGTGAGAAGTCAATACATGTATCTTGATTTCTTGTTGCCATTACAATGTGCCTATCTATGTCAAGGTCTTCAACACCATTAGAGTTATTAGATTATCTCCAAGTCATGAATTAGTTCTGTTCTGACAAATCTGCTGAAATGTAGAGAAGTATAATTCCCATTTTACTGCTGGGAAATTAACATATGAGAAAGTAAGATGACCAAATCATGCAGTGGATCTGGCCTAAGAACTGAAAAAAAGCTGGCATAAGAACTGAACTTCAATCCAGAACGTGAGCTATTAAAACTAGATCCTGCCTCTGTAATGGGTAATATGTTGTGAGGGTAATCAGTCATGGGGTATTTATTAAGATTTGCAGAAAGCAGAAAGATAGGGACATTCTCTAGAAAGCTTAAGAAGGAGGACCTGAAGGTCCAAATGTCATACACATATGCATGGCTACAAAGAAGTCACCTGCTGCTGAGATCATCCCCCACTAGTAAAATAAAAATGTTAATTTTTAAAACTAAATTTTATTTCTCAAAAGGTCTGAAAATTTCAGTTTGAATGTTTTGGAGAAGGAACTGGCAGATGCTGAATATGATCCAACTGGATCATATCACAAAACTATAAACGAAATTCATCAGGGTGTTTCAGCTAAAAGGAGAAAAAAAAAAAGTCAAAATGTTTCACTGTGACATTTTACAAATACAACTTTCTGATTCTTTGTTTAAACAAGAATTGAAGCTTTGGATGATGAACTTTGTGGAACATCATTGGTGATGCTGCTGAACTAATGGGAGCTGAGTGGGAAGAGTTACCTCAGCTAGCTGCTGACAGTCATCTTGGGAAGACTTGGCTAGCTCAATGTGCTGAAATGAAGGGGATGACCTAAGGATTAAGAATTAACTTTAGGCTTAACTTTAGGCTTTTAACTTGACAGTAATGTACATTGTACATGTGCGTGTGTTTGCATGGATGTATGTGCATATAGACAGATATGTCTGAGAGAGACAAGGTGGGGTTTGTACTGCTGTAATGCATTTGACTTCATAGCTTTGCATATGTGGGCTGTGTGTGAGGGATGTGTGTTCTTTTGAGTTTGGCTGGCTTTCTGTTCTGCAACATTCAAATAAATGGTTTTGCATAACTTTCTGTATTGTTTCTAAGTAGTTGTAAGCCAGTCATTACCATAGAGAAAAACAAAAGCTTATTAAAGAAACAAATGTAATAAAGACAGAGAAAGAGCATTATGGAGAGACAAATAGCCTGTTGACAATGTGAAATGCCTATTTGAAGTGTCACAGAAGACAAATGCAGTAGATGACTGTGTGACCTTTTTATTAATTAATGACTCTCTGATAGTATTCAAAGGTAGTGACCCAGAAATAATTTAAATTAGAAGCAGGAAAGCGCAATTAACACGTACACTGAAACTCAGAGACAGTCTGAGTTTCTCTACCACCTCTCCACTTTTCTTCCTTTTTTACAGCAGTGTGTTACAGCCCCAATGGGAGTGGGAGGTGTGTGGGAGTGCATGTGCACGCAAGAAACGGGGATTTTTCTGGCTAAATGCAGAAGCTTGATTCAGTTAGCATAGGGGTCTAATAGCTTTTTGCTACTGGTTTTGGATCTTGACTGTCTTTCAGGTTGGCTACCAATTGAAAACTTAAGAATATTAAAGGCTTTAGAAAGAAAAAAAAAAAAAAAGGCATTTCAGGGTCATTTCTGAGTGCCATGGAGGGTGATTAGGACACTGACGACAAAGCTGTACATTAACAGATGGAGTGATTTCTGGAGGTTCCAGCATGAAAAAGCTTTCAAGCCTGCACAAAGAGCTACAGTTATCAGTGCTTTCAGGGCAATGGTACACTTGAACAGAAGGGCACCCATATATCACTTTTTACAGAAGGTGGTCCTGAATAAAAACAAAATCAAGCTTTTCAGAAAAAATGTCTTAATATCATAGCAAATACTGAAAAAGGTACTACTGCAAAATAATCAGTATGTATGCTCACTGTTTTCCTCTGTTTGGCTACAATTTTGGGATACATCTAACTGTGGCAAAGGTAGTGCTATCAGGAGAAAAATGTAGGGAAAAGAAAAATAAGTTATGAAGGCTAACTACTTGCTTTGCATCCTTAGCCAAAGCTGTACACAAAACAGAGCAGAATATAGCCTCTGTATAAAACAGAGTAGAGTATAACCTCTGCTTTCAGCAAACACCTGGCAAAAAAAGTTTGGTGTAAGTATCTCATACAGCCTTTGTTATGTCCAGATGTTGGTGGTGGAACTGCTGCTCTGTGTTTGATCCTCTCCGTCTGCCGATGCCCAGGCTAGCAGATGAGCTATCTCCAACCATTCTGAGAAGATCTATCAGTGCTGTTTATTCTCCTAACAGCTACCAAAATCACAGTCAAAGTATGCTTTTGTGGTGTATTCCTGCTTGCTGGGAAAGCCTTCATGGTTTGGTAAGGCAGGGATACTTCTGTCTAAACTGTCACGAATCACACTGAAGACAGAATTCAGGATGCTTGTAAAATGAATACGGTACTGGCAAAGATTACGGGATACAGCTGTAGGGAACGATAGCGTTGGCCACGAAGAATTTGTCTTATGTTACCTATACTACCCACCTGATTTTGCAAACTTATACTCCTGTAGGTATATAGCCAGCATTATAGGAATGACTGACTGGTTATGGATACACTTACATACCCAGTATATAGCAAGCTTGCAGAGAAGTACTTTAAGGAGGGTAGGGCAGGCCTTGGCCCATCCAAACTGCAGAGTGACTCACACAGTAAAAGAACAGTGAGGTCTTGCTTCTTCTGCAAGAGAACGCAAAAGAAAAGGTTTTCAACACTGTAGGTGAAAGCAGGTTTAAAATCCCCTCGCTCAAATATTCTGCTGTGCCTGGAACCCAGAAGTATAAAAGAGAAATTAAGGAGGATCTCTGCAGTAGGTGGTCCAGGTTGATACAAGTCAGTATCACAGGCACTGAAGGTCAAAGGAAATGATGCATTATACTAAAGAATAATACGAAATAGTTGGCAGGTAATACCCTGGAAACTGTGCAGATTCCCAGGGTGTTTGGGTGGTGGTGTGTGGTTAAGAATAAACCTATTTTCTGGAGAGAAGACAATTCAAATAGAAACATAGTTGAAGACCTGTTATGATATCTTACTGTCAATCTAAAGACAGAAGTTCGAACATCCTAGCAAAAATGCCCTGACACCTACTTCCCCTTAACTCAGCCATGATAGGGTATCAGGTTGCACAAAGCAGAGATAGCGGATGGATGGACATGACATGATCACCTTGACCATTCTATTTAAATTCCTGTTATTGAAATATGCCTTAATCATACAAGTTCAACAGCATTCAAAACTTCTGTCAGTCTTCCAACTGGATTGATGCCTGCTAGACATAAAGGTTTTATCAGAAATATGCTGCTATCTATGCATATTTTGCTAGAGGCTGGCAAAACAGTGGTAGGCTAGCAATAGAAACTATTCAGATTATTGGTTGCATCTGAGCTGGATACTGGGTCCTGTGCCTCATAGTTGGAGACAGAACGATGATGCATTTACACACAGGGATATGGCACAACTTCTATATTTTTGTATAATGATGCATTGGAATTATGAGGGAGGCTATTTCTCATAAATTATTTACCAAAGAGTAAGTATGGTGTTAAGTACCATAACATAATGCCACACCACTTTAGTCACAGAGAGTGATGAGATAACTCAGGCTGGAAGGGACCTTGTGATGTCTGTAGTGCAACTTCCCACTCAAAGCAAGGACAGCCTTAAGCTCAGGGTGGGTTGCTTGTTTGCTTGGTCAGGTCTTGTAAACCTCCAAAATTTGCTTTTGTTCTGCAAGGCCCCAGTTTCCTTCAATGACTTGGATGGATAATGAAATGAGAGAGAGGGTGGTGAGAGAAATAAGCATATTTCCATGTTTAAAGCATGGGACCAGAACCCAGGAGTTTTGGCCCCAGCTCACTTTGTGGTATTAGGCAAAACTGGCTATCATTAGGTATACAGAGAGACTCTGGTTAGCATTGCACAGGCAACCTTCATTCTGGCCTGTCTGAAATTTGTTAGTGCTTAATTTTCCTCTCTGCATGGTTTTGCAAATATATATATATATTTTTGTGTAGATTTTTATAGATAACAATATAGTTTTTTGTCCTACAGGATCATAAAGTGCTTCTCAAATTATACTCATAACTAGCCAAAGCCTACGGCTGCTGAGGCCAATAGACATTTTGCCATTGATTTCATCTGGGCCAGGATTTGGCTGAGTAGCAACAGAATACAAGCAGTTCTGTACGTCCGTATGGCCTTTAATAAATTCTGCTTTCCCATCTGAGTAATAAATCTGCCAGCAGAAGAGGAGTGCAAAATTTGGTGTCACTTACTGAATAACTCAATTTAAACTTTGTAAGGTATCAGTAGGCCATAATGACAATTACTCTGCAATTATCAATAGCATAAAATAGAGATGGAGATGGATAATGCACTATACGGTAAGCTTAGATGTGGGTATGTGTGTAGAATTTGTGTATACACAGCAAATGTATACATGTATTTTTAAATCACTTAATAAAAGACCAGCTCCAGTTAGTTGCATAACCTAAATTCTGGAACATTTTTGCTGTCCTACGTCTGCGAAAGTTTTTCATTTAGGAACACACACGTTTCTTGTCAATGTTATTTCTACAATCACTTAGTTAGAGCAGGGCATATTGTTCTCTGAATTTCTTGTTAAAATGTTTCACTTAATTAAACTTTTACAACCAGTTCTGCTCTATGTCTGATACTTGCTGTAAATTATAAAGAAAATCCCCTCTGGCATTTATGAGAATTCAGATGAGGAAGACTATAGGAAAAAAAGAAACCATGTCAGTGAGCCCTAGATAGTTGCTCATTCCCTGTTATCTCCCACACAATTCAAATTAATGAAATATATTATTTCTTATTAAATAAACGAGGTTGAAAAAGAGCCCAAAATGGAACTAATAATATTTCAAATGATTATATTGCTAAAGTTTCATAAGCGGAGTCAATTGCACCATTATTTGAATATTTGTGGTTTTGTCTACATTTCATGTAATTATATGGAAAAAAAAAAAAGTATAATTTGCTAGAACCTAAAAGAAAAAATTAGGAAAACCAAACAGGAATAGAAATTAAAGTTACATATAGTTGTACATGCTCGTGGGTCATACCTGTGCATGCCAGGCAAACACCCTCCCGCCCCACCCACCGTCAAAACGTGGCAGCGGTTTCAGAGGGGTGCTTAAGATGACATCTCTGGTGTGGGGATTTTACAGCAGCTAAGTTCCAGCAAGATCTACTTTTTTGAGATCAATGTTCTGCTTCCAGGCCCTCCCCAAACCAACTGTGGAATGACTGCAAGATGGCTGTCACATCGATTACAGGCCTGAGAGCTCTAATCCAATTGGCGGCAATGCTGCTATGAGACTTGGAAGTCTCCTCTAACCCCTAACCACAGTTTAGTGTGCAAACTATTGTGTTTGCTCTTGGGAATCTTCACTCTTGCCAAAGAGAGCCTGTATTTATGCTGTTTGGCATATTTATTATTCAGTTAACCCATTCTTTATAAGTAAATCCTTCTTCAGAATTTATAAGCCTCCCAAGAACTATGGATGATGGACAGAAATAAATAGCCATGAAGGGGAAAACAAAAGAAAACAGAACTTTAAATCTCTCCTCTCCCATAACTTTTATATATTTTTTTCTTTTGTCCTTTGTTTCACAGGGCCATTTGTCATGATGGAGGGAAGCAAGAATCAGACAGGGTCTGAGAAATCTGGTTGTGCTTAAACATTTGTGAAATTCAGGGAAATGAGTTGTGTAATCTGACATCAAGTGAAGATCAGATGACCCATAGGCTTCAGTTTCCTTGTGAATGAAGGTGAAAAAGCTCTGCAGTCAACATCTTTATTTATTAGTATACTCAAGAGAACACGTAAACAGAGATTTTTATATCTCTGGTTCCCCTGGGCAGGGCGATATACACAGATTAGTTTTATTTAGGATCAGAACTTTTTTTTTTTTTAAAAAAAAAAAAAAAACACAAAAAACTTGTGATGGCTGAAAGCCAAAGCGAAAACTGAATTACCTTATTTTCTAAGAGATGCTCACTCTCTGATGAAAGCTAGATAGTTGTGTATATACAACTGTGCTAGATTCATTCTGATTTGGGGGTTAATTTAGCATATGTGAGAACAATCATTAGTTGCAAACTAAGAATCATATTATGGTTTGTGTTGGAAGGGACCTTAAAGATCATCTAATTCCAACCCCTCCTGCCATGAGCAGGGACTTACTCAGGTGATAATATCTGGTAATAGTATGTCAAAGCTATATAGCCCAACCTGCTCTGAGATCTTGCTAGATCAGCATGGACGTGCTGCAGAGCAGGGAGTGTTATTACTGCATAAACTCAGTGTGGGCATTAGGAACTCCTGTTTCCAGGACCTGAGCTAGCAGCTTTGCATGACGCTGCTCTGTGCTGTAAATATGTATCTCCTGCCACAAAACTTACTCAGGTATTTGTAAACTAGTGCTCCATTGCTTCCCATATGTAACCCGTTGTACTGTGGGTTGAAACCAGGCTCTAAAACGTCATGACTGCAAATAAATCAATGAGATAATTTCTGATTTCCCATTAATGAACCAGCAAAAATCATATTCCAGACTGGATTGATTGTATTAAAACAAACATGTACACAGAATTTCTAGTCTTGTTTGTTAAAGAGTTTATTCTCAAAGAGATAACATTATTTCAGCCTAAGTAGGCCTTTTTCAAGGACTATCTATACAGTATTCCAATAGCTGAAAAGAAACCATTACAGTTCCACACATATTCCACCTCAAAGTAGTCCTATTTTGTGAGGGAATTCTTCAACTTTATTAAATTCATCTTTAAACTTGGAATGCATTTAAATGAGATCTAGGCTCCTGCCTAGGGGACTGAGGGGAAAACACTTCGATTCCTGTCATATTCATCGATGTCAGTGGAACTTTGACAGTCACCTAAACTCATGATAAGCAAAAGTTAGACAGCTTGATGTCAAAACAGAAGTATCATGGGGAAACAGGTAAGAAACCCATGTATTTCTGAATCATAAATTAGCCAGTAGGAAAAAAAAGTCTAAATTTCTTTGTGAAGCTTTCTGAAAACTGATATATGTGTAGATTTCTTTTTCTCAATAGAACGTTGTTGTTATCTGCAATTGTCCAGGACCCAGATTTCTATTCAATGATAATCTTTTCTGCTTTTTGATATTTTTTCTGGAATTCATTACTTTTTTTCTTATTTTCTGTATGCTCTCTTGCGCTCCTTTCCTCTTCTTTTTCTCCCAAACTCATCTATGAATGTATTTCTAAGTTGGGAAATAAATGTGTTTTCAAGTTGTTCTTCACCTGGCTTATAAATGTGACCTTTATTTTAAACCTGTTTATTCTGTGTATTCTGTAGCTTTTGCAACTATTTACAATATGTATTGCACATTACTGGCTTGATCCAACATACAGTGAAATCAATGCAAAGACTTCCCGTTGACCTTGAAAATTGTTGGATTAAGCCCTATAGTCCAAGTAAAACTAGCTGTAATGAATGACACAAAAATGTAATAAAGAACTCATTTATTGGCTTATTAAGCTTATTAAAATAACCTACTGTAGATTATTCAGTTTTCAGTTACAAATTCAGATTCAAACAGTATCTACCTGAAGTTCCAGTATGCTGATTGCTGTTATTTTTAAATACATTGTGGTATAAACTTTTCACTTCTCTTCTGCATGTCCATTCAGGTCTTCATGCGCTTCTGTATGTTTTCCAAAATCTGCTGAATACTCAGCTGCTCAGTGGCAAGTTGTTCATCAATGAATGTTTGCATTTCTTCCCATTTCCTGGAGCCTTGTTCAATGCCTTGCTGAATTAGTGTGCGTGTTAATTCCACCTTTTTTCTGAGTGCCTCTCTGCTTTTCTGGGGCATTTGGTTAATGGACTCCCAATCAAATGGCACATCTATTCTAAGCTCTCCTTGACGAACAGCTATATATGGTTTTATGCTGTCAGCTGTTACTTGCTCAAGCCAACGAAGAAGCTCAGAGATATACTGCAGTAATGCAGAGTACTTCTCTATAGTTAGATCAATTAACTTTTTGGCCTCACTGATTAGCTTTTCTTGAGAATCACTAAGCTGCTCATAGATCTCCTGGAGTTTTGCCTTGACTTGCTTGTTGTATTCGTTGATTTTCCTTTTAGCAGCTGCAGACCAGTATCGGATCTTTTCCTGAGCAGCAGATGAGAGCTCCATGACCTTCTGTTTTCCTTTCCCTTCAACATCAGCTATAAGGTCATAGTATTCCTGGCTGTATTTTTCCACCAGTTCTCTTACTTGGTCTGTCAGGCGTGTAAATGAATCAGCAAGATCTCCAACATACCTGGTGTGCCAATTCACTAGTGTGTCTATTAGATTCTTCAGCCATCCTAATACCTTGTCTTCTACTTCATAGTATTTCACTGACCATCCAAGTGTAGTTGGATCAAAATATTCTTCCCGCAATGCCCTTATATAGAGAAGCAGCTGGTGCAGCTTTTCTGAAAGCTCCTGGAATGTCTTCTGGCTAAAAATTTTCACCTGAGAAATGTATTTTTTAACATCTTCTGCCAAGGATCTAAGTTTCTGTGCATAGACTGAAGCCATTGCATCTTTGTACAGCTGTTGTGTTTGGACTTTGATGTCCTCAAAATTTTTGGACTGCAAGCTTCTAACTATATCTTCTGCCTTCTGAAATGTTTGTTGCACTATTTGTTTAAGTTGGTTAAGCTTTCCTGCAAAGTCAGCTTCCTGGAGAGTAGCAAACGTCTGCCTGATTTTTTCCTGCAAATGTTTCAGCATTTCTTTAATTTGATCAAGTACATTACGACCTCTAAGAATTGTTTCAGAAGCAGGAACTCTGACTTCCAGCTCATTAATAGCTGCAATCAAGGCATCAAAGTATTCCTGAAGTTTTGAAAGGCATATATCAGCAGTTTTTGCTGCCTTCTCTGTAGTCATAAGGTATAATTCTTCACCAGTGTACTTTTCAGAAAGCCCAGGAACCTGGAATTTTGTAGTCTTCAGGAACTCAATGACTGAATCAATTAGGTGTTTTATTTTCTTGTGATACTCTTCAATTATGTCAATTGTAGCATCCAAAATCTTTGCTTTTAGTTTTTGATATTCAATCTGTCCAGCTTGATCTGCTGCTTTTTGATACAGCTGTTTAGCCTTCACCTTCATCTCCTGATATTTGCCAGAGGCCTCATTGGCAGCTGTGCGAAGCTGAGCATCTATTTGGTCTATTTGTTTTGCAGCAAATGCATATGCTTTGTCAGCATTATTCTGTATCATATTCTTCATCTTCAAGGTGGCAGCACTAATATCCAGTCCCATATGCTCCTTATGGTACCGATTAACATATCTATAGACTGCATTTGTCATTTTAGGTACTTTGTCTTTTAGACCCAACAGCAAGTCTTTGGCAGCATCCTCTTTCCAGTTGAATTTCATTTGAATCAGGTGAGGATTCTTGAAGGATATCTCACTGCTTAATATGTCAATGTCCTTCTGAGGAGCAGACTGAAAATATAAGATGGGATAACCAAAAGATAGCTTGTAAATAAAACAAATCCCACATTATTTATAATAAGTGTATTTCAATGTTTTCATTTTGCATAACTTTACATTTAATATATATAAAGATATATACACTACAAATTTTTGTCTACTGTATGTTTGCTCCCATCTTGAAAGGTTATTTTGGAACAAATTATATTGTATCAAGGTACGCTGTGCCTCTTTGCACAGGAGTACCACAACATAATTTAGTCTTTTTGTTTGTTTTTAAAATCAGACTGCAAATAAGATTTTTCTTTCCTTTCTATTAAATGCTATGAGGCCTCATAAAACCTGTCAATTACTTAGGAGATGACCCTTCCGCTCATTCTTGAAATTATTTAAAGTGAATTTAAACAGCCTTTCCTTAATATGAAAACATTAGAGGATTTAATTTTGCAATCATTTAAATCAATGAAACAATGAGTGAAAGCTACTTAGAGTAATTAAAGATCCTCAAATCTATTTACATAAACACATTTTCCAGTTTTCAGTAATAAATAATGAATTATGAGTTGATGGTGATTCTTAAATTAGTTTATCATCGTGGAAGGTAAAATATTTTGTAATTGTGGTATGCCAATAATAGCATCTTTTGTTAGCAAATCTAAAAACGCTTTTACTTCTCATAATGTATTAATGGATCCGAAAAGAAGACACATTACGTCTGACCACTTCCAGGGGCTTGGTTCCTATAAGGGCAACTTTTGTAATAATTGTAAGTAGCCTGATGGTTTGGTTATCAAAAACTGTTTCTGTACTTTCTTCACTTTCAGCAGGTGTATTTTCTTGATCATGGCAGAGGGAAAAAAGCTGAAACAGTCTCTTCACATAGATGCTACTTTTAGAACTGGCAAGGCCAATGTAGGAAATAAAAAACATAATTACTGATAATACACTTTTTCTTTGGACAAAGGGTGTTTAACTTATGTCTTAATATCAACATACACAAACTTTAAACGGGAGCTTTTTTTCTGACCACCGCCAACCTTTTTGCTTGTTATTGGTCATATCAAGCTTACCCGAGTTCGGTAGTAAAATTTCTTCTTCAGAATGTCAGTTTCTACTTCAATGAGATAGCCTAAGGTCCCAGCAGAAGGTGTAGATACTGAAGAGGATATTGTGCTGTCAGTCGTTTGATAACGTACATGAATATCAGTAAATGTTGGGCTGATGACGTCTAGTGATGCAGTGTTGGCCACAACTCTACAACAAAGAATACACAGCTATAATGAACACAAGAAGACAGCACAGGCCCTAAGGAAGTACACAATGCAGTATGCCTAAATATAACACTACCTATGATATTACATATATGTCCATGTGAACAATACCTTTGTCATCAAAAGAAAGTAGGGCTTTATTATCCAAATTTCTTAGGATTTAGCCTAATATATTCAAAACTTCATGTTACTCCAATTTTCCTTTTTTTAGATACCATATTGAGCTCAGTCGAGAATTTTCATTGAATAACGACAACAATTCAAAACCTGTAGCTGCCCTGTTGTAAGCTTTCTAAAGACTTCTATAAGCTGACTTCAATTTTTTCCATCGACATAAGTTCAGGCAGTATTTTGTATCTGCATTTGTACTTGCCTTCTCAGACTTCTGTCCCTTGGATATATCAGCACAACACTTGGAGATCAAAACAGGCAGTTAGAAGGCCAACTCTGTAATCCCTAGTACAAGTACTTGTGAATAAAAATTACTCTTTAATGACTTGTGCTGACAGAGGGTTCCAGTGAAAAAGCTTTGTTGATGGTCAGATCTAGAACCGCTCTGAATATGAAATGCTGGGTTTATATCTTAGCAATTATGTGAAGTAGGGCTGCTCAGAAAAGCTATGTTGGAAATACTGACAGAGAATAGCGTTTCAGCTATCTCAAGATAGAAAAAATTACCACCAATAATGACAGATTAGTTACATAGGTTCTTACTAATTACAGCAAAGCACTCTGGGGCATTTTGTGTTCAAAGCAACAAGTACATCATTGGCACTTTTGTCTATTATGAATTAGATTGTCAGAATGGGGCATTTGTGTTCAAAGCAACAAGTACATCTTTGGCACTTTTGTCTATTATAAATTAGATTGTCAGAACAAATCTTTACCCAAATCCCCGAAGAGTGACATCTTGCTTGTAGTTTGCACTCAAGTCACGGTGAGAAAGGCTGCCAGTGGTCTTCATAACAAACATGTCTCCTTCATATTTGTAGTTTGAAACAGCTGTGAAACAGATTTCAAGTGTGTTTTACCAGAACAATACAAAATACAAAATGTTGAGCTAGTCCACAACTAGGCCAGTTGTGGACTGTTTCCATTGTATGCAAAATTATACCTCAAGAAACTAAATGACCATAATGCCCCAAATAAAAAGATACAAAAATGCTTGTTCAACCAGAATATTTTAAAAATTAAATGTTCCTCTATGTTTATAATAACAGGGGTATAACATTTTGCATTCATGCAGACCAGAAATGGGGATTCTAGATTCTAATCTCTTGAGAGTTTTATAATTTTGTTCTTATGTATGCTTTTACTATTATTCTAAAGTCTAGAATTAAAAACTATATGGATGCCTGAGCTTTCTGAGTTGAAATATTTTGAAAACCAAATATGTTTAATTCATAATGATTAATTATGAAAATTAATGGTTATTTATGAAAATTAATGGTTAATTCTATGGTTCTATAAGAAAAAAGGTAGGCATTTATTTATCTGAACTGGATTACATAAAAAGTGAGCCTGCTTTCTCTCATTTAAGGGTATTATCTTAAGCAATGGGGAAACATTATGATGTCTGCAATTTAAAGTAAGAAACCTCTATATAAAAAAGAGATCTCTTCCATTTCTTTTCAGAGTGTGCCATTAGTTATACATATGACTTGTAATTAGCCTTCAAGGTGTCTGACTGAGACTGATAATAATTTATGAAAAAATGCTGATGAAGACAAAAGGAGATGTATAATCTAATGTAATTGCTAAACAGAAAAACAGTATGGAGTGTTTACCCCAGAACTGTGGCACATAGAATTATAATGTCTTACCATTCAAGTCATATTCCAGGAACTGTAATGTTGAGCTGCAGGTAGAGTCGACAGACAGTTCAAAGGAGTCCTTTTTATTTGATAAGTCTGTTCTCCAGGTGACATTGTACAAAGGGGAAACAGCTTTGAAAGATCCGGTCAAGGCACCAAATGATGGAATGTAAATTCCAGCAGGCAAGGACACCTTGAGAGGGGGGATCTCAATTTTCTGTTCAGGAATTGTAATTGTAGGAAAATCAAAATCTGCAATCTTATTAGCTACTTCATCCAGATTTACATGGAAACTGCCAAGAGAAATACTCTTTGGAAGAGTGAATTGAGACACAGTTATTTGGTATTCAGGTACTGTCAGCTCAAAATATGGTATCTTGTATTCTTCTAATGTAATATAATTGGCTCCTACATCCACTTTGGGGAATCTTAGTCTTGGCAGTGTGGGTAAATTGACGTCAAACGGCATCGTGTTTAGAGTCTGTGGAATTTTTATGTTGCGCAAGTCAATGGTGTAGGCTGGAACCTGCAGAGTGGTGAAAGGAACTCTGAACTCTGGAGTGCTGAAGACAGGACTTGGAACCTTTAGATGTAACTCAGGAATATTGAATGTGAAGCCATCGGTTAGCTTATTCACAGGTATGGGGAAGAAGGTACCATCATCACTCTTTGTGTACACGAGGGATGCTGAAGCATTTAAGTATTGCTTTCTGTCAGCACTGGTAGTGACGTCCAACTTCAAGATATCCCATAAGCTCTTCTCAGCAATGGGACACTTCATTTTTTTGAGGAAGTCCATGTATCCTCCCAAAGATCCAGAAATATCAAACTTTGCCTTTGATTTTTCATTTGATAATTGCATATCATGTCCCAAAGATAATGACTGAATTTGGCTTTCACCCTTCCAGCCAACTTTCTGGTTCACAGTATTGATTTTCATTAGGACAACCTGATTAATTGAGGCTATGTCCAGGAAGGAATTTGGCTGAGTGGCTTGAATCTGAAGATCTGCTGACATGCTCCAAGGAGCCAGCTCAAAGGTTGCTTTGCATTTCTGAGACCCCGTTGTTGTGAAAAGAGGTGTATATCGTGCATAGTTTTTGCCATTGTGCTCCCAGACTGCATAAACACGTCGAGTAGATGCTTCAATTGCAAGTAGTTCTTTCATTTCACTGTTCCAGAGTCCATCTGCTTGGGAGTTGGCCTCAAGCTTGAGAGATGACCTGGCTCCATTAGCATTCAGGTAAGTGTTTGCCTCGTGGACCAGAGTTCCAGAAAATGAATTTCCAGTGTAAATTACTCCATCAATATTCCCCTTTGTTGATGATTCTACTGATAGGTAAGATGTAAGACTCTCTAAAGCAAATTTGTGAGCAACTCCTCCCTTAGCACTGGTGCCATATTTAGGAGTATTAAAATCATACATTACTTTTAGCCCAGAGGAAAGAGTGGGTTTAGACTTAGTATTTCCAGAAAGCTCTTGGCTGAAATTCACTTTTAATACTGGTGTGTTAATTTGTGCATTTGTTGTCAATGATGCTTCCATGTTCCTCCTTGTGAGACTAATAGTGCTGTCATGACCTCCTCCTAGAAATTTGTTATTACTCAGAGAGAGTGCTGTGGCCAGTTTCAACCCCCTTTTTCTTGTCAAGCTGGTTGAACCATCCAGCTTAAATTGTAGTGCATCAAAGACAGATGAAGATGAGATACTAAGTTGCCCAGCAATATCTGACTGATTAAACAGCCCAGCATTTGCAGTCAAAGTGATCACACTGGATTTAAATGAGAAGTCATAAGTAATATTTCCCATGGCAGGAATTAAGATGTGATTTGATGGGCTATTGATTCTGAATCTAGGAAGCTTTAGAGTGCGTAGATCCTGTGGAACATGAAGGACTGGAAGTTCCAGAGAAGGTAATACTAGTGTGTAAGATGGTACTGAAAAGCCAATAAATGGGACTGTGAATCCTGTTGTACTTATTTCTTTTGGGAGCATGTAACCAAAGGCTGGCATCTCAGCAGTAAAAGGAGAAACCTCAACATTCACAATTGGAATGGTGTATCCTGGAATCCTGAAGGTCCGTGGCAGTTTGTTCAGTGATGTCTGTATTTTGTATTTGTCAAATTTTGTTTTGGCTTCGTTATATGACTTTGTGAGAAAATCTAAAGCTGTGTTTCTTCCTCTCTCAAAATATTTGTTGAAGAAAGTGATGTATTTATTAAGTGCTTCATGCACTGTTGCTAAAGGAAGCGGGATTACATGCATGTCTTTGTTTTTCTCATACTGAGCATTCAAATTTAAATCAAATGATTGTCTTGTAGTCTTCAGTAAGTCCTTCAGGCCTACCCGTTCCCACAGTGAAAAATCTTTTAGCTGAGGAGTCTGGATTCCAGTATAGGGAACATTAAGCTGAGGAATGGTTAGAGGAATATTTAGGAAGTCTAGGTTGGCATCTCCACTCATTTCAACATGAGCTTCAATTCTGTCATCATTGTTGCCAGCAGACATATTATGGGAATACCTGTACTGATTGAACCTGCCAGTAGCTTGCCAGCTGACCTGCTGAACAGAAGAACTGAGTGAAAGACCATAGTTATTCAGGAAGTCAATTTTGCCAGTCAATTTCATTGGGAAGCTGATTTTCACGTTTCCATCATTGTTTGTTAATACTCGAATTTCAAAAGGCTGTGCCAAGAAGAAAACCTCATTATTTACAGTCCCAGTAATCCGTCCATTGAGACGAGCATTGTGAGAGCCTGTTAATTCTACTTTCATTCCTCCA